>NC_134782.1:64406208-64438708 GCF_046742065.1 Oratosquilla oratoria | reverse complement strand
CTCACCCACCATCCATTCCACCTCATACATCACAACATTATCCATATACAACCATTCTCCATTCACCCCTGTCTTCTGTCCTCTCCCGTCCTTCCTCAACAGACATTCCCCTCTTCCCTAATGTCCCTTTTACCCCATCCATCCATGTCATCCTAGGTCGCACCCTCATGTTCACTCCCTCCACATCTGCCTTCCACACCCATTTTACTAGTCTTTCTTCACTCATTCTTTCCATGTGTCCAAACCATCCTAATACTCTTTCATCCACCCTATCTCCCATCTCCCTTTTCACACCTGTTCTCCTCCTTACCTTCTCATTTCTCACTCTATCCAGCCTCATAACTCCTATAATACTCCTCGGACACCTCATCTCAAACACATTCTAACTCCTTCATTCTTCCTCTCTTATATTCCATGTTTCTGCCCCATACAGTGCTGTTGGTACAATCATTCCTTCATACAATCTCTTCTTAGCATCCATTTCCAAATGTCTATTTTTCATTACACTTTTTAATCCACCGAGGTATTTACTCGCTTCTTTCAATCTACATTCTACTTCCACCTCTACTCCTCCCTCTCTTGCCACATTCGCACCCAAGTATCTAAAACTATCCACTTCCTCCAGTCTCTCTCCCTTAATACTCACTTCCAGTCTGTTGCTACTTTCACCCCTTGTACATCCCATCACCTTACTTTTACCCACATTTATCTTGAACTTCCTTCTTTCACACACTTTCCCAAACTCTGTCATTAACTTCCTCAACTCCTCATCTGATCCTGCTACAAGCGCAGTTGTCCGCAAGCAACAGCTGGCCTATCTCCCACTTTTCTCCATTTTCTTTAACCATCTCCAATCCCTGACCCACCACACTTGCATTCACCTCTCGCACCACCCCATAGATGTATAAATTGAACAGCCAGGGTGACATAACACATCCCTGACGAAGTCCCACCTTTACCTCAAACCACTCACTCTGTCCATTTATAATCCTGACACACGCTCCGCTACTCTCGTAAAAACTCCTGACAGCTCCTAAAAACTTTTCTCCTATCCCGTATATCTGCAATACCTCCCACAGTGCCTTCCTGTCAACCCTGTCATACTTCTTTTCTAAATCCACAAAAGCCCAAAAAACATCCTTACCTTTTCCTATAGCTTTCTCATATATCTGTCTTACCACAAAAATATGATCTACGCAACGTCTTCCTGTCCTAAACCCACACTGTTCCTCACCAATTGCTCCCACTGTTCCTCTCCTAAACCTCTCAATGAAGACCCTCCCATAAGTCTTCCCAACTACAATTAATAAGCTAGTCCCTCTAAAACTACTACACTCACACTTGTCCCCCTTTCCCTTGTAAAGCGGAACTATGCAAGCACTCCTCCAGTCCTCCGGCACTCTACCCTCTCTCCAGCAAACATTAAATAACCTCACCAACCAGTCAACCATCACTGTACCTCCTTTTATCAGACATTCTTCATGACATCCATCCATACAAGGTGCCTTACCTACTCTCATCATCTTAAGAAATCCCTTCACTTCATCCTTCCCTATTTCTCCTCCATTTTCCTCACTCATTACGGTCATTTTCTTAGGACTCATCACTGCAACTACCTTTCCCTCCTTATCCTCCTTCACATTTAGCAACTCCCTAAAATACTCTGTCCATCTTCCTTTTACTGCCCTCTCTTCCATTATCATCTCTCCATCTGCAACTTTTATCTTTTCTACTGTACTTGATTCGCCTCCTCTTCCTCTTTTAATTTCTTTCCAAAACATCTTTTGATTATTTTCAAAATTTTCAGTCATACTCTTAGCCCACTTCACATCTGTTCTCCTCTTTGCCTCTTTATCTTATGCTTTACTTCTCTTCTCTTTCCTTTGTACCTCTCATATATTTCCCTTGTCCTGTTTTGTAACCAATCTGTGAAAGCTGGCTTCTTCTCTTCTACAACCTTCTTTATTTCCCCATCTCACCACTTACTACCCTTCCTTCTATTTCCTTCTATTCTCTTTGTTCCACACACCATCTTTGCTCACCTTGTGACTCCCTCCTTGAACCACCCCCACTCCTCCTCTATTCCTAGCTCTACTCTATCCTTCACTCTCTCCCACTCCTCTCTCAGCTTCTTCTTGCACTCCTTCTACATTTGTTTCTCATTTAAGCTGTTCACTCTAAGCACCTCCCTACCTTCTGTCCTTTTTCTCTTTCTCCATCTATCCTCCACTCTCAACTTACCTTCCACCAGAAAATGATCTGATATTCCTTCACTCTCTCCCCTTAGAACATATACATCCTTAACTCTTCCTATTATACTCCTATGTACCACTACATAGTCCATTAGCGCTCTGTCTACCTTTCTTATTCGTTCTATAAGTGGGGAAATGGCAAGACGAAAGGAAAAAAGCTGAAAAAGGGAGGCAAGGGGTGGAGTTGAAGTGCTGGGCAGCGACCGACTTCATAGCAACCAGAAAAGTATTCTAGCAGGAGGAAGAGAAGGGCGAGGAGGAAAAGTGGGACGAGGAGCAGGATGTCTGTGAGGAGGCGGAGCTGAATGCAGGTTATTAGAGTGTCCAACCCTCTCACCTTTGGAGAGGGGGCCGGGGCTAAAGGTGGTGGTATGTATACTTCAGTCACATCGGCATGGATCTATAACGGGAATGGGAGGGAGAGGGAGAGGCCGAGGGCGAGGAGTAGGGGCGGGAGGAGGAAAGGGAAGAGAAAAATAAAGAGAAGAGAGAACCGAAGGAGAAGGATGAGAAAGAGTGGGAGGAGGAATGAGAGAGAGAGAAAGAGAGAGGGAGAGAGAGAGAGAGAGAGAGGGAGAGAGAGAGAGAGAGAGAGAGAGAGAGAGAGAGAGAGAGAGAGAGAGAGAGAGAGAGAGAGAGAGAGAGAGAGAGAGAGAGAGAGAGAGAGAGAGGGAAAATAAGACGAGAGAGAGAAGGGGAGAGGGAAAGGGAAGGACGTCAACTATTGAGAGGGGGAAGGAAGGTGGGGAAGAAGAAGGGAAGGAGGATGAAGAGAATGAATATATAATAGGAATAGAAAAAAAAAGAATTATGAAAGAGCAGTGAAAGAATATTAAAAAGAAAGAGATCAAATGACCGAGAGGGACCAGATGTCCGTGATGGGGCAAATGTCCATGAGGCATTGAATGTCAGTGAAGTACCAAATGTCATTATAGAGCAATGTGTCAATAAAGAACAAAATTATAATGTAAGGCATCATGTTGAAATACAAAACGTGTCAAAAAGAAATAATCACGAGTTTCTTAATACCATGTACTTTAATGCTCGTAGTATTAGGAATAAATTTCAAGAAATACAGGCATATGTCAAAAGTGAAAATCTCGATATGATAGGAATAACCGAGACATGGTTAAATGGTAAAGAGTTTGAAGCTGAATTTAATATTGCGGGATTTAAACACTTTCATCAGGATAGAAACCACAAGAAAGGTGGGGGTGTTCTGTTATACGTTAAAAGCAATGTCCATGCCTGTGTTCTAGAGAAAATAAAACAGGATACATATGATAGTTTGTGGGTAAAATTAACCCAAACAAATGGACAAAAAATTAATGTAGGTGTAATATATAGGCCAAAACATTATCATTAGCAGACGACAAACTGTTGTTTCAAGAACTGTCTAGTTTCTGCAACCGGGACTTATTGATAATGGGTGATTTCAATTTTACTGACATTGATTGGATGACCCTTGAACATGGCCATATAAGTAGTCGCTTGATAGATTTTCTCGGTGATAATTACTTAGTTCAGCACGTAAAAGAACCCACAAGACATGGAAACTTACTCGATCTATTGATCACTAACCGTGAAAGCATGATATCCGATGTGGAGGTTGGTGAAACTATTACAAATAGCGATCACAACTTAGATTCAAACTGCTATAAGAATTTTAAAATAGATACATGTGCATCTAAAATACCCGATTTTAGTAAAGCTCAGTTCATAGAACTACGTCAGGAGATTCAGCTTACACATTGGGAGGCAATTTTAAGCGAAAGACCTGTAGAACAGATGTGGGAAATATTTCAAAATACGCTTACTAACATGATTCATACTTACATCCCGTTTAAGGACAGACGCCCACTAAATCAGGCTCACCCATAATGGCTCGACAAAGAAACTGAAAAGAGTATTGCTAAAAAGAGACAGGCTTATAAGAAATACATGTGCTCAGGTGCACCTAACGACTATCAAAGTTATGTATTAATACAGAGATTTAAAAAAGATAATAAAAAAATGAGAACAACAATATGAAATGAATATCGCTGACAATTCCAAAAAGAATTCCAAAGAATTCTACGATTACATTAGAGATAAAAAGGTTATTAGGAATCATATTGGCCCACTATTATCTGTTGATGGTCAACTTGAGTATTCAAACGAAGGAATATGTGATATTTTAAACAAGTATTTTAGCTCAGTATTCGTAACCGAAACACCTCAAAGTGAACTCCAAACAGAAACCTGTGAAAAATCTAGGCTAAGCTTACTCACTACGGTAAACATAATAAAAGAAAAAAAGAAAAGGTGTATAGAGAAACTCAAAGTTAATAAAACACCAGGGCCTGATGGCGTCTAAGAATCTTAAAGGAAATGAAAAGTGAGATTGTTGAAATCCATCACATCCGGAGATGTCCCAAGAGAATGGAAGGTAGCTAACATCACTCCAACATTCAAAATAGGAGACAAAAAGAAACCAAAGAACTACAGGCCTATCGAACATCATTTAGAAAGTAGCTGTTTGATAAATGATAGCCAGCATGGATTAAGACGGAAACGTTCTTGTGTGACTAATTTACTCGAATTCCACAACACAGTTATCTCGAGTTATGACGAAAGAAACAAAGATTTAATATATCTAGACTTTGGAAAAGCTTTTGATACCGTCCCACACGAAAGACTACTTACTAAATTAGATTCACACGGAGTAAGTGGCAGCCTATTAAGTTGGACTAGAAATTGGTTGAATGGTCGAAAACAGATAATTGTTTTAAATGGCAAAACTTCTAGATGAAAAAATGTTACGAGTAGAGTTCCTCAGGGTTCCGTTCTTGGGCCACTTCTATTCATAGTATATATAAGTGATATAGACCACGGACTAAAATCTATTGTCTCCAAATTTGCTGGTGATACAAAATTGTGCGGGATGGCAAATGATCACTTCAATCAATTAGATATTCAAGAATACTTAGATAAACTACAGCAATGGTCTGAAAAGTTGTTTATGAAATTTAACATAAGTAAACGCAAGGTTATGCACATAGGTAAAAATATCAGTAAGTATGTGTACGAGTTATTTGGAAATTCGTTAACAAAAGTGTATAGTGAAAAGGATCTAGGGGTAATTATCAGTAACGATCTCAAATCATCTAAGCAGTGTATTTCAGCCTCTGATATAGCAAATATGACTCTAGGACTGATTACGTGATCTTTTGACTTCAAAAGTTGATCTCTCATTAACGTTAGTTCGTCCACATTTGGAATATGCTGTTTCCGTATGGTCACCGAGTCTCATTAAAGACATTGAGTGATTGGAAAAAGTACAACGGCGAGCCACAAAACTGATTCCAAATATAAGAAATAAATCATAGGAAAATCGACTAAAACATATGAATCTGTTTTCCTTAAAAAAGCGTAGACTCAGAGGTGACTTGATACAGGTATTTAAGCTTCTAAAGTGGATTGACAACATCAGAAGTAATAAAATTCTTATAGTGAATGAGAATTCGACAAGAAATAATGGTCTCAAACTTAATTTGGAAGTGGGTAGAAACAACTTCGCCAACCGTGTAGTTAATGAATGTAGTTCAGTTCGAAGCTTTAAGATGTGTTTAGATAAACATTTAAACAAGATGATGTAATGACTGCCATATATCTTATATTATTTAGTTATTTGTTGTTATTATTTGTCTGTTTATTTATCATTTGCTTGATTTCCATCTATCATGATTTATTTTTCAGTTTATTATCATTCACTATTTACCTGTTTGATTATATTATCATTTAACTATATCTATGTATTATCTATCTTATTTATTATTATTCATATCATTATAATTTCTTTTATCTATTCTTTCATCATTTATGTATATATTTTTTCGCATCCGACGTAGTTATGGAACAAAAGGTCTCCTGTCGGTATGCTCCGCCTTTGTAAGGAGAGTAAGAGTATGGGGAGGAGGAAGAGTAAGAAGAGGAGGAGGGACTGGAAAAGGGTCAGGAGGATTTGAAGCGCGATGAAGAAGGAGGGGAGGAGGAGCAGGCGTATGCTTCTTTATAAACGGGCTTGAGAGAATGTTTTCGGGCATTCCATCACGCTACAGCAGAGGACGTGGACTAATCGCTTTCCCTTCTACCACACTCAGGTGAGTCAAACAAATATTACGCGTTTTTTTTATTGGCTTGGTGTCGTCAATCATTAAGGATATAAGCGGCTGTGACTTCTACCCAATGTAAGTCTCCTGTCCTTTTGTTTGTGTTGTTATAATTAGCTATGTGTAGGTATTAAAAATTTCCGTTGTTTTTTGTGTAGTCTTTGGGCCAAAATGGTGTTTTTCTCCCAATCTGGTAAATGTCCTTCCATGTCTACGTGGTTCACGAGGGCGTTTGTCTGACGGTGGTGCTTTATGTCCGCTTTATGTTCTCTGAGTCTTTTTGTCAGTCCTCTGTGTGTATGTCCAAAATATGCGTTGTCGCATCCGTTCCAGGAAATTTTGCAAACGAAGCTGAAGTCACTGTGTGGTTGTGTGTTCTTTGTGACCAAGTGTCCTATTTTCTTTCCCATATCGTTGACGACTACTAAACCTGAGGTTCTAAGTGTTTTACCCAGTGTGCGGGAAATGTCCGAATCTTGGACCACAAGGTATCGTCGGTCTGACTTTTCCGCACTTGTTTGCCTACTTTTGATGTTGGTGGCTTTTCGGAGTGATGACCCGGGCAGTCCCTTTGAGTATTGGTGATTTTTGAACGATGTGGTGATGTACTTCAGGTCCTCTGCTAGATATTCCTCATTTGGAATGCTCTGAAGAAGAAACCCAATGTCCACCACTGATTTCGTCCCATCGTCATGGGCACTGAAAAAGTGAATATAGTCATCTTTGTTTGTGTGTATATATATATATATATATATATATATATATATATATATATATATATATATATATATATACATATTATACATATATATACATATATATATATATACTGTATATATATACATATATACATATATATACATATATATATGTATATGTATATATATATACATATATACATATATATATATATGTATATATATATATATATATTTACATATGTATGTATATATATATATATATGTATATATATATATATACCAGAGGGAGAAAGAGAGAGTGGGGGCAATCAGAAAACTATTCTAGCAAGGTGGGGGGAAGGGCGAGGAGGAGGAGTGGGACGAGGAAGTAAGTTGAACGGAGGTTATATTCATTTATCAGAGTGTGCAACCCTGTCAACAGTCAAGCACTTGTGGGGAGGGGAGCAGGGATGATGTTACTGTTATGTTCTCTTCAGTCACATCGGCATGGGTCTATAACGGGAGTGGGAGGGAGAGGGAGAGGGCGAGGACGAGGTGTGAGAGAAGGAAAGCACAGAGATAGAGAGGAGAGAACCGGAGTAAAAGGAAGAAAAAGAACGAGAAAGAGGAGGAGGAGAAAAGTGAGTGAGAGAGAGAGAGAGAGAAAGAGAGAGTGGGGGCAAAGAATAGAGAAAGGGGGGAAGGAAAAATTCAAAGAGGGAAGAGGAGGTAAAGGAGAGGACATCGACGTTCGAAAGGGGGGAGGAAGTGGAGGAAGAACAAGGGAAGGAGGAAGAAGAGAATGAATAAGAGGAAGAAGAGAGGAAAAGAAGAAAGATGAAAAAAATGCAGAGAAAGAATAGTAAAAAGAAATAGGAGGAACAGGAGGAGGAGGAAGGAGAGGAGATAATGGGAGCGGAGTACGGGGAGGAGGAAGAGTAAGAAGAGGAAGAGGGTCTGGGAAAGTGTCAGGAGGATTTGAAGCGCGATGAAGAAGGAGGGGAGGAGGAGCAGGATTACGCTTGTTTAAAACGGGCTTGAGAGAATGTTTTCGGGCATTCCATCTCGCTGTAGCAGAGGACGTTGAGTAATCGCTGTCCATCTTACCACACTCTGGTGATGTCCAGTTAAAAAGGCCACGCTTTTACATTCCAAAAACTTTCAGGTGAGCCAAACAACATTTGTTTTTCTATTGGCTTGGTGTCGTCATTGTGTAGTGTGTAGCATGGCGTTGTGGCATCAATGACAGAAATGACTAGACTAATGTCAAGAAAATATATCGATCAATAAATCAATAAATCAATCAATCAATCAATCAAATCAGCTATCCTGAGTCCACTGCTGAACAAAGGCCTCTTTCATAGCATTCCGTGAATCACACGACCGTGCCATCTTCTTCCACGTCACCCCTGCAAACTTCTCGATCTCATCTCTCCACCTTCTGTCTGGTCTCCCTCTTCCACGCATCTTTTCTCGCGGCGTCCACTCAGTCACACACTTGCTCCATCGTTCATCAGTCGTTCGCACTAACTTACCTGCCCAATTCCACTTCCTCTCTTTTACTGCCTCCACAATATCTTTCACTCTAGTTTGCTCACTCACCCAACTTGCTCTCTTTCGGTCTTTCAGTATTATTCCCATCATGGATCTCTCCATTCTCTTCTGTCCAGGCCTTAACTTTGTTTCCATCGCTCTCGTCAGCTTCCAGGTCTCACACCCGTAGATTATTGCTGGTAGAATGCATTGATTGTAATCTTTACGTTTCAAATATAAAAGCAAAGAACCTCTCATGATTTTATTATACTTACCAAAAACTTTCCAACCAATTTTAATCCGTCTTTTTATTTCATTATCATGATCTTTCGTCATCTTCACCATCTGACCTATATAATTATACTCTTCAACTTCCTCAAGACTCTCACCATCAATTACAATCTCTTTACTTTGAACTTTCGTGTTGAAGATTACTTTGGTTTTATTTTTATTCATTTTTAAACCTAATTTGAAACTTTCTTTGTTTAGATCGCTCATCATATCTTGCAAGTTTTCTGCTCTTTCTGAAATAAGAATAATGTCATCCGCACACCTTAGGTGGTTCAAGTATTCGCCATTAATATTCAAACCTTTCTTTTCCCAACTCAACCTTCTGAAAATATCTTCCAAGCAAACTGTAAATAGTTTGGGTGAAATTGTATCGCCTTGTCGTACTCCTTTCTCGATCTTGATCTTTTCTGAATTTTTATGTAGTCGAATTATAGCGGTATCATTCGCATAAATATTTTCTAAAACCCTTACGATTTGTTCGTTTGTACCCTGTTTGCGTAGCGAGTTTAGTATTGTTATTTGTTCTACCGAGTCAAAGGCGTTCTCGTAATCTACAAAAGCTAAACACAGAGGTATATTGTATTCTGTCGTTTTCTCGATTAGTTGATTTATCGCCTGCAAATGGTCTGGAGTCGAATATTCGCTCCTAAATCCTGCCTGTTCTCTCAGTTGGCTTCCATCTAGAGCTTTACTTAGTCTATTTGTAATGATCTAGGAGAATACCTTATATACGTTTGATAGCAAGCTAATCGGTCGATAGTTACTAAGGTCCTTCTGGTCTCCTTTTTTGTGAAGCAAAATCACTATAGGATTGCACTACGCATCAGGGACGCTTTCTTGACGTAAGCACTGGGTGTACAAATCAGCTAATTATTATGAACTAATTTACCTGCACCTTTCAACATATCTATTGATATACCATTTTCCTCAGGTGCTTTTCCTCGTTTCATAGTTTTTAGAGCAAATTCTACTTCTTCCTTTGTAATCTCTGGTACACTACTAACGTCTGCACATGAATTTACCGACTCAACTACGGTCTTCGACGAGTAAAGCTCTTGGTAAAACTCTTCTACTCTTTTTACCATTTTGTCTCTACACTTAATTATTTCTTCATTTCAATCTTTCAAACATATCATTTGCTGTCTTCCTAAAGCATGTCTGCGCTCGGTCACTTTAATACTTTTACCTTTCCGAATAGTTTCCTCTATTTCATCCATGTTTCTCTTTCTTTTCTCTAATCTCTGCCTGTTGTTGATAAGCTTGTTTAGTTCTTCTCTTTCTATTTCGTCTCTCCTGTTTTTGATCTGCATGGTCCTTCTTCTTTTAATCAGGTCATTTGTAGTTTTGGAGTATTTGTTCTCTCTAATGTTTTTTGTACTTCCTACTTTCTCTGTCGATTCCCTAATGATATTCACTAAATTCAAATTAATATCATACACGCTATCCTCCTTAATTCTTAGAGCTTCGAATCTATCTTTAATTTCTAACTGAAATTTCTTATTATTATCCTTAACCTTTGCAAGGCTTATTTTCTTTTTAAAATTAGTTTATTTCTCTCGGCTCTGAAATTAAACTTAGCTGTGCAACCTACCATTATGTTGACTTTATTTATCACCGTAACATTGCTAACGCTTTTGCTCTCATTTCCTAATATGAAGCCTACTTCGTTCTTTGTTGTTCCATTTGGACTTCTCTACGTCCATTCACGACCTACACGGTTTTGAAAGAAAGTGTTCATTATCCTGATGCTGTAGTTCTCTGCAAAATTTACTAAGATCTCGCCTCTCTCATTTCTTTCAGCTACTCCAAACTTCCCAATGCACGTCTCATTTCCCATCTTCTTCCCCACTTTAGCATTAAAGTCGCCTATTACCAACGTGTACTTACTTTTTTCTTGATCCATTACCTTACTTATATCATCATAGAACGACTCAATATCATCGTCTGAACTTTGTGAAGTTGGTGTATAAACTTGAACTATTTTCAGAGTATCTTTTGCACAGCCTAATCACAATCCAAGCTACCCTGTCCGATAAACTACTGAATTTGACTACGTTACCAACAACCTCTCGGTTTATCAAAAATCGTACTCCACTAGATCTTTCTTTGTCTTTACCTCTATAGTAGAATAAGTGATGACCATCTTGTAATTGCATCAGCTTTTCTTCCGCTCTTCGGACTTCGTTCAGTCCTACGATGTCCCACTTGATGTCGTCTAGTTCTTCCATTAAACCCTCCAGACTGTGATCTTCTGAGAGACTTCTTCCGTTGTAAGCATAGATCTTTATTTTCTTCATGTTGTTTAATGTCCAAGACTTGGATCTGGTTGGACAGTGCTTACTCACATTCAGTGGTACACTCCATGCACCAATAATTGTTCTCCTCCTCCACCTTATTCACCAATCAGAAAGACTGTTATACTGTCTCAAGCAATATTGTTTATGCAAGCAGTTTTTCGCAGCAGAACGAGCTCTGTGTTTACATTCACAACATCAGCACCTCTCGATATCCTGATCTATATTTACAAACACAAGACGGTAAGCTAGAATATGCAACTCTCTGTAACCTCCACTCAGCCATTGTATCATAACAACTGGGTAAAATTTACAAATCGTTTCACCTACCCCTCGACCTACCTAAATGTCTACCTCTATCTACCGGCTTCTTACAGGGCTCGGCAGCTACCCTTGGTCGTCCTGACCAACGATATCTACTACCCACTTAAAAGGACTTGCTAGTATGAACTTGGAAATCATTATATACATAAGAAGCTAGTCTACCTTTGCATAAACTGGTAAAATGGCATCAGTAAAACAAATAAGCAACCCTCCAAAATGCACAATAATAATTCAGGCAGAATAATGGTAAATAACATACATGCTTAGAAATAAAGCATATCCCAAAATTAATTTGCAATATGAAATAATTTGCAAACATATTTGCAAAACTCATTACTTTAGAAAATTATTATCTCTTCTTGCATTTCAATTGGTTTTTCGACACACTTAATTCATTTTTCAAAGACAGTCTTAGTGCTTCATAAATATCACATATCAATACTTATGTGAAAGGTCCTTGAGGTTCCAAGTCTGACCACAGCAGATCCAAGGTCTTCATGTCTCTGCCTGACACGAAGTTCCAGTTGTTTAGGTCTCCCATCCCAAGTCCATACAAATGGTCAAATGAATATTATCTGCAAAATGCATCAAGATTAATATTAAATTCACAAAGAATATTATCATAATATTCTCTATACTCTTCTGGTTCATTAAAATTGATACATAGGGTATCACAACAATCATCTTCATAGATCTGCAACCTAACTTTCTTCATATCATCTAAATGGCCTATCAATTCTTCCTTGTTTTCTAAATGTATGAGGTTATATTTATTTCCACCTGCAGAATCAATTACCCTATATGGACCTGAGTACCTTGGTGAATGTAGTTTGACCATGACTAAATCTCCTATTTTCAATTCTAGTTTATGTGCTATTTTGTGTTGTTGCTTTTTCATCTCTTGTGAATACTCCTGCATATGTTCCCTAACTCTTTGGTGAATACTTTGGAAAATATTTATTCTATTTGAGATATAATCATCTATATTATACACAGGTTTCTGCTCTCCAGTCAAGATTTCATATGGAAGAGTTTTGTCTTCCCCAAAAATAATAAAATGAGGTGTTTCACCTGTTGCTATATTAATTTGGTTGTTCAGAGTACATTTAACACAAGGAATCCAAGTATCCCAAGTTATACTATGAGGACTTATCATACTTCTAAGACATGTAATAATTTTCTTATTTAACCTCTCTACAACTCCATTACTTTGTGGATGAATCACTAGAATGTTTACTTTCTTTATTCTAAATAAACTACATAATTTTTCCAAGCTTTTGTTATTGAATTCAGTTTCATTTTCTGAATCTAAGATCTTAGGTGTAGTGAAATTACAGATTATCTGATCATAGATTAATGAAGCAATAGTTTCAGCTTTCTTATTTGGAATGGGTTGTAAAATACAAAATCTTGAAAAAATAATCATTGGCAACAAATACATATTTATATCTATTCTCAGACATAGGTAACTCCAATGCATCTATGTGAACTCTTTCCCAAGGTTTCTGTGGAATGGGATAGGTAAGTATAGGAGTAGGTTTTAGTGTATTTTCTTTCACCTTAACACGTTTCAAACAATTTTCAATATAATTATATATATCTTTCTTCATACCTGGCCAAAAATATCTAAATTGTGCTTGTCTATAAGTATTATCCTTTCCTGGATGTCAGCTACAATCGATATCATGAAGTAACTTCAATATCTCTTTTACAAGAATTTGTGGTATTACCAGCTGATTTACTGGACCTCTAGAAATTTATTTCCCGCTTACAACTGTTTTTCTATACAAAAGTCCATTAGTCAAATTAAATTCCCCTATCATATTCCCCCTTGGTAGTTTTGGAGGATTTCCTCTTGGGTTCATCAAGTACTTGACTACTGAATCACATGTCTTGTCATCTCTCTGTTCTCTTATTAGTATTTCCTCATCTAAAGTTACTAACTCTTGCATACTACATACAAAATCAATCAACCCTGTCATTGGTTGGCTAATATTTCTAGAAAGTGCATCTGCCGCAACATTCTTTTTACCTGGAATATATTAAATTTCAACTTCATAGCACTGAAGTATCGCAAACCATCTAGCGAGTCTGCCCCAAGATTCTTATGCAAATAAGTTCTGAATAGCTGTATGATCAGTCCATACTCTTTATTGGATATCCCAGTATCATATCTCTAAAACTTTCTAATGAATATATCACTGCTAATGTTTCTCTTTATGTTATAGAATAGTTTCTTTTTGCATTATTACAAAGTTTTGAAGTGTAAGCTATTGGTTTCAAAGTTCCATTTCTCTCTTGAATAAGTATTCCTCCTAATCCTATGTCAGATGCATCAGTACAAAGAATGAATTCTTTATCATAGTCTGGAATTATTAAAATTGGAGAACTTATGAGTTTATCTTTTAACTTATCAAAAGCATCCTGTTGTGCAGGTCCCCACATGAACTTTGAGTCCAGTCCTTCCTCAACAAAGAACTTAATGAATTACACAGGGGAACACTTTTTCAGTAACTTTGAGTTGCATTGGATATTTTAACGGATTTTGAAAGAGTTTTAGGCGCTGATTTCAAATCTGAAATTAGTTTTTGTCTACAAGCTCTACTTTGTATGCAATTTGAGGTTAATGAAATTGTACATATGTGAACTTGCGTAAACCATGTATAAGCATTTTAACGTTCATATATATAGATAGCTTTTAATATTTTGATCATTCTTCTTTTGTTTCAGTTCAAACATGGCTTCCAGAATGAGACATCATTGCAGAAACAAGCCTGATGCCTTCTGCTACATATGTGGATGCTACACACTCAATCGTCAGAGACGTAACATATCCTCGTTCGTCAAGCGTGCCTACAAGGCATATTTTGAAGTTCATCTTGGTGATCAAGACAAGCAATGGGCTCCTCATGTTGTGTGCCACAATTGTGAGAAAATGCTTCGAGACTGGACCAAAGGAAAACGCAAAGGTCTGCCTTTTGGAGTTCCAATGATTTGGCGCGAACCCACCAACCATGTAACTGACTGTTATTTCTGCATGGTAAACACAACGGGTGTTGGGAAGAAAAACCGACATAAGATTACGTATCCGAACATTCCCTCAGCTATTCGGCCTGTTCCGCACTCTGAAGAAGTACCTGTTCCAGTTTTCAAAGGCTTGCCTTCATTGGATGATAAAGACATTGGACATGATACAAGCCAGCAAGACAGTTGTGACAGTGAATTGTCAGAAAAGTGTTCACAATCGGAGGACTGTTCTTCAGACACTGAACATTTCCCCGTCCCTAAGCCTCTTCCCCAGGCTGAACTGAATGATTTAGTGCGGGATTTAGATCTTTCAAAGAAAGCAGCAGAGCTTTTGGCATCAAGATTACAAGGCAGAAATCTTGTTGATCACTCTGTTAAAGTATCATATTTCAGAAAGCGTGACCAGCTTTTTGTGACCTTCTTTTCAAAAGACAGACAGTTTGTTTACTGCCATGACATCCCAGGGCTTCTCAAAGAACTGGGTGTACCTTACTATAGTCCTGCTGAATGGAGACTCTTTTTAGACAGTTCAAAACGCAGTCTAAAGTGTGTTCTTTTACATAATGGCAATGTTTATGGAGCAGTACCTGTCGGTCACTCAGTGCATTTGCGGGAAGACTATGATGATATGAGAATGGTCATGGACTTATTAAAGTATCATGAGCACAATTGGATAATTTGTGTAGACTTAAAGATGGTCAACTTTCTTCTTGGACAACCAAGTTTCCATGTTTCCTCTGTATGTGGGACAGCCGAGCACGAGACAGACATTGGGTCCAGAAGGACTGGCCTATTCGTGACACCCTTGAAGCAGGCATGCCAAATATCATACAAGACCCAATTGTAAACAGAGATAAGATCATCTTTCCTCCTCTTCACATCAAATTAGGTTTGATGAAACAATTTGTCAAGGCACTGGAAACCGAAGGTGAATGTTTCCAACACATCATCACAGCTTTACCAGGGTTATCATTTGAGAAGATCAAAGCAGGCGTGTTTGATGGCCCACAGATTCGAACCCTAATTCGTGATGATCAGTTTGTTGCTAAGATGACCGCTTTAGAAAGGGCAGCATGGTTATCCTTTGTGGCAGTCGTTCAGAACTTCCTTGGAAACAATAAGGCGGAGAACTACAGTGAACTTGTGAACAGAATGCTCCTCGCTTTTCGTGATCTCGGGTGCAACATGAGCATCAAGCTTCATTTTTTGAACAGCCACCTTGATCAGTTCCCTGACAACCTGGGGGCTGTGAGTGACGAACAAGGAGAACGATTCCACCAAGACCTAAAGATCATGGAAGAACGCTACCAAGGGCGCTGGGACAAAAGTATGATGGCTGACTACTGCTGGAGCATTAAACGAAATTGCCCAGATGAAATGTACAAACGCAAAAGTTACAAACGCAAATTCCTGCCTGAAAAAAATACACAAAGAAATTGATAAGCTTCCATCAGCTGTGGTGATGTTCTGAAGGATGCTAATCTAACTTTGGGATAGATGTTCTGTTAATGTTCTGTTTCTTTTGCCTTAATAAATGTACAGAAATGGCTTTCATACTGTTTTAAGATTCAAGTGAACAAAAGAATTGTGGCTGATATTGCAATTTCCTATAATAACGAAAATTTAAAAAATAAATAAAAATGTCAAATTGCATAAAATCTGTAGCTTGCAGACAAAACCCGACTTCAGATTTGAAATCAGCACACTCAAGTTGACTATAGAAAAGTCTTTTTTTAAATACAACAAAATGAGTGTTCCCCAGTGTTATCAATGTCAGCATATCGTTGAGTAAATTTTCTATAATATCCTGTCAATCCCAAAAAGCTCCTAACATTGTCTACATTGGTTGGAACTGGAATTTTTTTGACTGCTTCAACTTTTGAATTCACTGTAATAAGTCCATGTTTGTCTATCTTATGTCCCAAATAAATAATACTGTCTTGCAAGAACTTACATTTTTCAAGTTCTACTTTCAATCCTGCTTCAAGTAGTCATGAGAATATCAAATGTAATTTCTTAAAGTGCTCAACCGCTGTCTGGGAAACTATTAAAATGTCATCTAGGAATACACTGGCCGTGTTTCCTAACAACCCATCTAGAATTGTATTCATTAATCTCATGTAAGTTAATGGACTGTTACATAACCCAAATGGCATTCGCTTGAACGCATAAAGTCCCGTTGGAGTAGAAAATGCTGTGAACTCTCTTGAGTCTTCATGCAACTCTATTTGCCCAAAAAAAAAAAAAAAAAAAAAAAAATCAGATTTGATATCTATAGTGATAAATATATATTCTCAGTTCCCAAACTTCTTAAAATGGCACCTATTACTGGTAATAGTAACCTGTCACGAATGGTGTGCTTATTCAATTCCCTATAATCAATAACTGGGCAATTGTACCTTGTGATTTTGGCACTAAAATCAAAGGAAAGCTCCTTTCACTTTTACTATGTTCAATAATATCCTGCCATAACATTTCAGTGATCAGTTTATTTACTATTGCTAATTTAGAGTGAGGAACTCTGTGGGCGGGTATGTAAATAGGCTGTGTTCCTGGTTTTAATTTAATCTGATGCTTTAAAACAGTTGTTTTGCCTAAGGCGTCCCCCGGCAAAGCAATTGCTTTATTGTGCTTCACAAACAAAGCAACTAAACTTTCATTCAACTCAGGGCAATTAGTAGGTTCTAATTGATTTTTGTATTTCTTAATTCTATTTCTTCTTGAACTGAATAGATTGATGAAATTGGTAATTCCACCTACTCATTACTCTCATTTAAAATATTGATGGGTTTGGTACACACCTGAAAACATCCTATTTGTGTACCTTTCCTTAAAACTATATATTTATTTAAAGTATTAATAATTAATGATTTTACTATGTTCTTATTTGACTTATAAATCCCTGAGTCCAATTTCAAACCTTTTAATCTAATTGATTCTGGGAGGGTTAAAATTTCAGAGTCTACAGTGATTCCTTTCAACTTCATTTCAACCCTGTTCATTGCTCTGGAGTGTAATAATGTTGACTTTATTATGCCACCATCCACAATTTGTAAGGCTTCATTTGTAGTTGATGAATTAGTAATTTCTGGGATTTCTTGAACATCTTAGTTGGGTTCACTATATGAGGCTTTACTTTCTGTTGGTCTGGACTGCTCGGCCTCGTTATCTAAAATAATTTTTTTTTATCTTTCTTATCTATGTCTAGGGATTCATTGATTCTTGTCACTGGTCTTAAGTCTGGTTGATTTAAAAATGGGATTAACTGTGATTTCACTAAGATCCCTAAGTCTGCAGGACATATCACCATGTTCTCTTTTCTCATAGTTGCAAATCCTATCAATAAATCTCCTGGAAAAACAGATTCTTCTACAACTATCACTGAAATGTGCAAATGTTCATTTGTATATAAGATAACTTCTAGTTCAACATTACCTTATGTTTTTAACTGATTTCCAGTTACTCCTTGCAATGAGTAATGGATTGGTCCCAAGATTTTCACTCCATTAACTACAGATCCTGCATCAATAAATATTTGAATAGGCTTATTGAACGCTCTACCAGCAATGAGAGGTCCTACAGAAGTCCTTCCAATTGTAATTGTCAGTTTATGACTATCTCTGATGTTGGAGTTTTCTTTCACACTTCTATCACTCCTCTACTTAACACAATACTGTCTATTTGTATATATATGGGATTTCTAGAATACTGGTTTATTCTGTGTCTGGGGATTTCCTCTTG
Source organism: Oratosquilla oratoria (assembly GCF_046742065.1). Classification (NCBI taxonomy): domain Eukaryota; kingdom Metazoa; phylum Arthropoda; class Malacostraca; order Stomatopoda; family Squillidae; genus Oratosquilla; species Oratosquilla oratoria. Next base: position 64,420,415 of record NC_134782.1, on the reverse strand, counting down.
TTTCCTGACGCATACGAAAATTCTACATTCATGGGTTTTATGGGCTATTCTTTGGCGATACATACAGAATGGTGGGTTTCTACACTGATACTCATCATGACCTTCATATTTGCAATTTCTACAAATGCTTTGTGTCCCCATGTATAACAATTAAAACATAGAATTCTAGTATCCCTGGATGGACTTCTAACTTTCTGTCTATGTCCTAATTCTGTTTTCTAAAACTCTCCTTTAGAGTACCTTTGTTGTCCCACTGTCATCACATATGGATTTATGATTCTGGTCTCACTGTACCCTTGCATTAGGTAATCTACCTCCCCTAAATTCATATATGACTTGAGATCTTTATACAGCTTTTCTGCTGTTAAACCATTACGTCAACAATCCAAATGTGATCAATTTTGTTACCTGAGAAACTTTCATTTCGTCACTAGATCTTTCTATCCGATCTGAATCTTTCAAGATAGAATTCATGTCTTTTGACCATCTATCTAATCTAGGTACGTATTCTGTGTTTGATTCACTTGTTTTAACTTCTTTGATCATTCTAACCAAAGACCTGATAGGATCCTGATCACATTTTGACATAAAATGTTGAATGAATGCTTTCCTATAGGCTTCATATTGGTTGATATCTTCCATTTGCTGGAAAATTATGACAAACCTAGCTCTACCTTTCTCAGGATTTATATTTTCCTTTAAAATGTCTATTTTTCTTTTTTCATCTGTTATATTTTTGCTCACAATTGTGGTGTCTATTTGATTAATGAACTTATTAACTCCTAAAGTGTTTTCATCCCGGGTAAATTTGGGAATATTAATATTGGAGGTATGAACCTCATGCCTAAGTACTGTGTTATCCATATCTTCAGTAGTTGATTTGACTTGACTGTCTTCACGTAGTCTTCCTTGCGTACGTCAACCTCGACGTCCCTCGTCAGCCTCGACGTTCGTCAGCCTCGTCGTTCATCAGCCTCGTCGCTCACTGCCTTGAAGATCGTCTTGTAGATGATCGCCTTGAAGGTTGCCTTATTCCACTAGTAGTATTTGCTCGCAGTGTTGTAGACCCCTCGTTCCTAGTGTTGTCCCTTGGATTCAGCATACGAGTGGTTATCGTAGCGTACACTGTAGATTGGTGTACCCGTAAATTTATCTTGCCTCAGTCTTGTAGTTTGCTGCATGCACCAGTCTTGTATTCTCTTGTATACCATCATGGGTAGAGGTACTACTTGGCTTAGGTACGTAGATGATATACTTGTAATTGTGCAGAAAGAAACCAATATTGAAAGCAAGATAAGAAGACTTGACACAATTCATACGGACATCCAGTTCACAGTTGAACAAGAGAAAGAATACAAACTGCCCTTTCTAGACACATTAATACAAAGAGGCCATAATCATTTAATATTTTTGGTATACAGGAAACCCACCAACAGAGATGATTTTATTCACTTTTTCTCAGCCCACAGTAAAAGAGTTAAAAATGGGATCCTGATAGGTTTCTTCCTCAAAGCCTATCGTATATGCAGCAAAGAGTTCCTTGAAGACGAATTAACATACATTAAAGACGCATTCAAAAAACTTGAGATACCCAGGAGGCCTAATCAATAAAACAAAAGACAAAGCGAAGAAAATCCACGATAAATCAAACGCCCGAAACAACGGACCAAACGTCCAGGCACCCAGACCAAACGACCTTGCAGGGCTCCATTTTCCCTTGTACCTGTTTTCCATTGACGCTATATCTTGATGGAACCTCTCTCCATGTTCATCACTCACATCTGCTGCATTCTCTGGGAAGAAGGACAGATGAGAATGAAGAAAGTGTATCTTCAGTGACATATTGCATCCGAGATCTTGATAGCATTTGATTAGCCTCTCCACTTTACGCTCTCGCTGGGACTCTTGGTGCTTTCCCAGAAGCCCTTTGCATACATCTTTGAATGCATGCCAGGCCGCTAGCTCAGGTTCATCCATTGTCGCCTCAAAGTCCTCATCATTTATAAGCTTGCGAATCTGAGGGCCTACAAATATACCCTCTTTAATCTTGGCATCACTAATTTTAGGGAAGATCCCTTTGAGATACTGGAAACATGGCTTGTTATGTTGCAGTGCTTAGGTAAATTGCTTCATTAGGCCTAGTTTTATATGCAGTGGTGGCAAAATGATTTTCTCCTTCTTAACTAGTGGCTCATGAATTACATTATGGCATCCAAGCGTCATAGATTCCCGAGATGGCCATTCTGAGTGTATATAATGTTCTGATCTGGCCCTACTGTCCCACTTGCAAAGAAAGCACATAAATTTGGTGTATCCAGTTTGTAGCCCATTAAGTATGGCTACTACTTTCAAGTCTGCACAAATTATCCACTCATGCTCTTTGTAACTTATGCGGTCTAGAATAAAAGCAAGGTTCTCATATGTCTTTCTTAAAATGACTGAGTAAGCAACTGGAACTGAAGGTATGGTGTTCCCAATGTGCAACAGAACTGCTTTTATGCTGTAAAGGGATCCATCTATGAATAGCCTCCACTCATTGGGTTCATAGGACAGCTCAAGGGCACTGAATAGGCCTCTAATATCATTACAATAAGTCAAGTTGTTTTCCAAAGTGAAGAAATCCTGTAGATTTGCAGAACGCTTCGTAAATACTGTAATTCGAGCTTCTTCATCCAACAGGTGCCATTGTTGCAAACGTGAGGCCAGGAGTTCACTCTGTTGCTTAGTAAGTGTTAAATCACGAACTAGATCATTGAGTTCTGGTTGGGTGATGAGGTGTGGTTTCTTATCAGATTCAAGTTGTGTCGTATACGTTGCATCTTGAGATTTTGAATCGTCTGAGTTGCTCGTGTCATCGCTTGGTAGTTCAGAGGGCGGCCGTGGTACAGGAATATCACTTGAATGTAGAACTGGGCGAATAGCAGACTGAAGATCTGGATACACGATAGATTTCTTGCCTTTTCTGTTGCGACCTGCAGGAAAATAAAATAAAATCAGACTAAAATTGGATACTATTGGTTGTGATCACGTGCAAAACTAGTGGAAGTGCAACTTATTATGTATTTCGATCTTTTTTATTGATACATCTCTTGAAAATATATATAAAAACAGTAAAAAATAAACACTGAACACCCACCTTTAATATCCGTTAAGCAGAAGTAGCAATCTGTTGAGTGGTCCTTTGGCTCCCTCCAGACCATTGGTACGCCAAACATGAGGCCAGTCCCTTTGCCTTTCGCCCAGGCAGAAAGGGAACTTGTACACCTGACACAACATATGTGAGGTGCCCAGCTTTTGTCCTGGTCACCCACTTTACATCCAAAGTACAGCTCATAAAGTTTCTTTACACGTTGAGTCAACTGTCTCTTGTATTGCCTTAATGTAACTGATCCACATATATAACAAAACTTGTCTGGCGAATTCTTGCATTCTCTAGGCATCTTAACTCTGTATCCTGTTAAGAAAAAAAAACACATAGCTATGTGAAAAATTGTATAAATGGTAAAAGCAACAAAAAATACCGTTCAGATAGACATTGCGGGCACTGCTATTTACGAAGAACTGGAGGGTCACAGAAAGAAACGGATGTTATATTCGTGATGTACGCAAAAAATAACTCTAGAAAAGGATAGTCTCATTTCCGTTTTTTTTCATTGTTATACAGTGTAATCACAACAACCTCAGTGTGATTTATCGCATCCCATATAGCGGCTGTCCCTTAGCGTACATCGGTGAGTCAGGTCGAGGGATTGAAAAAAGATTAAGGGAACATAAATTATTTAAGAGCACACAGGACATCCAACTCACTTGTTCGCCACCTCGATAAGTGCAGCAACCTACCTGATTGGGACAAAGTCGAGATCTTACATAAGGGACTACAGAAGAAAATGAGAAAGACGGTGGAAGCTGCATACATAAATATCCAAATAAACAACAACGATAGAGAAGGATTTATATGCCTTTCCAAAGCAGCTAGTCTCCTAATAACGCCCTGGAAAAGACCTGACACTCGAAGCATGACGAGTTCCTCCCACTGCAAGTATAAAATTTGTGATCACGATGTGATATAGCGAGACCTCTGAAGAAGGTCATAGTGACCGAAACGTTAGGACGTATTCTAAAAGCCCATCTTCGTTTACCCTTCCCCACCTATCACTCTATCATTTGTCTAAAACAATTTCTAAATATATGTACACACACACACACACACACACACACACACACACACACACACACACACACACACACACACACACACACACACACACACACACACACACACACACACACACACACACACACACACACACACACACACACACACACACACACACACACACATATATATATATGTATATATATGCAGAAACCACCGGGAAATGGAAAAAAAAACTGATACCGAACGTTTTCGTCTCCTAAGACACTTTCAAAGGTACCTTTGAAAATGTCTTAGGAGACAAAAACATTCGGTATCCGTTTTTTAAATTTCCCGATGGTTTCTGCAAAAATAGTTTATCACGTGTGTTTTGTGATTTCTTTGCCTATATATATATATATATATATATATATATATATATATATATATATACATATGTATGTATATATATGTCTATATGTATATACATATACATATATATATATATATACATATATATATATATATATATATATATATAATGAGCTGAGAGAAATAACTAAACTAGAGAAAATAACAGATGTTATAAGTAGAATAAAATTGAGATGGACTGGGCATGTGGCGCATATGGAGGACCATAGAATTCCAAAACGAGTTATGATGGGTAGAATCCCTGGAAGAAAACCCAGAGGGAGACCTCGAATGAGATTGATGGACGGTGTGGATGCGGAGATGGACAGAAAAGGAATAAATAAAGCAACCGGGATGGAAGCAGCAAAGGACCGAAGGGCATGGAGAGGATTACTGTTGGCGGACCAGAATCTACCTGAGGTTCAAGATCCAGCGTAGTAGTAGTAGTAGTAGTAGTAGTAGTAGTAGTAGTAGTAGTAGTAGTAGTAGTAGTAGTAGTAGTAGTAGTAGTAGTAGAAGTAGTAGTAGTAGTAGTAGTAGTATCTATATATATATATATATATATATATATATATATATACATGTATATATACATATATATACATATATATACATATATATATATATATACATATATATATATACATATATATATATACATACACACACACACACACACACACACACACACACACACACACACACACACACACACACACACACACACACACACACACACACACACACACACACACACACACACATATATATATATATATATATATATATATATACATATGTATATTAAATATAGATATGTGTGTGTGCGTAGTTATGAATATGTATATTACTGTAGCCAGGTTGGATATTTCCTTGCTGGTATATGAGGTTTAAAAGCTGATACAATCTGCTTTATCCATTTTCTTGTGTACTCATACGTTTACAATATTGTGCACTTTTTTCTTATTACATTCGTGGATTGGTTTTTGTGGGAGTGGAGGTCTGTAGGAAAATTAAATGATAGTTGTGTATAAAAGAGAGCTATTGACACCGTTCTTTTTTAGGAATGTTTATCAAGGTTTGTGTCGTGATTCAGGAGACATGGGCACGGCACTTGGACTTCAAGATTTGCATCAGCGGAGAAAATGGTCGGAGATATAGTTGTAGAGAAAGGTAGAATCACGAGTTTTTTTGAGAGAGGTAAACTAAAATGCTGTAATATTAGAGAAAATTAGATAGGAAATGAATATCAGTCGAAGAAAAGGTATGTATGAATGTTTGTGCACGTGGGCGTGATTTTGTTCTTGGGAAGTTTGTGTATGTTTCCTACGAGAAATGAGTCGAATTCACTTCTCGCTGTGCTTTGCCTTCTCCCCAGCGTGCACGACAGACAGCGAAAAGGGGAGGAGATTAGAAAAGAAAAAGATCCCAAGTGAATATGATGGGTGACATTTTCATGGCCATACACGATTTCTCGTGTATACGGCACTGGGGAGAGGCGCCGTTATCAAATGGTCTGTGCCGTGAGGTTTGGGAGTGATGTGTCGGATGAGGTGTTTGAGTATGGCGTGCAGTGTTTCTTGGTGTCTTATGTGTAGTTTGTGTTTGTGTTGGTTGGGTGGACGAATGTTGACAGCTAGATGTAGAGACACAAAGGTTCTGAAGTAGCTTCATTGCTATCCCGTGATGAATCAGAGTCTGGCATTCTGAGCCTTCTGATGGTCATATTTGTTTGTGGGACACGTCATCTGGCTTAACCCAAAGAATTGGCATAGAAGCAGCCTGACCAAAGCTAAGTACAATTGATGCTTGTTAGAAAGTATTGTGGTTTTTAATCTTTAAGCATTCCCAGTACAGCCTTAGCCCTCGGTCCATGTCTGCTTTTATGGCGAGGATGCTCAGGCTCTAATATGTATTATATCTAAACAGTGGGGGAAGTCACTTGTTACCAGGCTGGACTGGATAAAATCAAGTAAAGTTACCTGGCTGCTGCTGCTACAGCTGTTGTAATTGTTGACGTCACTGCTTCTTGGGCTGTGATCCTTTTTGATGGAGGGATTATCTGGAAATCTATTTGTTTGTGGTTCACTGTTTTGTCAATGTGGAAATGGCTGCTGAAAATGCGATAAATCAATCAAAGTTGGGATGTTGTTTCCTCTGTAAATCATATAACCTAATATAAGAATTTTATTCTAATATTTCATTTAGCTTGGAGAAGAAATTCTACACTTTCCTATCTGAAAACAACAACAACAACAACAACAACAACAACAACAACAACAACAACAACAACAACAACAACAACAACAACAATAACAACATGTTTTTGTTTCTTCCAGTAGGAAAGGGTTCCATTTGTGAGGAGTAGTACTAGGGACCTTGGCTGCTCATACAACGTACGACGAAGTGACACGAAGGACCTTCACGCTTTTAAGGCCCTGCAAGTCCTTTTAGAGCTTCTGGTGTGTGCATGGACAGAAGGTGAGGCTCGGGATCAAATCCACAACTACGTCCAGAGAGTGCTAATAAAGCCGCTAAGGCTCTCTGGGTACTGCTAAGGCCCACCGAATGCTACAAGGATCGGCAAGTAGCAGAAGAAGCCCTGCAAGCAACAAGTCCTCATTAAAACTCGCACGTGCTACAAAGGACCTGGAGAACCCATCTGTCAGTATGGTGTGGCGGCACATTTTGATGTGGACGGGTTTGCTGGTTCTTTCGGGCTTTTCCACCGAGGCACAGAAGCCCCGACGGGGGTTCTGTCCCACGCGGACTCCCGAAGCGAATATTGACGTTACCTGTGTAAGTTTACTTGTCTGATTATTTTTAGTGACTAATACTTTATAAAAATATATTGAAAACAAAATTAAAATAAATAATTGGACGATATATGTCACAAGACTCTGGATTTACCATGAAAGGTTTTTAATTTTTGTTTTCCAACATGATCTGAGTCTTCATCTCAGTGGTCAATCTTTGTCCTACAAGCTTGGTGTAACTAATTATTATTTAGTGAACAAAAATTAATCAAAAACAAATTGTGAGTGATTAACTATACGATATATGTCACAAAACCCCGAAAGCACAATTTTTTTTACTTCTATTTTCCAACCATATCTTATTGTTAACTTCTATGCTATATATTTGGCCCTATATATATTGTTGAACAAATCCCCTTTGATGTTTCCCTTCTCATGTATTAGTTTGGTGGACATTCTTAAGACAGTAAGAAGTTTTGTATAGACGGGCATGAGATGACGAAGTGAGGGAAACATGGGCCCCTGGGTATACTTTACTAAGTGAATAATACACTCGTGGTGTTATGACCTGGTGATGGTTCGATTAGTCCTTACGTCCTCCAGTCGTCCCCTTCGTGATTGGTTCTGCTATGTGATTGGGTGTGCTACTGTTTTGTGGCAGTTGGTATCCAGCTACTGGTTGACCGGGGTGCCTGTTTGGTTTGGATGGATAGTTAAAATATGAGTGTTCGTTTCCTCTTTAGCATTGTGTTGTGGCCTGTCTCCAATGACCATTTCCATTTCCATCGACTGTGATAGTCACGATACATCTCCGTATCTCTTATTCATGTTGACTGTTGCTAAGATAAATGCCACCTCCGAGAGTTTCCTTGTCCTTCCATGTCTCGGGTCAGTAGAGCAATCCATTCCCAGTCTAGTGGATTGCACATGTGGTCCACATTGACCACTATCGCAGTGGACGTGTTGTGGTGTCTGAATTCTGTTTTGTGTTTTCTAATGTGTCCCTACAATAATCTGCCTGTTTCGCCCATTAGACGATTTGGGGTGTTCCACTTGGGGTTAAGTATCCAAATCTGTCTAGTTGGCAGTGAGTCGTCCTTCTCAGGATAACAAGCCGTGTATCCACTTGCCACATGCTGAATCCTCTCAAGGTATCGTTGTAGATGGAAGTGCCGTTGGATAGTATGACTTATATGATGTCCTCTCTTTTACTGGGAACATCCCTTCGGTTTCACGGTCTTTGTTCCCGAAATGGAGGTGGCCCGATCAGTGGAATACTTCCCGAGTGCCCACAGCAACAACGTGAAAAGGGCCGCCCACGTAGGATTATTCCTACACAAAATTCTTACAATAAGTATATGGTCATATCAGGGAAATATTCCGCAGAAATGGAAGACGCCCTAAGGAAGGAGACTGCACCAGGTAAGTTATACTATCCCACGGTACTTCTATTCACAACGATATTTTGAGAGGGTTCGGCACAAACCTAATTGGTGCCTGTGGTATCAGCAGACCCGACTTGGTTAAAGTGAATAGGCCAATCAGCCAACTTCCAAAACAGCATAGTGTGCTCCATTTCATGTGGAACTTCCTACCTGATCTACCTGGCCGAATCTTGCAGAGGGATGAAGACATAACTTAATGAGTACAGAGAGGACTTGAGACACCACCGCACGTTCACTGTAATGGAGGTCTAGTGAACATCGCGGACACATACCAGACTATGAATGATCTAACCCAGTGGTTCCCAACCGGTGTGCCGCGGTACCAAAAAGTCCCGTGAGATCAACTGAGGGTGCTGCCAAAATTCAGGAAAAAAGAAGAAAAAAAAAAAAAATAGTATTACCGACTCTCCCTGTCATCCATTTTTGTTCATTAAAGCAGCATCAGTGTAAAGATGAGTATTTTCATATTATCCAGGGACAAAATTTTGTTACACTGGCAAACTAGAATTTAGATTTTCTAATAAGGGTGCCGGGGACTTCTGAAAGACTTGGCAAGGGTGCCTCAAGCCAGAGAATGTTGGGAACCACTGATCTAACCTATACATCCGGGGCATGAAAGATATATATATATATATATATATATATATATATATATATATATATATATATATATATATAGAGAGAGAGAGAGAGAGAGAGAGAGTAAAAAAAAACAACAACTCGAGAATGAGATATTTATTTAGACAGCAGCCAATATGAATTTGAGATACGGTGATGAAATGTGAGTTTCACAGTCGGCAGAGGTAATCACCAAGGGACATCGTCCAAGTGAGCCAAGTCACGAGGACAAGTCACAAAACAACTCCAAAGAATAGAAAACATCTCATAGCCTGACTACCTACCAAAGTCGGACACACCAACTTACAAAGAACAACAGCAACACCCAGTCGCATAACAGGACCAGCCAGAAGGAGTAGGAACTAAAGGGCAAACAGATGAAAGGCAAAGTCAACGACTAGTGAACGTGAAGATAAGTCGTATGACCAGTGTATTAAAACACCAACTCTTGAGAATATCAAATCGAAAATGGTGGAGCAGTGTGTTACTCACCTAATGAGGTACTCTTATTCTGTTGTTTCCTATCCTTTGTTTTCCCACTGTTAGAATGATTCATCTTAATCTCGTTAAATAAAGGTGTTCTCATGAAATTACTCAGAGGCACTTGGCGAATGCTTATACTATTCTAGGATTAATATTGAAACAAAACTCTGCATGCTATATCCACGTAACAAATGCAAGAAGCGTCATACTCAAATCAAGAAGCGTCATACTCAACACGACTCAGCCAACTGGAGGTCAAGACAGCTAAATTCAGCCTATAGGGTTGAAGTCTGTGCGAGGAAATGATCAGAAACAGTTCGTAAGGCTAACAGAAAAGTAAGATTTTAGTCATGTGCTTTCACGTCGTCCGCCCCTACTGGCTGGTTGATTGATTGATTGATTGTAGGGTCAATGCACAAGAAACAAGTGGTGGGAAGGCCAAATATCAGTAATGTATAAATTAGATAAAACATTCTATCTTATCTCGGTCAGAGTAATCCCTGTATTTTTTTGTGTCTTTCTTTTTTCACCCTGGCAGATGATGGGCAAATGGTACGAGGCCATGCGGTCAGCAAACCACCTTGATTTCTTCACCAGTTGTGTAAAGGTCATCTACACCCGAGAAAATGTGAATGATCCCATCATTGTACAAAACACCTATACTAAATTGTAAGTGAAAGAAACCGAGCTGTTCCTTTTTGTTTTTATGTTGGTCTTCATATATATTCACCGGTCAAGGTGTGAGGAACTTTCCATTTACATGGCTGTGGCAAGCCGCTAAGAATTTGTCGCACTTCTGTTAAAGCATATATATGTATTTTTTGTATACATATATTTTTCTGTGAACATAATGCCTGAAGGTGACGGATTGTTTCCCTTAATGCACTTTCGTGTTTTTGATGACATCAAATGTGCTGCATTCGTGTATATAGTATTGGTTTACTATGAAGTAGCTAGTGTATATACTGTGCATTGGTGCCATACGTAGTGTAGCGATGCTACTATGAGAAGAGAAAGAGATTTTGGTGAGTTCGTCTCCTTTATTGTAAGGTAAGGCTGAACTGATTTCATGTGCGGCAGGAGCCGATATGTATACCATATGGGTAGTCACCTGTGTTGCGTAGTTACATAACTGCACTGGATTAGGTTAGGTCGGGTCAAGCAGGGTTGCACTGTCAAAGTCGCGTCAGATCTACCCTTGTGGGTGACATAATGCACGTTCCATGCCACGTGGTTATCGTGGTGTGCACAAAATTCCCCTCTCAAAATTGCCTTGGCTTCAGAGGGCGTCCTGCACGTGAGAATCTGGTGTGCGGAATGTCGAGGTGTGCTGGTTTTAGTCGATTGATGGGGACCCATTCTGGCCTGCCGGAGATAGAGATTCTGGAAGGTCTTGTCCTTACGTTCAAGGACAAGATGGGGGCCAGTGTAGGGACGGGTGAATGGGGGTGTGTGAGCGTCCGTCCTCAGGAAGACGTGTGTCGAGGTGTTTTCAGAGGTATTCCTTGACCTCCCGGTGATGATAAAAGAGGAGCCTTCGAGGAAATGGCGAAAGTGGCGGACGGCGTGATGGATGGCGAGGAGCTCTCTGTCGAAGGTGCTGTAGTTGAGCTCGGCCTTGGAGAGTTTCCTGCTTGAAAAATCGAGGGGTGTAGGTGTGCCACGAAGGATTTGTTCGAGCACACCCCCTATGGCGACATTGCTGGCGTCCGTTGACAATTATAGCTGGGCACCTGGTGCAGGGAAAGAGAGGGTGGTACCACAGGCAAGGGCTTTTTTGGCGTTGACGAAGTCAGCTTGCATGGCGAGGTTCCATAGGAGGTCCTTCGGTTTTCTGTGAAGGGCGTTATAGGGAGGAAACGGAGGTAGAATTTGACCATCCCAATAAATTCCTGCGGGGCTTTCATGGTAGTGGATTTGGGAAATTTGTCGACTGAGGCGACTGTATCCTGCAGGGGACGAACGCCGTCAGGAGAGATGAGGTGCCCCAAAAATGGGATGGACTTTTTCCCGAAACTGCATTTGTCAAAACGGACGACAAGGCCGTTGTCCTGGAGACGCTCGAGGATGGTCCGCAGGTGTTGGAGATGCTGGTCAGGTGACTTGGAGAACACAAGAATATCGTCCACGTAGCAGACACAGAAGTCGAGGTCGCCGAGGATGCCGTCCATTAGGCGCTGGAAGGTCGCACCTGAGTTTTGCAAGCTGAAGCAGGAGTAATTAAAGGTGTACGTCCCGAAGGGGGTGGTGATGACGGTCTTCGGGATGTCGTCTGTATGTACCGGAACTTGGTAGTAGCCCTTCAGGAGGTCCAGTGTCGAAAGATCTTGGTGCCGTTGAGGTATGTGGTGACGTCGGTGATGTTTGGGAGCAGATAGTGGTCAGATTCCATCATCATATTCAGCCGTCAGTAGTCTCCACAGGGGCACCAGGAACCATCATTCTTCTTGACGAGGTGGAGAGGGGAGGACCAAGGGCTGAAGGCCTTTTGGAAGAGGGCTAGTCTCTCCATCTATAGGAAGGTTTTCTTGGCGATGGCGAGTTTCTCGGGCGGTAGGCGGGGGTATTTAGCGAATAGCAGGGGCCCAGACGTCGTGACATAGTGGTACACGCCATGTTTAGCTGGCGTCTGTGGTGTCTGTCGCAGCTCAGGCTTTAAGACGTCTGGGAATTCCGTGAACAGGTGGACGTAGGGCATTCTAGCGCCGATGGCGGCGATCGTGGTTGGCTGTGGCGCGATTTGCAGGGGCGTGGAGGAAGATGCTGTTGGGCAGACTAGGCGGCTGTTGACGACTTCGACCAGTAACGTGTAATGAGCGAGGAAGTCAGCATCGAGGAGGGACGTCTTGGCATTTGCCAGGATGAAGTTCCAGGAGTAGTGGCTACCCCCGAAGGTGAGGTGCAGGCGTCTCCACCCGTAGGTGGCTATGGTAGTGTCATTAATGGCGACGAGCCTAACGTCAACGTCCTTGGGGACCTGGTGTTCTCCAGCGGATGCAGGAAATATGAACCTACAAGCGCTAGTGTCGACAAGGAAACGACGTTTAGAGGCCTTGTCGTCGATGTAGATGCCCGTTGCGCCTATAGAGGCCACCGTGATGAACGATGGCCCTTTTAGGCGTTTTTTTTTTGTCCAGATATATCCTGGTTGACATTTCTTGGCAAAGGTGCCGAATCTTGTGTGGTAGTAGCACAGGTGTAGAGGGGTGGTGGTCCGGTGTCGTTGTTTTTGCTGATGTTGTTGGCGCCTGTTAGCTGGCGATGCTGCTGCGGTGGTGATTTCGTCCGTGACGTCGTCAGCAGCACAAACGTCCTGGCTCCTTGCTGCGGCGACGTGGGTGTCGGTGAGATGGTCTGCCTTCCGTGAAACTTCGTCCATGGCCATGTCCTCGGCGTTGCCAAGAGCGGATCGGACGTGGGCTGGGAGGCGGATGAGCCCCATTTGGCAAAGCTTATCGATGTTCCTGCTGGTTCCGTTGGCTGTGGGTGGGAGGTGGTCGATAGACTTCATGTCGAGGTATGCTGTACTTGGTTTAATGTCCCTCGGTGGCTGTTGGGAGAGTTGGAGGATTTTTGCGGCTCTTGAGGCAGCTGACGGCGTGAATTCTTAAAGCAGGCACTATTTCAGAGCGTTATACTGGATAACGCCGTCGTGTTGATCGAGTCATTAGGAGATAAATGGAAACACATCCTCGGGGATCGCCTCGAGAACATAGTCTGTCTTCATTTGGGGCGCGCTGATATTCCGCAGGCGGAACTGAATCTCCGCCTGGCGAAACTAGGAGGGAGCATCGACAGTGCAGAAGGGTGGCAACTTCAGGGAGACGACGTTGACGGTGTTGGTAGCGGGCAGCGTGGAGTGGTAGTGGTAGATGGGTCCATTGTCGATCCAAATGGTCACCAGTGTAACGATGCCACTGTGAGAAGAGAAAGATGTTTTGGTGAGTTCGTCTCCCTTATTGTAAGGTAAGGATGAACTGATTTTATATGTGGCAGGAGCCGATTTATATACCGTGGTGGGTAATTACATAGCTTTACTGGATTAGGTTAGGTCGGGTCAAGCAGGGTCGCACTGTCAAAGTCGCGTCAGATCTACCCTTGTGGGTGGCATAACGCGCGTTCCATGCCATGTGGTTATCGTGGTGTGTACAGTAGTTAACGCAACCAATTTTGCTGACCACGTTGTCAATGAATGAAATAAACCTATCCAATATGGTGTAACATCTACCAGTTGGTTCATCTATTTGTTTGTTTTGTGTTGTGTTGCTTGTTTATAATTTCTGTTCCCCATGCGACCTCGTTATGCTCTGCTTCAAAGAATCCGAGAATAGAAGCAAACTACGGACGCTAATTGATGGC
>NC_134782.1:64383708-64386208 GCF_046742065.1 Oratosquilla oratoria | reverse complement strand
CCCTTCACAATGGTACAACAATCAAAATAATATGCAAAATAGAACCAGAGATATGGCTTATCAAAGAACAAAAACTTTGATTTTTCAGGAGAGGGGTGATTTAAACTGGGAGGCTGGAAAGCGACATGCCCCTCCCTCTAACTTTGAAAAGCGCTGAGAGGTGTAGAGAATCACAGCTTGCTTTTGAGTGGTGGGAAGAGTTGCCATATAAACAAAACAGAACTGGCTATCGAAATTTTGACTTTATTTCAATATACAATGGGGTTGCCAGAGGCTGCCAATAATTTACCTATTTTATTCTGTATAAGAAAAAGAAACAGAATTGAGCTGTAATATTTGGTCGAAGTGTTACCACCATCATAGATATTCTTTTAAAATGTTTACCTAAAATTCGTTCATGTGCCAGAAATTTTCAAGTGATCGCGTTAACAGGTCCCCTTTAGCTGAATATGGTTAATAAACATTCCGTAGACTTGTTCACTCCGCTAGTATCGTCCAGTGCTTGGCGGAGTGTGCGCTCTCTGAGCGTTTTTCTAGTTTATATTGTAGATTGCTTTAGTTAAACAATTTTAATTTAATTTGATTGTTTATTTAAACATGTCTTCAAAATAAAATACAGATACAGCAGAAAAACTAATATAAAATGCATGAATATTCTAACTCACGAGAACAATAAATCAATGAGAACCCTGAGCTTGTTTCTCTGCAACGAGACGGTTCCATCAGGGGGTAATAGGAGACAATGACACCCGAAGTGTGTTGCTTATGTCCAGTTTACTCCGTTGTTTTGTTTTGGTTGCTGTCACTGCAGAAAACCCCGCTTCACACAGATAAGATGGCGGAAATGGCAATAGGGTTTCAAGTGCTGTGGTGGCGATCTCAAGGTATTCCGCCATGACTTCAATCCAGATCATCGGCAGAGTTGTTGTCTCGAACGTAGTTTTAAGGCCGCCGTCATTTGCAATCTCAAGCAGTTGAGCTTCTTCTTGCACAGACATGCTAGATTCACCTGGTTTGTTGACAAATGGGTCGCGGATCCATTCCTTATCAGTTCGTGGATCTTTTGTGGTTGGGAAGTAGCGCTCGAACTCTTTTAAAAGCAAAGACAGATGATCGTGCACCAACTGGGAGAATGAAGGCTCAAGCTCAGTCTCCCCCAAAATCCCCGCTAATGTTTGAAACATGTCCAAAATGCTTCTGTTCACGCGCCGTCTCCACAACTCCAGTTTGGCTTTAAATGCAGCTACTTTGTCTGCCACCTTGAAAACAGTTGTCATTTTCCCCTGAAGGGACAGATTGAGTTCACTGAGCAGGCTGAATACATCACACAGGTAAGCCAGTTTTCCGACCCATACCTTGTCACGACAATGGCTGTTGTAATTCAAACACTCTGGTTAGCAATTTTCTTCGGGATAACCATCTTATTTTTGTGTACAAGAGAAGGCGTCTGTGCTCTCCATCTGTCTCCTCACAAAACTTCTCAAACAGGAGCGAGTTAAGGGCGTGTGCTTTGATGTGGTTAATAACTTAACGACATCATTCAATACGCTGTTAAATTCCGGTGACATTTTTTGGCTTGCCAGCATTTGCCTGTGAATGATGCAATGTGTAGATTTGCTCTCAGGTGCAACACCCTTAGTTCGAGCAGTTGGGAACCGGACAGTCGTCTGGTCATGGCAGCAGCTCCGTCTGTGCATATGACGACACAAAAGAACCATTTTAGTTGTCCTGATATTTCAGACAGAATAAATAAATTTAGCGCAAATGTTAGAGCTCTCTGGCCAATAATAAAGGAGAAACATGTACCTTTAGAAGTGAAAAGGATTATTTTCAATACTGTCTTGACACCTATCCCTACGAACGGTGATAAGATGTTCGTGAGTCATTTTGATATTTTACTAGTGCAAGAATTTCTATTAGATATAATGGGTCTAAGAAATTCTTGCACTAGTAAAATATCAAAATGGCTCACGAACATCTCATCACCGTTCGTAGCGGTTTTTCTGGATCACACATAAAACATTCTGAAGATTTTATAAATAAGATCAAGAGTCATCATATTTCGGGAAGTAGTAAATTGTTAAGCCTAGATATAGTGTCTTTATTCACAAACATCAATGTAGCAGAAGTTTTAAAGTTCCTGGAAAATAAATTACAGCCCTATCAAGATCAACTTCCCATCTCAGTAAATAAAATCATTAATTTGACAAAATTATGTGCTGGCACAAATGTATTTTCGTTCAATGATAGATATTACAAGCAAAAATTTGGCTGTTCAATGGGATCCAATCTCTCTCCAGTGCTAGCAAATTTATATATGGAATATTTCGAGACGGTACTTCTGCAGGGCATAAAACCCCACGGAATGTTCTGGTATAGATATGTAGATGACATCTTCACGATTTGGGATGAAGAGTTGGGTTCATTTAATGATTTCTTCAATAGACTTAACCACCTTACTGCTAACATTATATTTAAAGTGGAATGGGAAGTGGATAAC
>NC_134782.1:64358708-64376208 GCF_046742065.1 Oratosquilla oratoria | reverse complement strand
CACGAGAGTTGGAGTAACCACCCGAAGCGCAGCGATACTGAAATTATCCCAGCCCTGGGCAGGATTCGAACCCGGACCAACTTAGTGACAATCAGGGACTCTATGAGCCGCGCCACCGAGAGAGAGAGAGAGAGAGAGAGAGAGAGAGAGAGAGAGAGAGAGAGAGAGAGAGAGAGAGAGAGAGAGACAGAGAGAGAGAGAGAGAGAGAGAGAGAGAGAGAGAGAGAGAGAGAGAGAGAGAGAGAGAGAGAGAGAGAGAGAGAGAGAGAGAGAGAGAGAGAGAGAGAGAGAGAGAGAGAGAGAGAGAGAGAGAGAGAGAGAGAGAGAGAGAGAGAGAGAGAGAGAGAGATGAGATGAGAGAGGGCGCTCTTGGAGAGAGAGGAGAGGGGAGAGGTGAGAGAGAGAGAGAGTGAGAGAGAAGAGAGTATCGACCGAGAATGAGAGTAGTGCAGAGAGGAGAGGAGAGAGAGAGAGAGAGAAGACGATGAGAGAAGAGAGGGAGACAGGGATAGAGAGAGAGAGAGAGAGAGTGTGTGTGTGTGTGTGTATGTGTGTGTGTGTGTGTGTGTGTGTGTGTGTGTGTGTGCGTATGTGTGTGTGTGTGTGTGTGTGTGTGTGTGTGTGTGTGTGTGCGTATGTGTGTGTGTGTGTGTGTGTGTGCGTATGTGTGTACGTGTGTGTGTGTGTGTGTGTGTGTGTGTGTGTGTGTGTGTGTGTGTGTGTGTGTGTGTGTGTGTGTGTGTGTGTGTGTGTGTGTGTGTGTGTGTGTGTGTGTAAAGTCATAGCATTACCCATAGACCGGGTCATATATGAGGTCTTAACTCTTATCCGGGAGGGTAATAACTGTCAATCACGTGGTTGCGATCTTGCTCATTTGTACCTTCAGAACATCCTTTGCTCCACAAAAGGTCTACAAAATGTCCATTGCAGAAACCGAACAATTGGAACCAGATGCCACACCTCTCAACGTTACACAAGCTCTTGATAGTAATGATAATTATATAAAAAGTATTTTCCCACTCAATGTTCGTTTTATTTTTGCCTTTGATAATCTACTCACCCTATTCTTTATGTGCTTATTTTGATGCTATGCACGAGTATATCTGAACTGATGCGGTAGTAGGGAGGTACAGAGCTTCAGGTAAGAACTATAGGTAAAAGATTTTAGAAATATGTTTAGAAAAGAAGATAATTAATGACAACGGGCATTTTTTTCTTTAAAGAAAATTATTCTTTATATTGTCACAGTTCACCAGATCACTAAATGACCAGGGTCATATTACTAAATGAACCATTATCCAAAATTGTATGGGTGACTAAATAATAGTGCACCGGGAACAAGGTACCTAATGGGGGAAAAAATCGTTTCTTTCGCTACATGTGCGTTGGTACAACGATGAGAATGACTAAATTACACCACTGCACTGTAATGTTGGGAGAGCAATGCAAATGGAATCAGCCCCCATCCCATGGACGAGAGCCCCTGGAAGGTGGGGACCAGGAATGTTGTTGTGTTGCGATTTGCAAGGTAAGAGATCACCCGCTTGCGCAAGATCGGTTTTTGTGGGAGGGAAAGAATGTCTGTAAGAAAATGGAAAGATAGTAGTGTATAAAAAAGGGCTATTGCCACCGGTCTATTAAGCGAGTGATCAGGGGCTGTTGGTGGTCGCGGCTCGGGAGAAATGAACAGGGAACTCGGACGGCGGCGCCGACGCCGGGATTAAAATCACCAAAAGTTCAGAAAATGGTAGGAGGCGTAGTATTAGAGAAAGGTGGAAAAACGGAAAAATCTTTAGTGGGAGGTAAACTGAAGTGAGAAGATGTAGTATAAGAGTAAGTTAGAAAGAAAGCGAATTTTAGTCAAAAAAGTAAGTGTAGATGTTTGTGCGTGGGTCGTGGCTATGTTCGTGAGAGGTGTGTGCATGTATCTTACGGGAAGTGAGTAGAGTTCACTTCCCGCATGTAGAGCGCGTTCCTGTTTAGCCCCAGGTAAGGCCTGAGCTTTTCCTGCTTTTCCTCCGGTGTGAGGGGGGGGGGGCAGGCGGGCGGGTGATGTATTATATTTCTCCTACCAATCACAACTTTGAAAGCAGAGAATTACGTGACTGGGAATTGTGTGTAAATGTCAGAAGTGTAAACCCTCTCGCCAGCGTCAGCGAAGAGACCAGCGCGTGGGTGCGGGCCGGTTGGACAGAGAGGCTCCCCAATTCCTCTCTGTCGACCAGCCGGCGATCAGATAAGGGTTCTGAATAAAAGTTGCGTTGGGCCTCTGCTAAGCCAGCGAGCAAGTGTGCGTGTGCCTCTTTTCTTCCAAGCACTACTCTGAAAACAGAGAATTACGTGACTTAGGAAATGTGTGTATTTGTCTTGATGTAAACCCGCCTGCCGACGTCAGCGAGGAGGTCGGCCTATGCCAGACCGGCAGGAGCAAAGGAGATATATCTCTTCGCCACCATCGGCCGGCGAAGATTGCTGGGCGCTTGTTGAATGAGCTGGGGTGGAGAGACGTCCGACCTCTAGGAGCGCTGAGTTGATTCTGCAGCCACATCGGCACGGGTCTGTACCGAGAGTAGGAGGGACAGGGAGAGGCCGAGGGCGAGGAGTAGGCGGAGAAAAAGAAAGAGAGAGAAATATGATAAAGAGGAAGAGGAGAATGAGGAGGAGGAAGAAAATAAAGAGAATGAGCAAGTGGAGGAGAAAAGGGGAGATAAAAATAAGAACAGGAGATAAAGGAGAAAGAGGAGTAGGAAGAAAAGGAGGAGAGATGGAGAAGGGAGAGGGTAGAGGGGAAGAGTAAGGGAAAGGGGGAGGACGAGGACGAGTAAGTAAGGGAAGGAAGGGGAGGAGAAAAAGGGAAGGAGGATGGAGAAAATGAATAAGAAAAAAGGAAAAGAAGAGGGAAGAAGAAAATACAGTGAAAGAGAAATAGCAAAAAGAAAAAGTAGAAGGAGGTGGTGGAGGTGGAGGTGGAGGAGAAAGGAGAGTAGGTGATGAAAGTTGGGTAAGGGGAGGAGCAAGAGGAAGAAGGACTGGGAGGAGGAGGAGGAGGAGGAGGAGGAGGAGGAGGGCGGTGAAGAAGGAAGGTGGGGGAGTAGTGGGTAGATGGTTGTTTAAAACAAGTCTGGGAAGATGCACAGGCATTGCCGCTCGTTTTGGAAGAGGATGTGGATGCCTCTCTCTCCTGCCGAAATCTGGCGATGTTGCAGTAAGAAGTCCACGCTTTTCTCCTTCCAGGTGAGTCAAGCAAGAACCATTGGGTTGATGTCGTCATCGTCTTTAGTGTAGTGCCTGACGGTGTGGCGTCAACCATAGAATTGACTGAACATAGAAATGAAGCAGACTCCAAGAAAACATAATGAGTATACTAGGCAGTTCCATGTCCATTACCACATACCATCTCCATCCATAAAATTATCTAACTTTTTTTTTTAAAACAACCGATAATTTTAGAGCTCACTAAATGGTTACTAAGTCTATTCCATACGTTAACCACGTTATTGGTAAACTAGTTCTTACCTATTTCCTTTCTATATTTATCCAATTAATTTCCATTAATGCAAGTCCTGTCATGTTGTCTTAATATGATGACCTTGTCCGCATCACCCTTGTTAAAGCCCTTGACTTATTTGAATATCTCTATTACATAACCTCGCACACGACGTCTTTCCATTGTGTGTAAATTAGGGTGCCTAGCTCTGTTTTCATAAGGTATATATCTGAGCCCATGTAGAAGATCCATTTCTGTAGGACGGAGACCAAAACTATACCACATTGTGAAGGATAGGTCTAACTAACGCCAGATAGAGTTTGATAACTACATTTTCATTTTTGTTTGTGACCGTCCCCAATGATAAATTCTGATGCCCAGTTAATTTTATTCCTGGCACTAATGCACTGTTTCCTGGATTTATGGTCATGACTCACTAGCATTCTCAAGTCTTTTTCACAACCAATTCTCTCAATGATTCTTCAAACGCATTTGTTCCCATAGACGTTGAGACGCCTCTTAATGTCAGCATTCAGTGTTCATGTTTCCCAACCGTACAACAAGACATATACTGCTCCAAAATTGTGACCTAAGTAGAGACTGCATATGTATATGTACGTAATGAAATCACAATAAACACGTGATTCACAATATATTCAAAATAACACTGAAAAAATGAAAAGATTAGTGACCGAGCGTTTTCTTCTATTCAAGACATCATCAGAAGCACAATGCATATACAGAACAAGGACAATATATACATGCATAAAAGAGAACAAAAGGAATTATGAAAGGTCCATTGTGACCTGCTCAACACATATGGTGAGGTTACAAGTCTACCATTGACGGTACCAAAATATTTAACTTTAAAATATTTTTTCTAAAGGTTGGTCATTGGCCACATGTGCAATATATCATCTACATATCTATGCCAAATGGCATTTCTTAGAAGAATATTGGGTAAAATATCTCTTTAAAGATTTTTCATACACAAACTACTCAAAACTGGAGACAGGAAATTCTCCATTCCCATTCCGAATCTCTGCATACAGAATTTACTATTGAATTCAAATTTTGAGTCCATTACACACAATATAATAAGACTTATTATTGTGTGGACATGGGGAGCCATATCTTGCCTTACTGGGGTGCCGTATCAACTTGGACGTTGGCCACCATGGAGTTCCATTTCTGTCTGCACATGGCTCTTCTTAACAAGATGGCATTTGTTATTCCTTCTTCTGCAGATGTCCTTAACCCGTCTACATATTTTCTGCGTGGTTTTCCCCTTGCCTTTTTTCCCTCTATTTTTCCCGTTAGGCACGTATGTTCTAATTGATGTTTTCTCATGACGTGTCCTACAAAGTGTAACTGTCTTTTCCTGATAGCTGTTATTATTTCCCACTGTGTTCCTACTTGCTGCAGTATTTCTTCGTTTATTTTAAGTTCTGTCCATGAAATTTTCAGCATCCTTCTCCAAATCCACATTTCTACTGCTTTCATTCTGTCCTGCATTTGTTTACTATTTGTCCAAGTTTCACATCCATATAATAATACTGACCAAGTGTAACACTTTACAAATATTTTTCTTGTTCTCATGTTAATTTTATCGTTAGTTACTGTTTAATTTTGTTGAAATTAATTTTCGTTATGGCTATCCTTCTCTTTATCTCTTCGTCGCTTTTCCCATCCCAAGTTAACATGACTCCTAGGTAATTGAAATGGTCCACCTGTGTCAATATTCTTCCTTCTACGTGAATACTTACCCTTGGACACTCTTGTTTTTTGTCATTGCCATCCTTTCTATTTTCTTTTTATTCCCTTTTGGACCTCTGCATCTACTTGCTTCTACTAGTACTGTAACTAATTACTGTAGCTGAACTTACGATTCTGCGAGTAACACAATATCGTCTGCGTATCTAATATTACTGAGATTTCTTCCTCCCATTGTTACTCCTTTTAGATGGTAAATATCTCTTATGATTATTTCACTGTATAAATTAAAGAGGTCTGGCGAAATTACACATCCCTGTCTTACGCCTCTTTAAATATTTTGCCAATTAGACAGTTCTCCTATTTTCACTGCTGCTTCTTGCTTCCAATAGAGATTTGCGATTACCTTAAATCCTTCCCATCCACCCCTATTTTCTTCAACATCTCTATTAACTCAATGTGTCTTACTTTGTCAAATGCCTTTTCGTAGTCCACGAAACAGGCACCTCTAACATATCTTCAGCTAGTATTCTTACAATAAAAAATTGCATTCCTTATTTCCTTATCTGGTACAAACCCATATTGTTCATTAGCTATTTCTGGCCTTATTTTATTCCTTATTCTGTTAGTAATAACTCTTAAGATTATTTTTGTTAAATGGTTCATGATACTAATTATTCTATGTTTGCTACATTCTAAAGTCCCATGAATTTTTGGTAAAACTATGAAAGCTGACTGGCACATTTGTTCTGTTAATTCCCTAGTTCCATAGAATTGATTGGCTATTTCTGTCATGATTTCAATTCCAAAATCTCCCAAAAGCCTCAAACATTTCCGTTGCCATTCCATCTTCTCCTATCGCTTTTCTTTTTGTCATTTTGATGGTGCTGCTTCTGCTTCATGTCTTGGCCCTCTTCATTAAAACTGTCCTCTAGTTCTTCCCTTACATTTGTGAAAAGTTCCCCGATGTACCCTTTCCATCTATCCTTCACTTCTTTTTCTTCCATTGCTACTGTCCCGTCTTTCTTGAAAATTGCTACATTTTGTTTGTGTTTTCTTGTTTTTATGACTTCTTTTACTTTCTCAAGCATCTTTTGTTGTTCTGTTCTTTCTAGGTGTTCAATTTCTATGCATCTTTCATTCACATATTTTCCTTTTGTTCTTATACATTCTCTTTGTATTTCTCTTCATCTTTGTGTTTCTATTTTCTTCTCTCTTCCATTAATTCATGAATATCATCTGTCATCCATGGTTTCTTGTTTATTCTTTCTTTTGTTGGTATGATTTCTGACCCCTGGCCTTCTGTAGTGTCGTCCATTGCCACTGAACTGATCCTACCTCTGTTTCGTCTGCTGCATCTTCTAGTATTGCATACCTGTTTTTGACTTTTAAACTGTATTGTTCTCTGATTTCTGTGTTCTTTAATAGTTTTAACAGTTTACTTATACTATGAATTATCTAGAGCCATACCGTATTTCTAGATATCTTAATAGATTCAAAACTGGGAACCAAGTGAATAAACTAGTGACATCATAATTAACAAGTTTAGAATAAGATTTGATAGTTTGTCCATGTAACTTTTTAATGAGATCAATAATATTTTCAATATGAGTATGGGAAATAGTTTCAACAAGTGGATTTAAAATTGAAACCAATCATTTTGATAATCTATAAGTGTACGACCCAATTGAACAAGTAATTGGTCTAGCTGGCTTATTAACTTTATGGCTTTTAATTAAACCACACACAATGGTAGAGAACGAGACAGCGTTACAAATTGTTTGATAAGGTAATTACTTCCCTCTGAAATTTTCTATATATATATTTTTTTTTATTAAATTCGCTATTAAGTGATTCTGTTGGGTCCTTATTTAATTCAACGTAGGTTTCTTGATCACTTAATAATGTTTCCATTTTCTCAAAATAATCAACTTTGTTGACTGTGACAGCTCCAATGCTTTTGTCCGCTTTCGTGAAATGCAAGTTTTTTTTATTTATTTATTTTCTTTTTTATTGCCTTAACAGCTGTGAAGAAACTTTTAGGAAAATTTTGATGACTTGACAGATAATGCATTATACACAAAACCCTTACAAAAAATAATATTTTGTTTTAGGAAGTCACTGAAATTTTCTACATTAACGGTATCCACAGAGTTGACATATTGATTGTTGGTAACAAATTTTAACTCATATCCAAAAGCACATTTTGCATCATTACTCAAGGTCCATCAGGAAGATTAAGAATAAAATCTGAGTTAGCATGTATACTCCGGTCATTTTCATCAATAAGTCGGTTCGATTTCTTTTTCAGGTTTAGTTATAATTTCTTGCAAACAGATCTTAATTTCGTACAAACATAATCTATCTATTTCACTTTCCGCAGTTCAAGTATAGCTTTACGGAATATACCTTTCTTTTCACTTGCAACTTTGAAAAAATCGTTCACTTCATTCTTCATGTCAGTATATTTCTGTAAGGTGATCCTTTCAAATTCTTCAAATGGTTTCAGCCGTAATTTCAATAATCGTTTGTTAAGCATTGATATTGGCATAACTTGTTCTTCCATGCAGTTCCTCAGGAATCTGGGGCGAAGTTTCAATTTATGGGACTTAATAAGTGAAGAGCACAAATAGGCAGAAAATTCTTGAAGATGGCGCTTGGTATCCATAATGCAACGGAATAACAATAAACACGTGATTCACAATATATGAAAAAAGTAGGAAAATAAAAAGATTGGTGACCGAACGTTTTCGTCTATTCAAGACATCTTCAGAGGTACAATGCATAAAAGAAAACAAGAAGACAATAGGAAAGGTCCACTGTGACCTGGTCAACACAGATGGACAGGTTACAAATCTACCATCGACAACATTTTTAATAATAGAATGATCCAATTTGTACAATTCCATGCTCATATTCATGCTGTTCTCAAAGTTATTTTTGAGATAACATGATTCAATAATATTCCTCTCCAGAATGCTTTTACTTTTTTCAGATTTATTCCAATCAATGTAATGATTATAGTATCAAAACAGGGCAAATATCAAATATATTGTTTGTGTATACATAAGAACCTAAGAATAAAGGAGACTGCAAGAGACCATAAGGCCTACACTAGGCAGCTCCGTATCCATCACCACCTGTCATCCCCATCCATAAAGTTGTCTAATAGTTTTTTAAAACAACTGATAGTTTCAGCGCTTACTACATGGTTACTAAGTTTATTCCATTCATCGACCACCCTATTAGTAAACCAATTCTTGACTATTTCCTTCTTAAATCTAAATTTGTCCAGTTTATACTCATTACTGCGAGTCCTGCCCTGTTGTTTTATTATGATGACCTTGTTTGCATCACCCTTGTTATAGCCTTTGATCCACTTGAACACTTCTATTAGATCACCCCGTACTCTGCGTCTTTCCAGAGAGTGTAAGTTTAGGTGTCTAAGCCTCTCTTCATAAGGCAAATTTCCGAGTCCATGTATCATTTTGGTCATTCTTCTCTGTACTGATTCTAGTGAATTGATGTCCAATCTGTAGGACGGAGACCAAAACTGTACCGCATAGTCAAGGATGGGTCTAACTATCGCTAGATAGAGTTTAATAATTACCTCTGCACTTCTATTCGTTACCGTCCTAGCAATGAAACCTAATGCGCTGTTAGCTTTATTTCTGGCGCTAATACACTGCTTCCTGGTTTTAAGGTCCGGACTCACCAGAAGTCCCAAGTCCCTCTCGCACTCAGATTTTTCTAAAAACGTGTTATCTAAGCTATATCTATTTTCGGGGTTGTGTAGCCCTACGTTTAACACGCTACACTTAGAGATATTGAAGTTCATTTGCCATTTCACCGACCATGTTAACAATTTATTAAGATCATCCTGCAAAATCTGGGCGTCGTCTCCTGACCTAATTAGGCGTCCTATTTTAGTGTCGTCCGCAAACTTACTAACATCACTATTTATCCCATCGTCTAAGTCGTTTATGTACATAATGAACAACAAGGGACCCAAAACCGAGTCCTGGGGGACCCCGCTAGTAACATTGCCCCACCTAGATTTTATTCCATTTATGGTGATCCGCTGTTTTCTATTACTAATCCAAGCTCTAATCCATTCTAACACTTTTCCTTCTATGCCATGGTCTTTGATTTTATTTAGTAGTCTCTGGTGTGGCATCTTGTCGAACGCTTTGCTAAAGTCAAGGTAAATAACATCGTAATTTTCATTGTTATCTGACGCCTTATATACTTTAGTGTAAAAGGATAGAAGATTAGTCACACATGACTTACCCTTGGAGAAACCATGCTGTGAATCACGAATTAAATTATTTCCTTCGATGTGTTCTCTGAGTCTATTTACTATTATTGATTCAAGCATTTTTCCTATAACCGATGTCAAACTGATTGGCCTGTAGTTGCATATAGACGATCTATTTCCCTTCTCAAAAACAGGAACAACGTTTGCCTGCCTCCAAGCAGTTGGCACAAAACCAGTGTCTACCGATTTATTGAATATTTCAGTTAACTGGTCGCAGATTTCAAATTTACAATCCTTAAGCATTCTTGGAAAAATTTCGTCTGAACCCGGAGATTTTGTAGCTTTAAGTCTTTCAATCTGCTTGACTACTTCTTCTATACTAATGCTGATATTAGATAGACTACTTTCTTCATCCCCTCTGCAAATCGGATCTCAGTCAGGTACTTTATCTAACCTCTCATTAGTAAACACCGATAGGCTTTAATCATTGCATAGATTTAGAGCCATGCTACAATTTAACCTTTTAGGATAACTTTGATGACTTGACATAGATAACGCATTATACACAAAACCCTTACAAAAATTAATATTTTGAATTGAGAAGTCACTAATTTCTTTCTAAAGTAACGGTATCCACAGAGTTGACATACTGATTGTTGGCAACGAATTTTAACCCATATCCAAAAGCACATTTTGCATCATTACTAATAGATTTGTCAGAAAGATTAAGAATAAAATTTGAGTTAGCATGTATACTCCAGTCATTATCATCAATAAGTCGGTTCAATTTCTTTTCCAGTTTTAGCTCTAATTTCATGCAAACAGATCTTAGTTTCATATAAACATAATCTAGCAATTTCAATATTAGCGACGTTCCGGAACTCTTAAAATCCTTCATCGAAACTTATGTCGAAGATGTACAGGTTTTTATTTAACTGATGTCTACCCAGTGGGAAAGGTCACTTGTTACCAGACCAGACTCGATGAAATTGAATGACACTACCTGGCTACTGCTGCTACATTTGTTGTAGTTGTTGACGTTATTGCTACAGGGGTTATGACCCTCTCTGATGAAGGGAGTATTCTCTTTGTGTATTCATTGTTGGTTATTTTGTCAATATGTATATGGCTTCTAAAAAACCGAGGGGACGAGGGTTTTCTTTTCTATCGATGATTATTGTGTTGTCTACTAGATGTTTCCTTGTGAGGTGACAGTTGCGTACAGTGACATAGTATTTACCAATAGTTCCAGACTGTAGGTGGTATGTCAATCGCCTAATGCATTCTGTCCTTAATATAGCAGTGCATGGGTCATAGTCTTCGTAGCAGTAACGAAAACAGCTACAACAACTGTACCAGCAATACCAGGTACCTTCAACCAATACCATCGAGTCCAGCCTTGCAAAAAGTGACCTCTCTTGGTGTGTAGACATCATATATATGAGAGCCACTACCTCTTAGCCATAGGAAATTTTGACATGGGACCATGAAGCTCTAAAATGTCGTTCACATTTGGAATACTACTGAAGAAACTCGAGGAAGATTATAAAATGATTATATACAATATTGAAAACTACACAAGAAGAAGGACAATACAGATTGACATTCGTAATTTTTTTTTATTGTGACAATATTTTTAACAATTAATTAAAAGTATTACAACATTGAAAAGTACACAAGAAGAAAGACAACGCAGATTGAGTCTTAGCCTTGAGATTCGCGTGTCTTTAAAAGTACGTGTATATGCTCCTGCACTCGTAATTTTCTCTTTTTTTCTTGTGACAATAGTTTTAACAATTAATTAAAGCTATGTTACTTATCATGTAAATCGTGTTATCTATCACAATAATTTTATTCTAATGCTATTTCATTTGGTTCGGAGAAGCTGTTCCACACTTTCCTATGTTAAAAACACATTTTTGTTTCTCCCAGTAGGAATTCCATTAGTCAGAAGTGCCACCACGGACTTTGGTTGCTCACACAACGTACTACGCTTGTTCTTCAGTCTGTAGTCCCATCTAGATCTTCTGGTGTGTGTACGGACAGAAGGTGGGGTTCGGGATCAGATCCACAAATAAGTCCAGAGAGTGATGATAAGGCCACTGAGTGCCACTACGACTCTCTGAGTTCTAGTAAGGCCCAGCGAAGAAAAACCCTGAGAGCACAAAGTCCTCATCAAGACTGGTACGTTTTACAAAGGACCTGGAGAACCCATCCGTCAGTATGGTGTGGCGACACATCTTGGTGTGCACGTGTCTGCTGACTCTCTTGAGTCTTTCCATCGAGGCAAAGTTCCAATTCGGGCGGTGTCCCACACGGACACCCGAACCAAATATGAACGTTCCTTGTGTAAGTTCACTTGTTTGTTCGGTTATACTGACTAACACGACTTAAAAAAAAAAAAAATAATAATAATAATTGAGTGATATGTGTCACAAGACCTCGTCTTGTGTCATGGAAGGTTTTTGATTTTTTGCTTTCCCACCCGATCTAAATGTTCATCTGTACTGTAAATGTTTGTCCCATCGATAGCAGTTGTACTAATTTTCCATTAAAAAAAATGTGAGTGAATAATTGTGCAATATATGTCACAAAACCCTTATTTAGCTTTTTTTTCTTTAATTTCTAATTTCTAATTTCTAATCTTATAAGACCATTTATTTTGTAGATTAAATATTTGCCCTTTCATGTATAGATGAACAAATTCCCTATTGGCACCTCATGATATAATACCGTGCACTTGGGCGTCTCTCTTCTGAAGAATTAGTTTCATGGATATTCTTTAGACGGTAAGAAACTTTGTACAGACAGGCATGAGATGATGAAAGAAGGAAAACATGGGCTTCTGGAAGTACCCTATTAATAGAATAACACGCTCGTTGACCGGTTTCGATATATGTCTTTTTTAAGGGGGGTGCATAGAGTTTGAGGCATCATAAAGAAAAAATTGATGGAATTTAATGAAACTTTGTCAAAATGTCAAAACTACCGTCCATAGGATCTCTATCAAATTTCAAGAAATTCTGATTATTGTTTTTGTTGTTGTTGTTGATGTTGTTTTTTATTTTCTTATTTAAATTGCATCTACTGTTTTATTTTTGGTCATACAATGTATTTTCATACCTCATTTTAAAGAAGATTTCCATATCTATAAAACATTTTGGTGAAATTTGAAAATATTGATTTCTATGAGATATACAAAATATAAAAGAAATAAAAAAGGGAAAAATCTCTTTCAATGTAATTTCAGATAAACCATATTTTTAATATATAATTAATTTGCCAGCCAGAAATCATCTATATATCATACTCTGCAAAAAAAAAAAAAAAAAATTGAAAATGAGTTAGAAATAGAAAATGTAATTACTCAGAGAAGTATCAAAATGCATTAAAAATCCATTTTTGAAAAAAAAAACCGGCTCTCAAAGTTTGGTTATGCTTTACTCCTATCACAATCCATTTCCCAGAAACTTCTACTTAATACGTTTTATAGGCCTTTTAATATATATAAAAAAGGCAGATTTAGAATTTATTAATAAATAAAAAAGATACAGCAACTTTGGTATCTGTATCCAAAATGTTTTTCCATGACGCCTATTGAAATAATGGGAAACGTTGTCATATTATATAATAAACTTTATCTTAGGAGGCTCAAACTCTTCCACACGACCCATGAGGTGGTTTGATACGTGCGCTTTTTTTTTTTCGACGTGAGTTTCCCCTGTAGGCCTAGTCTCCGGTTGCCACCATACGGTACAGTATTATAGTATGGTATTAGTAGCTACCAGGAACATTGTCTTTCTCTTCTTTTTCAATTTTCCTTCTATTTACCTTGTGAACTGGTTTCTTGGCAGATTTTGCTAAGCGTTCTTCTTCTTGATTGCCCAAGCCTTGTGCAGCAGGCTCTCCTCCTAAGATCTTGTCAAGGAGAGAACCAGCTTTGTAACCATAGTTATGTTCCAGCGCTACCATCTGGAATGAAAATTCAACCTTATTGATGCCATGAAACTTGATTTTCATACTTTTTTCACAATTTTGAATGGAAGGATTCATTTACATTTTATGTACATCCTTTCATGCACCTTTCAAGAAGGTCGCGTCCGGTGAGATCCTGGTAAATGCTTCCTATAACTCTTCGGTCTTCTTTGCAGGTGATGTTGATTTTCACTTTCATTGTATCATGGGAAGCTGGCGTTTCATTCCTGGCCAAAGTTTTATTATAAAAGCACCAGGATTCCTGGCCTATTGGACACCAGAAGTGACGAGCATCTTTATCCGAGCTTGAAAATGCAGGAATGTAGCCATGATTTCTCGTTACAATTCATTTACTCTTGACCGGTCTCTTCCTCTCTTCACAAATCTTCTAACTGTTGATCCATAATATCTTACAAGGCTATTGATGACATTGTCTGTTAGTTTACCAATGCCACCAAGTTTATTTTTCATAGTTACTTTTCCTGATTTTGTTTGCATAGGCTCTGCAAGTTTTTCTTGATCCCTCTTAGCCTTGTACCTCCTCTCACCTCCCTCAAAAAAGCCCAACATATCGTGCATCAACCAGAATTACTTTGGGTTTGGATACAGTAAGAAACAAAATGAAAAAGAGTAAGAAATGAAAATAAAATTTTCACTATATGATATGGCAACACTCCCAGTCAGCTGATCCATATAAATGCCGCGCTGGGCATTTAAATGTGCGTAAAATCCAAAATAAACATAGGTCTGGCAAAGCCAATGCCTGCAGCTACCTCTTGATGTCAAAACCTAAATATAGATTTCCTGAAGATTTTTATGTATCTGAACTCTATGCATCCCCTTAAAAGTTGGGGTTATGCCCTGGTGATGCTTACGTCCACCAGTCGTCCCCTTCCTGATTGGTCCTGTTATGTGATTGGGTGCGCTTCTGTTCCGTAGCAGTTGGTATCCAGCTACTGGTTGATTGGGGTACCTGTTTGAGTTGGGTGGATAATCGGTCTATGAATGTTCATTCCCTCTTTTGCAATGATCATTTCCGTCGACTGTGATACTCACGCTACATCTCCGTATCTCTTATTCATGTTGACTGTTGCTAAGATAAATGCTGCCTCCGAGAGTTTCCTTGTCTGTCCATGTTTCGGTTTAGTGGACCACTCCATGCCCAGTCTAGTAGATTTCACGTGTGATCCACACTGACCACTATTACAGTAGATGTGTTGTGGTGTCTGAATTGTGTTTTGTACTTATTAAAGTGTTCTTCTTACCCACTGACTGTTTCGCCCACATAGACACTGTGGGATGTTTCACTTAGGGGTTGAGTATCCCAAACTGTCTGGTTGGCAGTAAGTTGTCCTTCTCAGAATAACCAAATTGTATATCCAACTGCCAAATGATGAATGCTCTCAAGATATCGTTTCAGATGGAAGCGCCTTTAGATATTATGACTTGAATGATGTCCTCTATTTTACTGGGAAACATCCCTTTGGTTTCACGGTCTTTGTTCTGGAGATGGAGGTGATCATTTAGGTAACCCGATCAGTAGAATGTTTCCCCGAGTGCTCACAGCAACAACGTGAAAAGGGGCCCCAATATAGGGTTCTTCCTAAGAGTCATACACAAATACAGCGCAGGATTCTTACAAGAGGTATATGATTACACTAGGGAAATGTTCTGCAGAAATGGGAGAAGCCGTAAGGATGGAGACTGTACCACCAGGTATATCATACTACCGTACGGTACTTCTATTCACAACAATATTTTGAGAGGGCTCGGCAAAAGCCTAGTTATTGTTATTGATGTTGTTTCCTAGACTGTTTGTCCGACTAGTCCCGTCTCCTTGAGGAACGCCACGGGTAGAACTCGGTTTTACGACATATCTCTTATGTATATTGTATTGTTGGCGAGCATGATTGTGTATAATGCACTCTTCCATAATGTGTTGTATAGCATGGGGTGAAGGGTTACATTCTGGACAGTTATCTGCGATGCTGTCATCCAGCCATTTTTGGTAACTTAGAAGGGCTGGATGGTGGCCTGATCGCAACTTGGACAGGTGGACTCTGTCCTTTCCGGGTGAGGATAGGTGGGTGAGGATCCAGAAGGATAGATATCAGGGGGTCGGGGAAGCAGCAATTTGTTGTCTTTCAGTCAGTTAATGGAGCAATGAGCGATATGATTATGAATGTTCCTCTGGAGGCTAGCATTTGGTGGTTGTGGTAGAGGGGAAGAAAATATTTGTATGGTATAGATATTTGGCTTTTATGTTGATGTTTCTTGGCACGTGTAAGTGTTTTGTTTATATGTTATTGTTGTTCTCAATGTGATATATTTATATTTGGTCTATTATTTTCTGAGGGGTAGGTGTGGGTGTGTTGTGCTTGAGTGTGGCACGTTGTCTGATGAGGTCTAGCATTTTTGGTGTGAAATTGGGATTGTGTGATTTTCTGTTGCTTCTAAGATGTATTTCTTGCCTGTGTTTTACATGGTTGTACGGAAGGAGTGCACAGCAGTATCTATGTGTGTTTTTCTGTCTCTTCATTGGAAGTTTCCCAGTTTGAACTTTTGTAATTGATGTATATGTGTCTGTGGTCAACTGGGGTGCATCGTGTTTTAGTGGTAATGATGACTGGAATGTGGTTGGATCCGAGGGTTCCTATCACTTGCCAAGAAGATGTTGGGGTTAAACAGGGGAAACTGAAGCTGATGTCAAAAGAGGAGGTGATCTAGAGGACTTGATGGGGGACATGTGTGTAATTGTGGGTGTTTTTCAAGATGGTCAATGAGTCAAATTGTATCTGTAAATCAAGCCCTCGGTCCGTGTTGCGATTGTTGACATACCAGGCCGATGACTTGGCGATGAAGTTGTAGTGGTATGTTACTACAGTTGGTGAAGTGTACACTATCCAGAGAGGAAGGATGGAATTAAGTAAACTCCAGTTCTGTCGGGACTTGTTTATTGAAATTAAAATGCATTGTATAGGCGAGGAAAGCCGCTGTCTTTTCAGCGAGACATAATTCTTCATGCAAGAAGGATATCATACACATTTATGAGCACTGCGAATAATTTGGTTTACGTATTACAATTGAGACATTATAGAATAATAATACTAACATTTATAGATATTTACATATTGATATGTGGGACATAATAGCATTAATAAGTATATATTTCTATAATGCAAGTTCCAGCGGGGTGATAATTATTAATACAGAAATTGGCTTATGGTGCGCGTATTCTACAGAAAACGAATTCTTGAAGGCGTGACCTTGCTAGAAAGTCACCACCTAGGATAAGGTTGGGGAAGGAGGTGAGTTGGTTGAGGTTAGGTTTGAAGTTGTTGGGAATTGTGGGGGTTGATGGTGTGTGTGTGTGTGTGTGTGTGTGTGTGTGTGTGTGTGTGTGTGTGTGTGTGTGTGTGTGTACATATGAACTATTGTGGTTGTGAATTTGTTACCTGTTCGGATCTGGGTTTATTAGGATTCGGTGGTGCTGCCTGTGGGAGGAGGGAGGGATTTGGTGTTTGTACTTGTGTCCTCGAAGCAGATGGTCTGGTGGATCAGGATAACGAGTACACTGTCATTGCCGTTGGTGCGGTCTTGTCTGATGGTGGCGAAATTATGAAATGAGGGTGTCTTTTGTGAGTGTCGTAGTTTTGCTGTCTGAGGAAGTGTTCGAGTTCATACATTTTATGTTGATGCCATCAGTGTTAAATTGTAAGATAATAATGCTGTGAGTTTGTGAGTTATGTACATGTAGGTTGCTGTACGGGTTTGGACTAGGGGAAAATTAAGGTCAGGGTTAGGATGAGTGGATGGAGGAGAGGATGGGAGAAAAGGGATGGTAAGGGTCAGGGTGTGGGCAAGGATGCATGCTGGTGGTAGGAAGGTGGGAGTGATATCATGGGTAGGCATATGGGTGTTTGTGTGGTGTTTTATGTCAGCAAGTGTTATGCAAGTGATGTGGGCCCAGTTTTTGAATATATTGCATTGAAACTAGCCCTTCGTTTGTCGGCTAGAGGTGATGGGTTTGGATCATGTTGGATATGCGTAATCTGAGATGGGTTCAG
>NC_134782.1:64333708-64351208 GCF_046742065.1 Oratosquilla oratoria | reverse complement strand
TATACAAAAATATATATATACATATACATACATACATACGTATATATATATATATATATATATATATATATATATATATATTTGTATGTATGAATTTAGATTTAGTCCTAGTTTGTAGTAATTTATGTCTTCCCTATTTATGTACTTTGGTTCATGTAATCGAGTGAGGAGGTACAAATCTTAATAATGCACTTACCACTGAACACACGCATGGGCGCATTCACACACACACACACACACACACACACACACACACACACACACACACACACACACACACACACACACACACACACACACACACACACACACACACACACACACACACACACACACACACACACACACACACACACACACACACACACAGACACACACACACACACACACACACACACACACACACACACACACACACACACACACACACACACACACACACACACATGCACGCAAACACACACACATGCAGATACACGTTCAATGACCAGTGTTTGAGCCCTGCCAGACCTGAACAAATTCATCAACACTAATGCAAGCCGGCACTGCAGTTCTTGTAGACAAGGAGTTAGGTGTGTGCGTGTGTAAACTCATAGCATTACCTATAGATCGGGCTATATGTGAGCTCTGAAGTCTCATCTGGGAGGGTAATAAATGTCAATCACGTGTCTAACACGTGGTTGCGATCTTGCTAATTTGTACCTTCAGATCATCCTGTGTTTCCTAAAAGGACTACAAATTCTCCAGTAAAGAACCCAGCAGATACTTAGTTGGAACCAGCTGCCACACCTCTACAAAGTTACACAAACTGTTAATAATAATAATGATAAACTTATTTTTCTCACTCAAATCTAGTTTTATTCTTGCCCATGATAATCTACTCTCTTTACTGATTAATTACTTATTTTAATTTTATGTATGGAGTAGTAGGGAGATATGGAGCTTCAGGTAAGAACCATAGCTAAAAGATGTTAGGGATGTATTTAGAAAGAGCTGATGACAGCGAACAAAGTCTTTTAGAAAAGAAACAAATATAATTTTTACAAAGGAAGGATTAATGAAAAGTAAGTTAGTTGAGAGGACATTAAAGGACTATGTAGTGTTACACAATGGGAGGATTGGAAGCGTTCTGGACCTTGATATTTCCAATGGATTGCTAAGTTACTGCTTGGTAGAAGGGATACCGAGGAGAAGGAAGGACGAGAACAGAGAATTACCGAGGGCGAACAAATTAAAAAAAAAAGAGAGAGAGAGAGAGAGAGAGAGAGAGAGAGAGAGAGAGAGAGAGAGAGAGAGAGAGAGAGAGAGAGAGAGAGAGAGAGAGAGAGAGAGAGAGAGAGAGAGAGATTATCAGAAGAAGCTGAGACATGCGGGAGGGGCGTTAATAAAAAAAAAAAAAAAAAAAAAAAAAAACAGGAGCAGAGGACGTGATAAAGTGCCCAAATGTGTAGTGTGATAGGTGAGGGAACCGGAGAGGCAACAAATTGTAGAGTGAAAAGGTAAAGATGGAGGTGGAAGAAAAGAAGCGAGTCTATGAGGATAGGTTGTAAAGTAAATCTAGAGAAGCATATGAGAGGTACAGAAAGGAGAGAGTTAAAGCAAAACGTAAGATAGGGGAGGTAAAAAAGAGACCAGCTGTGAAGTTGGGGTGAGAATTTGAAGGAGAATGATAATAACAACAAAAAAGGACGTGAAAAGAGTCGGGTTAAAAGTAAAAGATAAAAGAAAGACTACTTACTAAATTAGCTTTACACGGAGTAAGTGGTACCCTATTAAGTTGAACTAGAAATTGGTTGAATGATCGAAAACAGAGTTGTTTTAAATGACAAAACTTTAGGTGGAAAAATGTTACGAGTGGAGTTCCTCAGGGTTCCGTTCTTGGGTTACTTCTATTCATAGTATATATAAATGATATAGACCACAGACTAAAATCCATTGTCTCCAAATTTGCTGATTATACAAAACTGTGCGGAATGGCAAATGGTCACTTAAATCAGTTATATATTTAAGAATATTTAGATAAACTACAGCAATGGTCTGAAAAGTGGCTAATGAAATTTAACACAAATAAATGCAAAGTTATGCACATAGGTAAAAATAACAGAAAGTACGATTACAAGTTATTTGGAAATTCGTTAACAAAAGTGGATAGTGAGAAGGATCTCGGCGTAATTATCTGTAACGATCTCAAATCATCTAAGCAGTGTATCTCAGCTTCTGAGAAAACAAACAAGATTCTAGGACTGATTGTGCAATATTTTACTTGTTCATCTCTCATTAGCAAGCTATATAAATCGTCACTTCGTCCACATTTGGAATATGCTGTTTCTGTATGGTCACCGAATCTCATTAAAGACATTGACAAATTGGAAAAAGTACAACGGCGAGCGTATAATGCTGATGATGACAGAGCACACCCTAGGCTTCATCTCTCTTGTTGTAATATATGCTCCTACCTGGAAGAGAATATGTTCTATGTCAAACTTAAATCTATAGCTGACCAGTGCCAATCACGGATTGGTGACTCCTGTTTCCAGGGACGAGAACCACACTGATGGCCATGGTATAATAATGCCGGAGTAGTGACCAAGGAGATTGATCATATAATTGTCAGGACTCTTTGGAAGGTTATACAGAAGTGCAGAGTTTGCCGGAGTCCTGAATTCTTTGAGACTGATGTTAGCCTTGTGGTCGTAACACTCAGACTGCGTGTAAGACCCAGGATAATCTCAAGGTGTCTAGGAATGTGCAATAACAATCTCTAATCGGTTTGAAGTACTTGGCACTTATGAGGACTCCGAAGATCTGTATGACACTTTTAAACGTGACAATCTGAGAGCTGCCGAGGAATGGATGGGAGCGTCCAAGGTCAAGAAGCTGTGTGGCGTTGCGGGAGACACTAGAGAATATAGAATTGAGCCATGTTGTCAGAATGGCTGTTGACCTGGACAAATACAGGACTCAGAATCAGATAACTAGAATTCTCCATAGGGCTGGCTAAGGAGAGGCACGCCATGAGGGAATCTCTGAGTATATTGAGGGACTTTTCAATGTAAATGACCTCATGCATGCGTACGGAATACTGAAGAAACTCCTCTCCAAACTTATGGCACAGAGGAGCACAGCCCAAACAGCTGATGGCGAGTTAGTGTCAGGCGTGGAGGGATGTAATCCCTTTGCCGATTACTTTGAGCGGTTACTCATTGACAACCCTCCAAATGGACCTTCCCCTAGATGGTGCTTAGGTTGTGGTTGCCGATCAATCGATAGACAAATCTCCGGCATCTCTGACACAATTCAGAGAGACTGTAAGTTGAAGAGTGGAAAGGCAGCTGGCATCTGCAACCTTTGTGAGGAGTAGCTGAAAGCTGGAGGTGGAGTCATGATCTATCTGGTAGAGAGAACCGCATTCCCTCTGAATGGAAAAATTATCTGGTCATTCCTGTCAGGAAGGAGAAAGGAGGCCAGGAATGCAACAATTACACTATTTAGTGTGCCAAGCAAGGTGGTTCCCCATCTATTGTTAGTTTGCTAGGAGACCGTGGAGACTATCTTATAAGGGAGAAAAAGCTCTTGGTATAGAGATAGGATATGTGTATATATATATATATATATATATATATATATATGTATATACATATATATATATATGTATGTATATATATATATATATATATATATATATATATATATATATATACATATATATTTATATTTATATATATATATATAGCACAGATTCTCACGAAGACAATTTTGGTTGAAGTCAACTGCGCTGATAGATTTGACTACCTTCAAATGAAGGTTCTTCAGTTTATAAAAGGATTCCTTTTCTTCATGGTTCAGATTATGAACAAAATCATCCATAGTGTTAAGAAAAAGAAACGCGCTGATGTGTGCCGACAATTGTTATTCTTGAAAATGTAAGAGTGTGAAACTGTTGGACAAATACACCGAAAACAACTTTTTTTCGCCTCACCAGGAGGTTTCCTCAGGTTGAGAGGACTTCATGGTGAATCAAGGAAGTTTACTATTTGTGGAGTCGTGGAGAAGAATGAAGCAAGCATGTGTGTTTGTGTGTAATTCGGGAGTGAAGCTCCCGCGGGCTTTTGATGTGAGCCCGTTTGGAGGGTGATTTTACATATGAGTGTGTGTGGGCCCAACCACACACACTCATACATTCACAAGATGTGCATACGCATGTAAAATACGTATGCACTTCTCGGCGAATGCACCCTTTCTGATCTAACGGTGTTTGGTGTTACAAGAGGTGATACAGAGAATACATGTATAGATATATAGATATAGATTTACAGGGGGGGCTGACACTCCACCAGCCGACGCAGTTCGTAATCGCTTAGGTGGCGGCATAGGCGACGCACAAGGCCCTCAGATGTTGTCGGAGGCCCTCTCCTCAGAAAAGCAGTTGCGGGGCAATGCTTGAGGTAATGCTTCAGGGTGGCTTCAGGGTGGCTACAGTGGTGGCATCTTCTTTCTTCAGGTGTTGGGTTACTTTTCAATTTGCCAGAAACAACGGCCCTTCAGTCGCAGACGGAAGAGCAGAGTTTCCACTTTTCTAGGTGTGGAGCGAGGAAGTACAAGGGGCTCGTAGTCTGTGACTGCCCTGTACCACCTCGCACTCTCTGACACCTCTGCCTCCAGTCTGTGCTGAAGGAACCGTTGTACCTGATTAAGAGCCCTGGTGCGTAGGCGCAACTGATTTCTGCTGAGAGGGACGACAGCATCGACTTCGGGTCTTTGGCGCGCCGCTTCAGCTGCGGCGTCGGCTAGCTCGTTATCTGGGACACCTACGTGGCTTGGCACCCAGTTGAGCGTAACACTCCTGCCTTGCTAATGCAGCTTCAGCAGGAATGCTAGGATGGAGGTCAGTAGGCGTACATTGTCGCTGGGCTGTATCGATTCCAAGCTGCCTAGCAGAGATTGTGAATCCGTGTGGATCACCACAGGACCAACTCGAGATATTAGAGCATGCTCTAACGTTCCTTGGACCGCTATGGCCTCAGCTTGGAGAGTGGACGCATGATCAGATACTCTCCTGCCGAAGGTCAAACCATCCGTCACGAAGGCAGCCCCCGCACTACGGGGCCTGTTGGGGTCTACGGAGCCATCCGTATAATAGACCGCCATTCCAGGTTCCGACAGTGCGCGGATGCCTTGTAGGGCCTGCGCTCGTACTCTTTCCTGGTCACATAACTTCTTCTTACTGGGAAGCTTTGCGACAACGAAGGTTGCAGGTATCGACAGTCATGGTGGTGGGGGCTTGAACTCTGGGTGTGGAGAGTCCCTACCCTTCTCAAGGAGAGCGCTGGTGAGCCTGAAGGAGTCCAGAAGTCCAGTCGCCTGTGATAGCCAGGTATCAGAGTGGATATGAGTACCCAACCGTCCCATAGCTATCACAAGGCTCTGGCTTAGCTCAGTTATCCTGGGGCTCTGGACTATCTTGGCAAGAAAGCCGACCTCCAGCCTTCTGACCCGTGACGTTAATGAAGGCAATGAAGCCTCCATCTGGAGGTTAACAATCTTGGTCCAAGGTTGAGCTCCCAGGATAATCCTTGCTGCGGCATTTTGGCAAGGCTCCAGGTCTTCAAGCTTGGCAGTCGCCACATTTATGAGAGCTGGGGCAGCGAAGTCCACCAAGCTGCGGACTGCATGCACATAGAATGTGCGAAGGACCCGATGCGTGGCACCAAGTGCCTTCCCCGTCATTGCTCTCATTACTGTGGTTCTTGCCTTCAGTCTCTCCTTGAGATAGGCTAGTTCCTTCTGAAAGGTGAGCCTCTCATCAATCCAGACCCCCAGGTACTGATACTGGTGAACCCAGTCCAGCCTAAGGTCCTGCATGG
This sequence comes from Oratosquilla oratoria, assembly GCF_046742065.1. NCBI lineage: Eukaryota > Metazoa > Arthropoda > Malacostraca > Stomatopoda > Squillidae > Oratosquilla > Oratosquilla oratoria. The sequence continues at coordinate 64,345,344 of NC_134782.1, read as the reverse complement.
TGAGGTGCTTCCCTTCTTTCCAGAGTCTCAATGCCATGGCCTTCGATTTTGTGGGGGAGATCTTTAACCCTAACCTGCAACATTCGGTCGCTACAGCATAGCAGATGACCTTGCATCCATGTGGTAGAGGTAGTTCCAGAATGTTGGAGACGAGCACATTGAACAGAGTGGGACTGAGGAACCCCCCCCCCCCTGTGGAGTGCCATTCTCCAGCATTCTGGCCTCTGATATATAACCCTGAAAGCGTACTTTCGCAGACCGGTGACTGAGATAGTCAGCAGTCCAAGAAAGCAGCTTGCCTTTTACGCCCTTGCGAGCAAGGGTGTCTAATATCACAAGTGGACTGGCCAGCTCAAACGCCTTTTCCAAATCCAAAAAGACCACGATGGACGGTGTGCCACTGACATCATTGAGGAGTGTTGCTATACTGTTTGCTGTGCCAGTGCCCTTGCAGTAAGCATGGATATGCTCATGCATTGGGCCCAGTTTCCACAGCAGCCTGTTTAGCACCATCCTCTCCGCTGTCTTCCCCATGCAGCTTGTCAGGCTGATGGGGCGATAGGCACTAGGTTCCTTTGGATTTGGAATTGGCGTTATGATTGCTGTCTTCCAGGCTGTTGGTAGCTTGCCAGTCCTCCAAGACTCGTTTATCACCCTTAGAAGTGCCTCATCGCCCGCTGGCCCAAGATGGGTCAGCATGGAATAGGTGCCGTGTCTGAGATGGTTTTGTGTATGACCCGTAGTTCCTGAAGCGTAAAGCTAGCGTCAGTATCATCCGACCGACTCATTATGTCCTCAACACTATGGCGCCTCACTCCTTGGAGGTCCTGCAGTGTGTCTTGAACATACTGCGGGAGTGAGGTGCTGCTGGAACGAGAGACAAACTCCTGCACCAGCCGCTGTGCCTCAGCATCAGGTGCATGATGAGTGCGTCGTGGTTGAGTCCTGCTAGTAGCCTTACGGAGCTTAGACCACAGCTCTGCTGGGGAGGTGTGAGCGTTAAAGCCCTCACACCATTCAAGAAATTTAGCTCTTCTGGCATCTGCAGCTATGACGTGAGCGTCATGAACTGCAGCGCGCAAGTTGGCCAAATTAGTCTGAGTTCGGCGCCGTTGGAAAACACGCCTAAGCATGTTCACCCGATGGTTGGCCTCTCTCACCTCGGGGGTATAGTACCAGCTGTTCTTATGTTCTCTGGGTGACTGGCGAGTCTTTGGGATGGCTCTGCTGGCAGCCACCTGAATGGCTGCAGAAAAGTCAGCTTCTAACGTTTCCACGTCCTGTGGTGGAACGTAGGATGCTGCCCATTCTTCAACAGACCTCTCAAACACTGGCCAGTTTGCCAAAGCTGTCTTCCACCTGGGAACAGGTAATACAGCTGGTATGGGTGGTGCATCCCGTATGTGCACAGAGACACCGAAGTGATCGCTAGTGCCAATAGGATGCACCTCCCAGGTTACCCTAGGGAGGAGAGTGGCCGTCATCAAGGTCAGATCAAGTCGTCCACCTTGCACGTGCGTCGGATTTCCATCATTCAACAACGCAATGTCAGGGCATTCATCTAGTACGTAACTTAAGTGGCGCCCAGCGACAATGGGCCCATGGGGCGACATCAAAATATCATGGTGGGCGTTGAAGTCCCCTCCTATGATGAGGAGCCTATCCGCAGCAAGAGCACACATTTCTCCAAGGTCCAGTTCCGCTCTGTGGCCCCTGTATATGTTGTAGATGGTGTACGTTTCGTGGACCCGATGAAGTCGAACCGCAAGAACTTCTACACCATCCCCACATGATACAGGGTCCATGATCTCACTACAGGGGATGAATGATTTGACTAAGATCATGCACCCCCTAGTAGTGGGTAAGCGAGGGAGGGAGAAGATGCGATATCCCGGAAATCGCACCTCATTGCTCACCAATGTCTCCTGGAGAAGTATGATATCGTAATCATGCTCTTGCGCAAGCGCAAGGAGATACGCGCTTTTGCTGCGGAACCCGTTTACGTTCCACTGTAGCAACCTTAAGTGTTTATTGAACAGGGCGATGTTCTTCCCTGTCGGTTTCCATTACAGTCTCATCTTGTCTCCCCGGTCAGACGACAAGATGGGTTGCGACTTTGTAACAGTGGGAGCGTTTCCCTCCTCATCAGAAGAGGAGTCTTCAAGCCTGAGCGCAAAATGACGTTGGGGATTAGCAGAAGACACTTTCCTAGTCTTTGAGGTTGTCGGTGTAGCTTTCCCAATGGTAAAGGCGGATGTGGCGGGCTTGGGGGAAGTGGAAGGGGAGGAGGAGGAGGTTGAAGAAGAGGAAGAGGTAGTGGAAGAGGCGGGGGAGGAGGCGGGAGAAGAGGAGGTAGAGGGGGAGGGAGTCCTCTCCTTTCGCTTAGGGTTCCTCTTCTCTTTCAGGAGTTTGAGCACGTTCTTGACGGCCCTATCTACCATGACTAGCATCTTGTCTGGATCGCTCTCCCCGAGGGTAGTAGCGACTGCAGATACGACGCCAGTCACAATCAGGTCGATATAATCCTCCCTAAGGGGGATGACATCTGACGGATATTGCGGTGGAGGGGACCGTCAGTCCTGTGCTCGTGGGGTTGGTACTGGGGGCGTGGGTTTGGCTTTAGGTTTGGGGTTGGGATTGGAGGCAGGCGTGGATTTGGAGGTGGACGCAGGTTTAGAGGCGGACACGGGTTTAGAGGTGGGCGTGGCTTTTTTGGGAGCTGGTTGTGTTTTCGTGTTAGTCTGTATTGGAGCTGGGTTCAGTGTTGGAAAATGCCCCTGATTGTTCAGATCAGGAGCACTGTGTGTAGGTGGTTGTGGTGCTGTGGTAGGAGAGTGTTTCCTGCTGCCCCATACAAATGTTCCTGGGGGGGCAGGTATGAAGTCCTGTCGCTTCTCTGTCCTCTCCTTACAGGCAATGGCCTGAACTTACGCACTGCGCACGAGGTGTTCCAGGCGTGGTGCTTCTTACTGCAGTTGGGGCATTTGGCAACCGTCTCAGTGCCAGCCTTGAACTTGTTAAGACAAGTCTCAATGGCATGAGGCATGCTGCAAATGCCGCACTTGGGCTGCTTCGAAGTGCACCTCGCCTGGTGATGACCATAGCGCTGACACCTGAAGCAACGGAGAGGATCAGGGATGTACGTTCGAACATCATACTGCCATACCAACCCAGGTCGATCTTGTCAAAGGGTTCGCCTTTGATAGTAATCAGCACCTGGCATGTGGGCGTCTTGTCCCATCTGCGCATCCTGGCTGTGATCTTCGATGGCCTCAGTCATGTAGCTGGTCGGGTAATCGTGTACCACGAGTCTGTGCTTCCGGTCCTCTGGGTTGAGCCGCTCCAGGTTCACCGGCTTACCATCGAGCGACTTGATCCCATCCAGCTCCTCGACGAGTTCATAAGTGCTTGGCGTTACCATCGCCGAGGGGCCGGAGGGACAGAAGCTTGCCGCGGACGGGGCCTTCCTCCAAAGCTCTCACCACCTCGAAGGCCGTGTCGTACCCCGCCGAGGGTACGACCTTGAAGGTGGGGAGCTTGCCACCCTTTGTACTAGGAGGGGCCACCACGACAGCAGCCTCGTCTTCTAATGGAGGCGCCGAACCTGGAGCGCATCGTCGCCTTTTCGGCACGCCAGATGATGAGTCAGTGGCCGCCATGGCGGCACTGATAACGAAGGAAGTGTTTAACGCGAAGCTATCGGTAATAGTGGAGAGAGAGAGAGAGAGAGAGAGAGAGAGAGAGAGAGAGAGAGAGAGAGAGAGAGAGAGAGAGAGAGAGAGAAAGCGGAAATCTAAGGGGCAGGGGCGCGCGGGCGTTTACTAACGGGTTGGTGCTGATTCGCTTTACGTGACCTGTCTACCTATTAGCAATCGATCGAACACGAGGCCCGAGTGCACCTAGAGCGTGCGAGACCGGGCTTTTCTTGATGTAGGGTTCCCTCCTCTCCCGCTGTAAAGGCGATTTTTAAAAGAACCGCAAGAGCTACGCCGATCGTGCAGGGAGAGTTATGCAGGGTATAATCCTGCCAGAGCGAGATTCCACAGAGAAGGGGGAATTGACTCGGGCAGCAGTACATTTTGATGGTAATGGTCGTAGCACGTCAATCAGAGCTAGCGACTAGGGTGAAAGACGGCTATAAGTCGTAATTCTGGTGGCGAAGTAATCCAGCGTGGATGTCCTTTCAGCTCAGAATCTATCTTATCTCTGCGGAAGTAAGTATGTGTGTGTAATTTGGGAGTTTTAGGCTCCCACGGGCTTTGGTAGGTGGGCGTAGGCCTTATAAAGGAAGTCTAAGGCTCAGGCTGGTCGGCCCAGGCTGAGTACTGAACATTGATTGGTCGCTGGATTCTTCTTCTGATCCCGGCCTGACTAATCCTAGCACGCAGCTCTGGTGACCCGGCTCTGGCGGAATGGTGGCTGCTGATTGGCCGGGCGGTGTCGCTCGTGATCCTGGATGAAGGGAATAAGCTCTGGATTGTCTCCTAGTTACAGGACGTGTGGACCGAGTTTCCTGATCTAAGGGAATCGACTCACCTGAGCTAGGAAGAGGGGCTCGAGTTTCTTGTGGCGGCTGCTCGTGGTGGAGCTGGAGTCCATGATGCTCATGGGGGCGGGCTGAGGGAAGAATGTAGTCGGAAGAGACTTATAAATTAATGTTAGGGTGTCGGGAGGTGATAGCTACGGCTTCTGCAATTTGCATTTTTCTATAGTTCGATTCTTTGAGGAGGATGGAAGTGGAGTCGATCAATTTTTGTAGGGGCGGCTTCTGTTTGTGATGATCGATGTAATGCTGAAAAATAGCCCCTTGGTTTCTATGGTATAGAAGGAGCCTTCTTAAGGTGGTGGAGGTTCTACCGATGTAAGTATTGGAGCCGTCACAGCGGCTCTCCTGGCAAGAGAACTCGTAAATTACATTGGTAGATGCCTCCTTGGGAGTCCTAGGAGCTGTATTGTTCCTCATGAAAAGGAATTTTGTGAGGTTTGGTTTGGCATAAATTCTCAAATCGATGGTATCATTTGAGTCTGTTGGGGTGACCCCTCTTTTTATGATGCCCCTGATGGCGTCACATTCATCCTTGTATCGGTCATGATAACTGCTTTGGCAGTAAATTGTGATTTTGCAAGCAGGGGAGACTGGAGTTTGGGCAGGAGTAGTGTAATAATCTAGTTTCTTCCTAATGAGTCCCTCTATCATCTCATTAGGATAACCATTATTAGTGAGTAGTTGACGAATACGCTAAAGTTCGTGATGGGTCTCAGTCCAGCTACTGCATCAATAGGGCCCTCACCCACTACAGTAGCTGGACTGAGACCCATCCTCTGTAAAACCACGCTGAAGAGGATCACAGTTGGTGATCGCAATATACGTATCTTCAAATATCTTTCTTTCCTCCCTTAGTGGGATATCAAGTCTATCTTACCAATGTAGTGTAGGAGTTTCAGAACTTCAGGAATGAGGTCTTTAGGGACTACAAGCTGAAACACTGACTGATTGGGTTCATGTTTGTTCGTTAGTGTTGTTTTATGATGGAACTAGCCAATTACCCGCGCGTTGCTGCGAGTTCGTGAATAATCCCTAACCTAACCATATCATACCTAACTTTAACCCTTAACCCTAACAAAAATATTTTTTTAAATGAAATATTGCTTTAAACACTCCCCTCCCAGATGTGCGCCCCCTACCCGAAGGTTGGGAAACCCTAGTTTGAAAATACATGCATACAAAAACACAAATATCATGTGCACATTCTTCTGCGTGCGTGTGTGAGTGTGTTATAGGGGTATATTTTGAAAAACCTAGGAAGAGTTTGTAAATGATAAATTTCCGCCGCACTAAAATGAAATGAAAATAAGCAATATTTCAACATTTGGTAAAATTATACAATCATTTTACATTTGCATAATCTTTTCTTACAAAACCTATCATGGTCTGTGGCAGCATTAACTTCACAAATATAGATAATATTTATGAACACATACAATGGTTTGTTTAATTATAATGATTCTTATGTTACAAAAATAATAACTTAAGGGGGACTATAGTAGTGGCGTGTTCCCTTACCATAAACCACCTAACTTTAACTCTTAACCCTAACCATAACATATATATTTTTTTAATTAGATATAGATTTAAATACTCCCCCTCCCTGGTTTTGCTAGTGTCATCTCTTGAACCCCACTGGCATCACTGTCAGTGTAACCCACTGTTACCACTGTCGACTCTCGTCGCCCCTGTTATCTCTCTTGCCACTGTTAGTCCTGTCAACGCTGTAGCCACTGTAATCGCCCTTGTGGTCCTCACTTATGAATATGACAACTTTTTTTTTTCTTAGTTATTATCTTCTGTCTAGGAGTATGAAAACGCAGAATTCTTCTTCTATATCTTTCTTCTGTTAATTCTTATACAACGTGCTTCAAGAATCTATCACGGAATCCCTCGTGAGCACGTGTGCAAGATCCTACGTGAGGTTTACAGTGACGTAGTGACTTATTTATTTCAATGAACTTTAAATTTATATTTAAGATCCTCCCCCAAAGGGCGTGATCTTACAATCGTGAACTAATTGAATTTTCTCCTCCTCCACCCTTTCAACAATCAGATTCGTTGTTACAAGTCTATAGGGCAATATCGTTTACTTAGAATAATCTCGAATTTCTGTATAATCCTCACTTAGGTTACAAAGGAATGTCATGTCAGCAATACATTCGAGCTCCCGGCTCTTATTTGTAAATGATAATTCTATTACCTACACAAGGTGGAAAACGGACTCAGACAGCTCGCTCAGCTATATTGTTTCATAAACACCCTACCCATAAAATTCAACACCTGTCTTCTAACCTTCTTTCTACCTTCTTTTCTACCAGCCTCTTACAGCTAGTCGAGGTACATAAGCACAGAATGACCTATAAGACCTGCAAGGATTGTGTGCGTAAGACGTGTTAATACTGAAGCTGAAACGAGACCCATGGCTATTCGTTTGAAGTGATAGTATTCTGTGGAGGTGCTAAATCCTGTGAGGGGTTTAGATTCTAGAGCAAGGGGAATCTGGAAATATCCCGACATAAGGACCAATGTCGTGAACACTACTGGTTTTCACCGACGGGATGTAAGAGGCCTTGCAATACAGGGACCGGATGTCTATCTGGTATAGTTAGTTTATTTAATTCCATGAAGTCTACTACTGGGTGGAAGAAACCATCATGTTTAGGGACAACAAAGAGAGGGAAATTCCATTCACTGATTGATAGTTCAATGATGTCCTCAGCAATCATGTCTTGGATAAGGTTTTCTACAATCATGCATTTACTGAGTGGCATTCTGTATTCGGAAATGTAACGCGGTTTGGAGCTTTCACGAAGGGTTATATGATGCTGATTGAGGTTAGTAGCCCCAAGGAGTTCACCTGGAGTGGCAATAGTTTGCCTGAACTTGTTGCAAAGTGCAATCAAGTCTGCTTGTGCATCAGGGAAGTCTATGGGGTTGAAATGTGATGCATCAATGGGTTCCTGTGCCATGGGTACGTCGGAAGTTGTGGTACAAACTTGAGAAGTAGGTAACCAGTCATCCATGACTTTGATGCGTGAGGGATGTACTTCGAAATCGCAAATGTTTGTACCAAATGTGTGAGATGGAGGGGTACGTTAGTGTCATTGGCAATAAAAATGCAAGTGTGACCTTTATTTGACGTTGAGCTGATGGCTGAAAGGAGAGAAATGCTATTGAAAAGGCATACAGAGTACATCGATGTGTGGGGCTTGAAAAACTCGAAGGTGTATCTTTGCATACTCACGAGGAAACAGTGTCTTTGGGCTGATGAGCACTGCATGAGTGTGTTTGAATGTAGATAACACTTCTGAGACCAGGGTGGATTTGATGTTGAATTCCTCAATAAGGGACAAGAAATTTCCTTCAGTCGATGAAATACCAACGGTATTTATTGAGTATTTACTTCTGGGTTTAGCTGACTTGGACATGCTGGAGGAGTTATTATGACTGTTCCGTTTGGAATGCATGTCCACAGCTGTCAGTAAAGTGGAAGAAGTAGAGTCTTGGGGAGGGTTTGGAGAGGTTGAACACTAGGAACTCTGTTGTTTGGAGGTAGTGGAACACCCTCGTGTGATGAAGCGGAGTGAATATGAAGGGAGTGAGTACAGGAAACTGACGAGGAGTCATGGTCTGCTTGTGCCTGCTCATTCACGTGAACCTGATTTACGGTATGAGGAGTTTTGGATGGCAATGCAGGAAGGAAATGGTCCGCATAAATGATACCATTTTGCATTTTGTGTAGGGTAAATGACTATTTTATGTTGCTTCATCAGTTTTAAGCCTATGAGGATATCAGCAGGAAAGTGAATGTCAGCTACGTAGACGGCAACTGGAATGGGTGGGCACCGATCTTTGAAGATAATGTCTAGGGAGAATTTACCAACGATCTGGAATGGTATACCATCTTCATTTGAAAGAGTAATATCTGAGGGTTATAGGATGGTGAGCCTCTTACGTTCCATGTGAAATTTATTGAAACTATAGGTGAACATTATGTTAACGGGCAATCCAGTGTCGAGAAATATGGTCACTCTAATGTTACTAGAAACTGAATTGAATGTTAAGGAAGGGGAGGACATGTCTGGGGTATCTAGGATATGTATAAGTTGAGCTGATAAGGGGACTTCCGGTTATGGAGTAAGTTGAGTTGAGTTGCGCTGAGTCTTGGTGGTCGGGAGTCATAATGGGGATGTGTTACGTGAGGGTCTTACGGGAGAGTGATCTGGGGAGTTTTGTCTCCGTTTCCTTTGTGATAAAAGCACACGACAACGATCACTGATTGTGAAGGTTGTTTGTGGTAACATCTGTTTGCAAGATGTCCTGGTTTGTGACAGTATGTACAAACCAATTGTGTTCTTGATGGAGAGCGTTGGTGTGAGCGATATTGAGTGCGAGATGTGTGTCTTGACCTAGTGGTATGTGATATGGACAGTGTGACTTGGGCTATTGCGTGAGTGGGTCTGGTGGGTACTGACTGGCTCTGGATCTGGGTCACTGTTTTTTCAGTATCAGAGAATTTCCTTGAGAATTCGCCTAGTGTGATACCTGGTGTCAATAGGATACTAGCCGCCTTGGAGTGTGTCTGGGTGTAATTGTTCTAGTAGGCGAAAGTATGCCATGAGTAAAACTACGTGTTACAATGAAATTTTACCGTCTGTGACCCAGTTAGAATTTTTGAGTCTTTCTATTAATTAGTTTTTAAAGGTTGAAGCAATCTTATTTTTTTCTTTTTTGTTATGTATGTCCTAGCCAATAAGCAAAAGGGGAAAGTGATCCAAGTTGATCAAATGATGTAAATGACTTCTTAATGTGCTCTATGAAAACTAGGTAAGAATTTGTCTCCTCAAAAATGTCTGACTGAATTACATCACCGGCTAATGTGTCATTTAGGCTCTATTCTGAATTTTAGAATAGGTATTCTACCTCTGTCGTCGGTGATGTTTCCATATGTTTATTCCAATTCAACCTCGGAGAGGAAATTGTGTACAGGAATGTTCTTCCCGTTAAACCTAGGTAATGTTGTTTCATCTTTGAGTACTGTGATGAGATTCCGTGTTGTGATGATATTTTGTGTGGCAGGTGCATTATCTAAAGAGTTGTTAGCGGAAGAAGGGGACATGTCTGGTGTTTTCCAAATCTGAGCAGAGCGTCTGCGTGTACAGGGTCCGTGCGTCGTGTCAGAAAGAGGTTTGGACTGCTTCATAAACAAAATGACAAAGAGTAATTGCCTCCTAGGTGATATTTAGGACAAAAATAGTATTTCCTTACCAGGGATGATGTAGAATTTGGCTCTTGGGAGAATCTATGAAGAATAGTTAACCTGAAGGCAGGAGTTGGTGTGAAGAATCAATGCTGTAAAAGAAATTGGGCATGAATATGCAATCTTATGATGTGGCTAGAGTTGGTGAGAGATGAAACTATAGGGCACTGTTTAAAAGAAAGGAAGAAATATGCATGATTATTATATGGAATCACTTAATAGTGAAATTTTTAAACGACAAAGGCGAATTGGTTTGATTAGTGGAAAGATACTTCCTTTGATGTTCCTCGAATATTGCTGTTTTCAGGAATGGGAACGGGTCTTTGTTTGTAGGCTCGCGCGTTGGCTGCTGCTAGCTGGCGCGATTCTCATGGCTCGTGCAGTGGGCAGGCGAGGATGAGTTTCATAGACTCGTGCAATCGACTGACGAGAACTTGCCGCGTAGATTTGATGCTCGAAGATGCACACAGTAGAATTAGGATGTGAACCCTTGTAGAATGAGGAAATGACTGGGACCGTTGTGCGTTATGTATACTCCTGTAAATACCTTTTTGGCGAAGTCTCTTTCGTGGAAGCAATACAGCGAATAAGAATTGCCTCGTAGCAAGATGCTGGACAATGCAGCGAAGATGGATTTCCTCGCATTGGGATGCTGGACGATGTAGCAAAGATGGATTGCCTCGTATGATGCTGGATGCTAGGAGCATCAGAAGAATGAGAAGAATGCGGAAATAGCTATGTTCGGCAGGAGTGTAGATCTATGTATCTCCTCAGCACGTCGAATCCCGCTGGTCTACCACCAGAATGTAGGTTATTGGACGACATTAGTTGGAGGCGTGAAGATAAAGACTGCTCTGGGTTCTTGTCTTTAATCAGTTCAACTTGTCGGGTCAACAGTTGGGCCTAGTCTGTTGCTTGCCACCTAAGGAGCAACGAAGAAAATGTGTGACGGTTGCCAACACATCTTTTACAACCATATAAATATATTCCTTATGACTAAATTTGTGTACAATATTGAAATGTGTGTGAAAACCCAGTATAATTTACATATACATATATACAGACAGAAATATTATCCTATCGACGTAATGAACAACTTATAGTTAATGCTATGTTTTAGCAATATACCTGATCATCTTTCGGAGCTTGGCCTACTACCATATACCACATTTCACCATGAACATATATGTATACATGCATCAGTGTAGACTGAATAAATAATAAACTCAAGAGCAAGCATAAAGACATATATAGAATTGTCTTACAACACACACATATATATATATATATATATATATATATATATATATATATATATATATATCCCGGCTCTCCGTAAATTACCTGTATGGCGCCCTAGACCACTACACCACAGAGACTATAAAACCTTGAAACCTGGAATAGAACTGATTCCCGAGGGAAGGAAGATCACTTATTACGGCGATCCGAATTCCTGTTTTACTCAAGGACCAGCCCACCAGTGGTATGGGGTAAGGACCAGGACGAACCCCTTTCCAGGAATCGCTACACAGCAATGATCCTTACCTAATGTATTTCAAGATAAGGCGGTATTTGTGACTCCTTATTCAATTTTTGACCAGGCTATTGAGGCGAAATGACAAATTTCCCACTCTCAATGTTCTGACCTGCTTGTTGACTGTTCTCATTTTATCTACTTTTTATATATATATCTTTTCAAAAGGTAAATTTTTTCCTCATTCATTACACAATACAAACTCGTTTTTAGCCACAGCTGTTCTACTAGTTTTATATTAGTAGCACCTCATTAGCACATTATAATCGGATTGATTTCACCGGTTTTAGAAT
>NC_134782.1:64323708-64328708 GCF_046742065.1 Oratosquilla oratoria | reverse complement strand
AAGAAATTCTGAAAGAGATTCAAGAGGAGGGACAAAGTTAAGATAAAGAAGTTGAATAAACATATAGAATAGGTAGATACTCAAAAGAAAATCAATATAGGCCACTAAGAATAAAACTTAGGTCACAAATGATTGCAGGGGAAGTACTATCTAGAACAGCAAAACTAGCAAGCAGTGAACATCACAAAAAATGTATGGATAAAAAAAAAAAAAAAAAAAAAAAAAAGAGCGATGAAGAAAAAGAAAAGGAACTCAGAAATGAAGCTCAGTCCTGATCCGTGACCTCAGCTTACTCCTGCTCCGTGACCTCAGCTCAGTCTGCTCCGTGACCTCAGCTTGAGCATTCGTCTTCTGTTGAGACACCAGCTACCGAATACTTCATGTTAAGTTTATTACTTTTTGTGAAGTTTATATCTTCAAATAGTGACTAGTGATTGTGTTGTGTTTTTGTAATTGTATACGTATAGCGCTATACAGTTACAGGTATAAGATAAAGTGTAGTGTTCTAGTAATTTAGAATTAAAACAGTACTCCAAAGATAAGAGTAATAGTATAAGGTAAGCTTCGTGTATTTAGTTTATCTAGTGACCGCTTTTGTTTTTTTTTGTTGTTTTATATTTTTTCTTTGCCGTTTGCATTACCGAAGGAGGAGAAAAATGGCTTGTGAAGGTTGTGTGAACCAGGAGGACCGTCTCAGGAAGTGTGAGGATGAAATTCGTCTTCTCAAGAGTGCGCTCTATGAGAAGAGTGAATCTTCCCCACAGCCCAAAGAGCGTTCCACTTCTTCTACTTCTGATACTGCCGTGAGCGAGTAGCGCTCCGTGGGGTCCCGTTTGTCAATCCCTCGTTCGGTAAGCGGGTCCCTTGTGGAGCAACCGCTGGCTCTAGCCAATCGTTTTGCTCTGCTGGAGGATGAGGTGGCTAAAAATCAAGAGTTCATACGGAAAGTAACGATGTGGGTAGGGTGAGATCAGAGGAACTTGTTCGAAATTACAAGGTCCTTCTTCAGGAGATGAAGGAGCGTGGGAGCCGTTACGTAGTCTGTGGGATCCTCCCAAGGATCTACACTGGCACGTGTTGGAACAGTAGAGCCATAGGGATCAAATATATAACACGATTGTGCACACAACTGGGATACCACTTTCTTGATCCTTGGTATCTCTTTTCCGGGCGTCATGACCTTTATGGTTCTGATGGGATTCACCTTACTCGCAGAGGCAAAGATGTTTTTACGAACCTCATTGTGGGAGTTTGTAATGAACTAGTTCCTTTTTGGGGTAGGAGCTCAAAGGGAAGGGAAAATAAAGTATATTGGGGAAAACGGAGTAGGGTATAGTAATAATGTAGAGCAATATGTCATTGTAGGACAAAATATAATTTTAGGATATAATGTCGGTAGAAGATGAAATATCACACTAGGATGTAATTTCAAAGGACACAATATCACTATGGGATATATTAATAGTGGAGGACAAAATATCACGATGGAATATAATGATAGGGGAGAAAAAAATATCACGATGGTATACAATGATAATAGAGGACAAAATATCACGGTAGGGTATAATGTCAGTGGAGGACAGAATATCATTTTAGGAAGGGATGCCGGACAGAATGTTAGTGAACGACGGGTGGCCGGTGTGGAACGCAATGACGTAGTGGAGCAAAGTGTACACAAGAGATCAAATGACCGAGAGTGACTAGATGTCCGTGATGGGGCAAATGTCCATGAGGCATTGAATGTCAGTGAAGTACCAAATGTCATTATAGAGCAATGTGTCAATAAAGAACAAAATTATAATGTAAGGCATCATGTTGAAATACAAAACGTTTCAAAATGAAATAATCACGATTTATTTAATACCATGTACTTTAATGTTCAAAGTATTAGGAATAAATTTCAAGAAATACAGACATATGTCAAAAGTGAAAATCTCGATATAATAGGAATAACCAAGACATGGTTAAATGTTAAAGATTTTGAAGCCGAATTTAATATTGCGGGATTTAGACACAAGAAACCACAAGAAAAGTAGGGGTCTTCTGTTATACGTTAAAAACAATGTCCATGCCTGTATTTTAGAGAAAGTAAAACAGGATGCATATTATAGTTTGTGGGTAGAATTAACCCAAACAAATGGACAAAAAACGAATGTAGGTGTAAAATATAGACCAAAAACATTAGCATTAGCAAACGACAGACTGTTGTTTCAAGAACTGTCTAGTTTCTGCAACCGTGACTTATTGATAATGGGTGATCTCAATTTTACTGACATTGATTGGATGACCCTTGAACATGGCCTTATAGGTAGTCGCTTGATAGATTTTCTCGGTGACAATTACTTAGTTCAACACGTAAAAGAACACACAAGACATGGAAACTTACTCGATCTATTGATCACTAGCCGTGAAAGCATGATAGCCGATATGGAGGTTGATGAAACTATTGCAAATAGCGACCACAACTTAGTTAGATTGAAACTGCTATTTTTTTTAGAATAGATATATGTACATCTAGAATACCCGATTTTAGTCAAGTTCAGTTCATAGGACTATTTCAGGAGCTTCAGCTTATAGATTGGGAAATATTTCAAAATATGCTTAATAAGATGATTCATACTTACATCCCGTTTAAGGACAGACGCCCCCCTAATCAAGCTCGCCCAAAATGGCTCAACAAAGAAACTGAAAAAGTATTGCTAAAAAGAGACAGGCTTATAAGAAATACAAGTGCTTGGGTGCACCTAATGACTATCAAAGTTATGTAATAATACAGAGATTTAAAAAAAGACAATAAAAAAAACGAAAACAACAATACGAAATGAATATCGCTGATAAATCCAAAGAGAATCCCAAAGAATTCTATAGTTACATTAGAGATAAAAAGGTTATTAGGAATCACATTGGCCCACTATCATCTACTGACGGTCAACTTGAGTATTCAAACGAAGGAATGTATGATATTTTAAACAACTATTTTAGCTCAGTATTCGTAAACGAAACACCTCAAAGTGAACTCCAAACTGAAACCTGTGAAAAATCAAGGGTAAACTTCCTATGGTAAATATAAATAAATAAACAAATAAATAAAATAAAAGGTGTATAGAGAAACTCAAGATTAATAAAACACCAGGGCCTGATGGTTGGCATCCGAGAATCTTAAAGGAAATGAAAAATGAGTTTGTTGTTCCATTAGAAATTATTAAGAAAAAATCCATCATATCAGGAGATGTCCCAAAAGAATGGAAACTAGCTAACGTCACTCAAGTATTCAAAAAAGGTGAAAAAAAAACTACAGGCCTATAAGCTTGACTTCAATCGTGGGGAAAATTATAGAAACTATCATCAGAGATGCTATCGAACATCATTTAGCAAGTAACTGTTTGGTAAACGATAGCCAGCATGGATTCAGACGGAAACGTTCTTGCGTGACTAATTTACTCGTCAACACAGTCATCTCGAGTTATGACAAAAGAAACAATATAGATTTAATATATTTAGACTTTGCAAAAGCTTTTGATACCGTCCCCCACGAAAGATACTAAATTAGCTTCACACGGAGTACGTGGATGCCTATTAAGTTGGACTAGAAATGGCTTGAATGATCGAAAACAGAGAGTTGTTTTAAATGGAAAAAATTCTAGATGGAAAGATTTTATGTATTTTTTTATCTTTTATATGGCTATATATGTATATATGTGTATATATATATATATATATATATATATATATATAGTGTGTGTGTGTGTGTGTGTGTGTGTGTGTGTGTGTGTGTGTGTGTGAATGCGTGTGTGTGTTTGTGTGTGTGTGTGTATATGTAAATATATATATATATATGTATATAATGTATGTATATATATATATATATATATATATATATATATATATATATATATATATATATCAATACGGGGGAGAGAGGATTACCCATGCTCATGCCATGGATAATCCTCTCTCCCCCGTATTGAGTAATTTATATATGGAGTTTTTTTAAACTAATATATATATATATGTATATATATATATATATATATATATATATATATATATATATACATATATATATGTGTGTGTATTTTTTTGCATCCAACCTAGTTATGGACCAAAAGGTCTCCTGTTGGCATGTTCCGCCTTTGTAATCCTTTGGGGAAAAAATAAAAATAGAACTGAGATTGAAAAGAATGATTTGTTTTTGGAAAGTGTTGGACCTGAGGCTGAGGAAATGGTATATCAAGAAAAAGGCAACAAAGCAGACAGAAAAAAAACGAGAGAGAAAAAATCAGTGATAGTCTATACTAACATAGATGGAAGGATCTCAGGACTGAATGAACTAAATGACTATCTGGCATTAGAAAAACCAGACATAATGGGAATAGTATGAGCTAAACCAAAAAGTAATCCACCACCAAATACCGTGGGGCGAGGTCTATACAGCAGTTGGATGAAGAATAGAAAGAAAAAACAGGAGGGGGAATATTATTTTTGACTAGGAAAGACATAAATGTGACAAAGATAACAGAAGGAAAAACAATGTAGAATCAATTATGATAAAAGTTGAAAGCAACCACATGAGAAGTAGAAAATTTGTAGTAGTGTATGTATGAACTGACTGATATACTGAAGGAAAGAGGAAATATAGTAATTATGGGTGATTTTAATTCAAAAGAAATATATAGGGAAGAAATGACAGTAAAGGATGGAGAGGACATCTAAGGGAACATGCTACTCGACATGACCATTGAATACACAATGACTCAATGGATAAAGGAAAATACCAGATACAGAAACAATGAGGAACTATCGAGACTGGATTTAGTACTTACGCCAGAACCTGAAATTGTGGACCGAATAGATTACAAAACACTAATAGGAAAGAGTGACCATGTACTAATAGAATTCGAACTAAAAGAACAAATAGACCTAAGAAGAAACGAGAAACATAGAATAGGAAGACTAATGTACAACAAAACGAATTTTGAGAAACGAATTGGGAAATATTC
>NC_134782.1:64316208-64318708 GCF_046742065.1 Oratosquilla oratoria | reverse complement strand
AGTTATGACAAAAGAAACAATATAGATTTAATATATTTAGACTTTGCAAAAGCTTTTGATACCATCCATCACGAAAGACTACTTACTAAATTAGCTTCACACAGAGTAAGTGGTAGCCTATTAAGTTGGACTAGAAATTGCTTGAATGATCGAAAACAGAGAGTTGTTTTAAATGGAAAAACTTCTAGATGGAAAAATGTTATGATTGGAGTTCCTCAGGGTTCCGTTCTTGGGCCACTTCTATTCATAGTATATATTTAAATGATATAGACCACGCACTAAAATCTATTGTCTCCAAATTTGCTGATGATACAAAATTGTGCGGGATGGCAAATGATCACTTCAATCAATTAGATGTTCAAGAAGATTTAGATAAATTACAGCAATGGTCTGAAAAGTGGCTAATGAATTTTAACACACGTAAATGCAAGGTTTATGCACATAGGTAAAAATACCAGTAAGTACGATTACAAGTTATTTGTAAATTCGTTAACAAAAGTGGATAATTAGAAGGATCTAAGGGTAATTATCAGTAACGATCTCAAATCATCTAAGCAGTGTGTTTCAGCCTCTGAGAAAGCAAATAAGATTCTAGGACTGTTCGCGCGATCTTTTGACTTCAAAAGCTCATCTTTCATTAACATGCTATATAAAACATTAGTTCGTCCACATTTGGAATATGCTGTTTCTGTATGGTCACCGAATCTAATTAAAGACATTGACAGATAGGAAAAAGTACAACGGCGAACCACAAAACTGATTCCAAATATAAAAAATAAATCATACGAAAATCGACTAAAACATATGAATCTGTTTTCCTTAAAAAGACCTACTTAGAGGTGACTTGATACAGGTCTTTAAGATTCTAAAGAGAATTGACAAAATCAGAAATGACAAAATGTTCACAATGAATGAGAATCCGACAAGAAATAATGGTCTCAAACTGTCAGGAAATAGATTTGATTTGGAACTGGGTAGAAACAACTTGGCCAACCGTGTAGTTAATGAATGGAATAAACTTCATGCAGAGGCAGTGCAATGTAGTTCAGTTCGAAGTTTTAAGATTCGTTTAGATAAACATTTAAACCAGATGCTGAAATGCCTGCCATTTATTTTACATTATTTGATTATTTGTTTGTTATTTGTCTTTAGTTTAAAAGGTGTGATGAGAAATAGACACCTAGGAATAGATGCTAAGAAGAGGTTATATGAAGGAGTGATTGGCAGAGTATAAAGAATGAAAAATTGGAAAGGGAACTAGAACCTCTTGTTCCAAGTAATTTTGAATAGAAAAGTTGAATAAATAAAAGCAGAAGAAAGCCAAAACTAGTGGTGAATACTGAAATATTCTAATACAAAGTTTTTGTAGAAAGGGTAATGGGATAAGGTTCCACTGAGGTAAAATAATTCTGAGTAGTCTTAAGAATTAGGCAAGATATACATGGATGCCCAAAAGTTAGTGAGGGGTTGGAATTTGTACAACATTTGAAAGATATAAATTTTCATACGTAATGCATAAATATTAATAAAAATAGAGGAATAAGATTACTTTCCACTCTCTCTTCTATATGGTATCAAAATTCCATATATGTATCTGTAACAATAAGGCATTTATTAGATTTTAAATAACCTCGAATGGTTAAATAACCTCAAATGGTCGGAAATGGAACTGGAAGTTATTATTGAGAAAGTAGGACGAAAGAGCATCCAAGTATCTGTATGCCAAGGCAACTGTGTTTCAGCTGTTTCAGCGAAAAAAAGAAAATAGGATTTGGAGGAGAAGAAGTGGTGTCTCATAGAAAGGAATTATGAATGTCGGGTGCGAACGCTGCAGGAAAAAGAAAACAAAAGTTAAGGGGAACACCTGAACACCTCACGAAGTCGTTATTGTAGGACTGATTTAAGCTGGGGGTAATTTAAGAATCCTCCCCGCTGAGGCTGATGTTATGTTCTGAGTAAGAAGATGAAAAAAAAATATGAGTAATGTGTTGTTCAGTGCAGTGCGTTATGGGAGAGGAGACATTTTTTTTGAGAGCAGACCGAATTGCTCTTTGTGGTACCAGCAGCAGGAAAAGTTACATGAAAGGACATCGATAGGACGTTGATATCAAGGGATCCGGCATCCCTTGTCACTGTCTCTTGCCCTCTCCAATTGAACAACAAGGGCGGCTGTCGCAGGCGGCCTACTCTCTTTGAAATCTTATTACATTTAGTGCATCACATATTGTAGGTGAATATTTATCACACTCTGCATTATGCAGTATTGTCTGCATGTCACTTAAGCAATTTTTATTCACTGGGGCAACCCATACTGAAAGGAGTGATGTGCGCCTGCACGTGGTGAGTGATCGGGGTATTCAGTCTGTGAATCTAGGGTGACCGATCACGCGGAACTCTAGTTTGCATTGATGTCTCTTTACAAAGAAACTCAACACTTGTGACAAATTAAGTCTTCTGGCGGGTGTTGGGGAGAGCAAGATGGATCATCCTTCTACGGGTG
>NC_134782.1:64303708-64306208 GCF_046742065.1 Oratosquilla oratoria | reverse complement strand
TATATATTATATATATATATATACATATACATATATAACGTAGAAACCACTGTTGGAGTAGAAAAGACTGGAAACGGGGAATCTATATATTTCGATTGCAAACTGCAATCCTCTTCAGTAGATACAAATAAGAGAGAGGGCGTACTGTTTAAGTAGCACCCTTAACAAAAGAAAGGGGAACATGGGAAGATATCTCTACCCTCTTCTCACTCCGTATGTGAGGTCAGGAGGCAAATGAGCTTTCACTAGGTTGGAGATGAAGAGTCCGGACATTATGTCCGGGGACCATTGCCCCTTTGAAATATTCATGTTGGGCTGGTAGAATCTACGATCATTGAATTTCAGCCCAACATGAATATTTCAAAGGGGCAATGGTCCCCGGACATAATGTCCGGACTCTTCATCTCCAACCTAGTGAAAGCTCATTTGCCTCCTGACCTCACATACGGAGTGAGAAGAGGGTAGAGATATCTTCCCATGTTCCCCTTTCTTTTGTTAAGGGTGCTACTTAAACAGTACGCCCTCTCTCTTATTTGTATCTACTGAAGAGGATTGCAGTTTGCAATCGAAATATATAGATTCCCCGTTTCCAGTCTTTTCTACTCCAACAGTGGTTTCTACGTTATTGACAAATGTGTGATTACATTTTTCACCTGTAATATACATACATATATATATATATATATATATATATATATATGTATATACACATTTATATATACATATATATATATATATATGTATATACACATTTATATATACATATATATATATATATATATATATATATACAAACAAATAAATAAAGGTATAAACAATTATATGAATAAATCAACAATGGATAAACAAACAAATAAACAAGCAAATAAAAAGATAAATAAACAAATACATAGATAAGTAAATAAAGGAATAAGATGTAAGAAACTTACGGTGGTATTCTCAAAAGAATCCTTCCCTTCCAAGGATTTATATAATATTTATATAAGGAAATACTTATATAAAGATTTTTTTTTTCAACAATACCACCATAAGATTTTTACGGTGGTATTCTTAAAAAAATCTTTCTCTTTCAAGGATTTATATAAGGAAAGATTTATATAAGGATTTTTATAAGAATTCCGCCGTTAGTTCTTTCTCATCGTTTTCTGTGTAGGCTTGTAGAGGGATATGCTTAAGACAACTTGAACAAAACATTCATCATTGTATTGCAGCGGTGGGTTTAATCTCGCCAATTTCAGCATCGAAAGCTTAATAAACGAACTATTTTTTTTTTCATAACGCCATAGTTCAATGTAAATTCCCCATTTAGGCTGTGCGTACAGTATTGCACTTCAGTGTTTTCATTGTATATCATTCCATGTACGTGCTTTTTTAGTTTCATGATAATCCGGCAACCCTTGGAAAGCATTTAGTAAAAGGTAGCTTATTCAGGACATGTTCACTGTATACTAACCTCACTACAGTGTTTATAATGTGCAACATTTTATGTACGTACATTTTTACCTTCATGATAATCCGGCAACCTGTGTAAAGCGTGCTGTAAAATTCAGCCTACTCAGAACATATCTACTGTACACTAACCTCACTTATGTGACGGAGAAGGGGTACCACTATACAGTAGTTTAAGGAATCACACTTTCTTTCCACCACTGGAAGGGTTACCGAACGTGTCAGATGCCTGCATACGTGTATCTATCTTTTGCTCGACTGAGGACCTGTTTTAATGTCAACCAAAGATTCCCTATTGCCCCACCAGAATGCAGCACTGTCGCTGCTGTAAGCTATTTAAGTCTCTGTGCGCATGTGTCTATAATTCCTAAAATACACCGCGGCTTATCCCCTGGGATTATTAGCGCTCTTGTCCTTAAATGAGGTTTTAATAATTCATAATGATTCCCGTGGAGGAGCAACGTAACGCAACACTGATGAGCTGCTGTAACGTAACGTAACATAACGCAACGTAACGTAACGTAACACTGATGAGCTGCTGTCAGCCTCAAGGTCACACAGGGCGTACTTGTTCATTCTTCTTGGGACTTCAGTCATCTGCTAGGAAATTCGAGATGTTTCTTTTGAGTTCAGAGACACTGAAGCGTGTATTCAGAATTCCACCAAAGACATTCAAACATCGAAAGAAGTTTGCTCATATTCTGAGGCGTCTAGAGCAAGTACGCCATTTCAGCGATTCTGAGTTATGTGTTACACAAGAAAGGTGTGACTCACCTCGATAACATAGTATCGGTTGTCTGGCGAAAAAAAAATCATATTGCTGTTGCACATTTACTTTCATGGACCTATATTATTTTCTTAGGTTATATATTCCATTAGTGCTTATATATCTTAGTGTTTTCTATTGTTTTCTTGATTAAAATTAAATTATTATATCTGAGGATAATTTCGATGTGTATGTTTACATACTGCTATTTTATGATGAAACTTCAATGATGTGAAAATAGCCTTATATTTGAACTACTTTTATGGCGGCCACGCCTCATACAAA
>NC_134782.1:64286208-64296208 GCF_046742065.1 Oratosquilla oratoria | reverse complement strand
ACCTCTTCGTCGGTAGTAGTGGTGATGAATATGTCATCGATGTATCTCGCGTATATTCCTGGAGGGGGGTTATTGTTGAAAGTTCTTTCTTCCACCTGGGCCATATACATATTAGCAAAAAGTACCCCAAGTGGGGATCCCATCGCCACTCCATCAACTTGTCTGAATAATTCCCCTTTATGGGAGAGGAAAGGGGCCTCCTTGGTACACATCACTAGCATGTCTCGCAGGACGTCTTCCGAGATGTCAAATACGGGTAGGTCACTTCTATAGACGCGGTCCATGATGATATCGATAGTCTCATTTACAGGAACATTCGTAAAGAGCAATTCTACGTCTAAGGAAGCGATGTCGTGGCACGGTGGAGCTGTGCGAAGCAGGTCTATGAATTCAGAAGCTGAAGAAACTGAACGTCCCATGGGGACGTATGGAGCGAGGAGAGAGTTTAGCTTCTTGGCAACTTGGTAGGTGGGAGTGGTGATTTGTGAAATAATAGGTCTCAGGGGGTTACCTGGTTTGTGGGTTTTTACAGTGCCATAACTATAAACGGTACCATAGTCACCTATCACTGGATTAAAATACTTCGTCGAAGAGTTAGCTCTCTGGATGAGATGATTAATCCTCTTCTTCGCATTCTCAGTAGGATCCTTCTGGAGTCGCTGGAATTTTGCAGGATTATGAAGGATGGAGTCCATCTTGTTATTATAGTCAGCCTTATCCATGATGACGTAGACTGCTGACTTATCTCCTTTGCGGATAATGATGTCATCTCTCTGGCGTAACTCCTTGGCGGCTTCTTTTAAATCTCTAGTGAGGATCTGGCTTCTGTAATTTCCTCTGTCGCGTCCAGATTCTCCAATAAGGTCCTCTCTGATGGTAGGAGAAAGGGTTACCTTTCTTTCATTCTGCAGGGTGAGGAGCCGATCTATCAGGCACTCAATTTCGATTCTCTTACTTTCAGGATGAGGCCGGCGAATGAAATGGCAGTTAAGCCCTAAGTTTAGGAGTGTCTCTTGCTGACTGGATAGGGTGGTGGTAGAGAGGTTGATGAAACCTTGAGCAGGCCTCTCGTTTCTTACAGGTCCTCGGTGTAGTGTGGTGAGCTTCTTCTGGGTTCTGGTGTTAGCAATCCATTGTTGGTGATGTTCGTATTCAACAAGGTGCCCAGTGGCTGCTTGTCTTATATGCTCTTGGTCTGTGGCAAAAGTGGCCCACAAGGCGGCTTTTTCTTCATTGGCTTTTTTGGAGGCGGTCTTGGGCATCTTGCAGTCTCTTCTTAAGGGTAATGGTGTTTATATTGCGATTACCTGTGTGTCGGCTATTAATACTTCTGGGGCACAGGTTTTCTCTAAGGCAATTCTGGTTGAAATCAACTGCACTAGTTGCTTTAACAATCTTCAAGACTGTATTCTTTAATCTGGAGAATACTTTCCTATTAGCAACTGAGAGGGACAGGAAGTAGTCATTCATGACTCTCAAAAGAATATACACAGTGTATGCCAACTGATATATTTTTGCATAGTAATAGTATTGAACAACTATTGACTCCACCGAAACTATAGTTTTTCGCCTCGTCGTGAGGCGTCTTCAGGGTGAGGACTGCTTTGTATGATGCTCTGCTATATTGAAGGTCTTATATGTACATGCACATATAAATGTATATATATACATATATGTATATATATATATATATATATATATATATATATATATACATATATATATACACATATATATACATATACATATATACATATATGTATATATATATGTATATTTATATATACATATATATATACATATATATACATATACATATATATACATATACATATATATACATATGTATATATATATATACACACACAAATATATATATATATATATACTGCATATATATGTATGTGTGTGTGTGTGTGTGTGTGTGTGTGTGTGCGTGTGTGTGTGTGTGTGTGTGTGTGTGTGTGTGTACGTGTGCGTATACAGTATATACATACATCTTTATTGTGCCTGGTAACAGACGAGGCTGAAGGCTATTGGTGGTGGGCGTCGTGATGATTACGTGGGTGCCCCCTCGCTACCCAAATAGTTCAGCCAGTAGACATGTTAAAAGTGTGGATTTTCCTCCTTATGTTCAAGGTCGTGAGGGTGAAGTTTCATTTGTATTTTACACACATTAAAGCGATGTGTTATGAATACACAAACATGACTAAACTTGAAGTCACTACGTAGACTCGTCATAATGAACAATATATTTCTAGGTGTGAGTGTAATCTATGTACACAGGATGAGTGGATAGCCTTTGAATAATTTCAGTGAATAATGCTTTTGATAATTCAAATTTGGGTTGATTGTTTATTGTGTCTAATGAATTAGATGAATATAAAGATGTCTTTTAGATCCAGTGAAGGTTTAGAGTAGAAATAAATTTTGTACCACTGTTTAGAGTATGATAAATGGGAATCTTGATTACTCTATTCAATTTAAGCATTTGGTAGTACAGTTGCCAACATTCAAATAGACCTCAAATTCTTACCTGAAATTACAAAAATACACTCAGATCAATGACAAAAATGTACTCAAATCTATTTGGGCATTTTCTGACGAAAACTTAAAATTGAATTACGATTTAAATCTTCTTTGCCATAAGTTTTGCACAAGTGTTCATGCCGAGCTTTTCCAAGTCGAAGACATTTCTACCCTTTACTTTATACGATCCGTAGTCCATAACATAGTAGGTTTCAAAGTCGAGGCGATCAAAAAGCTTCTGACTATAAAAGCTAGTAACTTGAGAGACCATCATCTCTGCTCCAACTTGCTTTCCACGTTCCTCTGCCAGCTAATGGGAGAAGGTAAAACAATTTCAGTGAACCAGATAACACGAAAGAGAATCTCACTGATATCATACTGTTTCCAATTACATTGAACATATATCACAGATATCATACTGTTTCCAATTACATTGAACATATAGACATATACCTGAGTACAAACAGAGTAACTCCCCTTTGCAATAAGGCATTCTTCACACTAGCGAATTGGACCGCGGCGGTTCAATTACTATGTATGTCAATGAAGGCGTTCACACACACAACCGCGCAGTTCTTCCTTGACTATGTGGTACTGCCGCTGTTCAAACCACCAGTGTGAAGAGTGCCTTAGGATGACAGAATCAATGTGGACAATGGACGACCCAGAAAAGACCACCCGCTTACGCGGGATCGGCGTTTGTGGGAGGGGAAAAGAAGTCTGTGGAAAAATGAAAGGCGTCTATAAAAGGGTGTTATTGCCATTTTAATTATTTAATTAATTAATCAATTAATAAAATGGTAGTAGCCACTTTTATAGACGCCTTTCATTTAGTTAGTTAATTAATTGATTGATTAATTAATTAATTAATTAATTAATTAGAATTTGAGTCGTGGCTCAAGAGACATGGGCTTGCATCAATATATTTGGGAGGGGAATCTTTTTTGGGAGATATTTATTAATCAAGATCTCAACCAACAACGTGAGGAGAGGAGTCGGAGGCTAAGCCATAAATGAGAAGATGCAGTAGGAGAGAAAGTGAGAATTGGATTACATTTCAGCAGAAGAGAGCGTATGTACATGTTTGTGCGTGTAGTTGTGTTTCTTGTATGCGATGTGGTTGTGTGTGTGTGTGTGTGTGTGTGTGTGTGTGTGTGTGTGTGTGTGTGTGTGTGTGTGTGTGTGTGTGTGTGTGTGTGTGTGTGTGTGTGTGTGTGTGTGTGTGTGTGTGTGTGTGTGTGTGCCAAGCAGGGATAGTTGCTGCCTCTATGCAAAGTACTGTATATTGATCTCACCCTATCCCTCCCATCTTAGCTCTGTGTGGATGAAAATCTCCTTCCTCCCCTCTTCCCCTCCTACACGGTGTACGGTCAGAATCTCACAGGTCAAAATCCCACATTATATATTTTTTCTAGAATGTTCAAGAATAAACGTGTAAAGATATCTGATGGAAAGGTGAATAATATTTTTAGACCTTACGTAGTTATTTTTACATAAGAGTCCTTTGATCGAAATGATCCCAGCGGCGGAGCTTGTTAATACGTTTGTCGCAATGACATAGAATTTGTCAGATGGCTCGCCTGAATAAAGACTCGATGAAATAGAATACATACTGTGCTCCTCAATTAGCGTCGGTACGGTCACAATTAGAACAACGGTATCGTCCTTGCTTTGTAAAAAGAGGTCGTTTATACAAGGGTTCGAATCCCAGCGTCGGAGCTTGTTAATTCATTTGTCGCAATGACACACACACACACACACACACACACACAAGCCCATCAGAGCGCCGAGGACTGACCGATACAAGAACAGTGCCATTCCATCCATTGTCCGCACAATAAACTCATTATAAATTTTAGACTAAGCATATCACTCTTATAATTACTATATTACTCATAAAAGTACTCAATTGTATTATTGTCAGTGTATCACTGCTATCTCAATAAACCTATTATTATCATTATTATTATTACACACACACACACACACACACACACACACACACACACACACACACACACACACACACACACACACACACACACACACACACACACACACACATATATATATATATATATATATATATATATATTGTCAGTGTATTTGGGCAGGAGTTTTTCTCTAATGCATGTTTCATTAATAAGGTATATGGAAAATACCATTAAGAAAATTATTAATGCACAACTAGCCATCACTTTTAATGAAACATATATATATATATGTATGTGTGTGCGTGTTTTTGTGTAGAGAGAAAGGATATGTGTATATTCCCTCTGGTTGAAGCTTACCTCCACCAACTTACGTCCGATGCCGCGGCCTGTATATTCCTCATCTACACACAAGATGGCCAAACCAAGCAGTTTGTTCACCTTGAACTTGTCGAAAAAATCTACTTTTCCTTGGAGGTCGTTGTTGAAGTTGCTATCTATCTGCATCTAATAACAGCAGAGTAAATGCCATGACTTAATTAACACTGGTAATGAACCATATGGATAATCACTTGTAATAACAGGTCGATAAGAAATAGCAGTGAGATGATCGGTAGGGATGTAGAGTCGCGTGACCATATAACCAAAAGTAGTATTAGATACAGTATGAGTGATTTTTTCACGAAAATACTTGTTTGCTGAAGCAAACCTTATTTTTCTATGTGTAATAAAAGAGGTATTCTGTAGTAGCAATAACTGAGGGAATACTATTTTCTATTACTGCAAAGATCTATTGATGCCTGAAGTATTTTTTGGGGAGATCTTGTAAACTAGTACGATCTGACTCGATAATTCATAGAAGGATACTCAGTTCCTTTACTACCTTAATTCCCCATTTTAGAACTAGACCTTCCGGGTTAGCTTACCATTTCGCATTCATCCACGTCGACTACTTCGAACATATTCCTGTTCTCTCTGGTAAGGACCTTGCACAGGTGACACCCAACAATCTTATTGTTGTTGTTCCTGTCCCTTACCAGGAAGGAGACGCCGCTGTCTGCATAGCCAGTCATACGCCGGACTGTGGCATTACGATGGTCTTGCCATGTCAGTCCTAAGCCAAGGGCCTAAAAAAAAGAGAATTGTAGTTTCAGTAAGGACATAAGTTATAAGGTTTCTATGTTGTAAATATAGCTCCGTTACTTATAATATTTGCACTACTGGCGTATTGTCATTTGTGTGGAAGAAGGGATTTTTTTTTTTTTTTGTATTACGCGCAGTGTTGCCAGCTTATACTGTTAATTGAAGGAGACAAATGTTTATGCAAACAATATTTCATAATCAGACTTCAAATGATAGTTTGTGGCCACCATCTTCTCAGGTAGGTTTTCTTCTTTACCTTGACATCCGCTGTTATATCCACAACAAGATATCTGAGCTTGTAGCAAGGTCACGCCTTCAAGAAATCGTTTTCTATAATATACACGTACCATTAATTTACTGTATTAATTATTGTCACCCGTTTGAACTAGTAATTATGTACACAAATCTTGATTGGCAGTTTTATGTCTCTCATATCAATGTCTAAATATAAATAATGGTAGTAATATTCTGTGTTGTAGGAATTGTAATTTATAAACTAATTTGTGCACAGTGCTCCTAAATGTAAAATATGCCCTTCTTGTATTCCGTTGCCAAGACAGCAGCCTGATTCACCTACAGTCGCACTGTATTTGCAATAAAAAAGTCCCAAGAGAATTGGAGTTTCTTTAATCCTTCTCTCGCGGATGAGGTCCTTCACAATTGTGTGGTAACATACCATTACAAGCTCTTCCTTACAGTCCTGTCATAATCACCGTTCCGTTTCCTTCTCATGCGCTTTTATTTCATTTAATCATTCACCCGCAGCTTACTTCTTTCACACACATCCCCAAATATTGGCACATATTTCTGCAACGTTAGGACAGTACCCTTGGAATCATCGTATCATACATGGTTTACCCCCATTCCTACCTTTCAAATCCTTGTCCATCTCTTACATTTATTTTTTTAGCTCACCTATGCATGCATCTATCAGCTAGGTTGACATTATACAGTATCCAGCAATTTTTCCACGATGAAATCATATATTGTTTCCTACAACCTCCAGCAAAATTTCCCTTAAACCAGGCGTCTCCTACACTTATCTACAGAGTCATATACTACATCTAAATCTGCGAATGTCAATACAACAAATGATTAACTCGTTCATCATATTTGATATGGGTATTTGGAAATTGCAGTAAAAGAAAAAATTCTTGTGGTGAAAGAGGTAATCTGTGGTACATTGCTTACATAATTAATTAACTTATAGGGATTGATAACGGTATTCCCCAATTTTCTGGTAAGTACTAGTTATTTGTGAAGCTGGTGTTTTATTGCGTCATTGATTCTCAGTCAAGAGAGCCAAAATGCCAAAGGCCTCTGCATGAAGGGGGGCCTTGTAGTAGTAGCTAAGCTGCAGAAGAAGTAACAGACATGAGAAAATGAGGCGTTCGGAAACAGATGGGCATCCTCGCCACTTTTACTGGTTTCGAGTTAAGCACGTATCGTGAAAGACGTAGGTCTCTTCTATAGATAACGGCGCTTAACCCAAAACCTGTAGAAGTGACGGGGACGCCTCTCTGTTTCTGGACGCCTCATATGACCAGAAATACCTAGAAGATAAAAAATTGGCAGAAACAAAGAATGAGAAGTTGGAAAGGGATCCAGAGCCTCCTGTTCCAAGTTATCCTGAATATAAAAGTTGAGTGATAGTTCATAGGTTGGATAAGTAAAAGAAGAAGAAAGCCAAAACAGATGGTGAATACTGAAATGTTCTAATATAAATATTTTGTAGAAAGAGTAATGGGATAGAGTGAGTTCCACTGAGGTCAAAGAATTCTGAATAGACTTTAAAGTTAGGCAATATATAAATAGTGGCCCATAAGCGAATAAAGGATTGCAATTTGTACGCCGTTTGATATATGTAATTTTTTCATATATGATGCATACATATTGATGAAAATAGACTAATGCAAATTAATTTTTATTATCTCTTCTATATTGATTAACATTCCAAATACGTATATTTAACAATAAGGCTACTATATGAAAAAGGGCCATCCTGTATGAAGCTCATAAGTACTTGATACAAAATTGAAAATTAAGTTTCAATCAAATGGTCGAAAATGGAATTGGAAGTTATTACAGAGAAAGTAGGAAGAGAGAGCATCTAAGTATCTGTGTGCCCAGACAACTGTGTTTTATTGAAAAAAAAATTGGAGAAAAGGAGGCTGAGGTTCTTTCAGAGAAAGGAGTTTGGAATGTTGGGTACGAATATTGTAAATAAGTAAGTAAATAAGTAAATAAGTAAATAAATAAATAAATAAATAAATAAACAAACAAACAAACAAACAAACAAACAAACAAACAAACAAACAAACAAACAAACAAACAAACAAACACACAAACGAATAAATAAATGAATAAATAAATAATTGAATAAATAAATAAATAAATAAAATAGAATAAAGCAAAAGTGTTAAGAGGAGCACTTGAACACCTCACGGTATCGTTATCTTAAGATTGATTTGAGTTTGGGGCATTTTCAGACCCTTCCCCCCTGATGTTGATGTTATGGACTATTAAGTTCTCGGAAAAAAACATAAGTAATATGATGTGGAGTGTAGTGTAGTATTGGATAGGAGACATGTTGAGAGCAGACTGAATTGCTCTCTGTGTTACCGACAGCGGGAAAAGTTACATGTAAGAAGCTTGCGTACTTTACGAGCAACAGAGACAACAATTTTTATCTCAGAGCAGCTTGGAAAAGGGTCAAAATACTTAAGAGCCAATACAACCGGATAGTAACCTTACAACCCCAGATGGTAATGCCCTGCGCACTCCTGAGGAAAAGGCTGAAGGTTTCCCCCCACCACTTTGCGAGTGCAAGCTCCACGACTAACCTCCCCGAGGCACAGCAATGCCTCCGCCGTGAACAAGAAGCTTACGATACGAGCTTAATTCTCCACAAATTGCGCTGGGCTCTCAGAGCAACTCGGGCAAACAAGAAGTCGCCTGAAGCAGACAAGGTATTGTTCCTGGCGCTTGGAAGCACGCCATCATGGTTCCCATTCCCAAGGTTAATAAGGGCAGGGACAATGTAGCCAACTACAGGCCTGTGTTGCTCACTTCCCACGTAGGTAAGCTCTACGAACGTGGAGCCCTATCCCCCCTGGGTACTCAACCCACCAATAGTTGTGCCAGAAATCCCTGCATTGGGATGAAAAGGCAGCCCGCATCTCCTCTCTGCGCATTTTGGGAGCTGATTGGGACCAGGTATAAGGGAGACTTTCTAGTCTACACCGACGGCTCAGTGCTTGAAGATGGCCGCACAGGCGTGGGTATCTTCTTAGAAAACTCCCAAGAGTCCGTCTCTGTGAAGCTTCACCCAACCACCATCTTCTCGGCCGAGTTGATTGCCATCTGTGGAGTTATAAGCAGGATTCTAGCTTTTCCCCATCCACCAACTCAATCACCGTGCTCTCAGACTCTAGAGCACTGGACAAAGGCCAATGCGTTTCGCAACCTGATAGCTTGCAGGAAATCTTATACCTTATAGCTGAAGCCGCCAAAAAAAGGTGTCCAAATACAGTATCTGTGTGTTCCCTCTCATGTGGGACTGTGCAGTAACGAGATGGCGGACGATGCCGCCAGAAAGGATTCATTGCCGCCGTAAGAAGACTAGATCCTCGTCACGTTCACGGTCAACGACACCTTGTATAGAATCAACAAAACTACATGGAAAACCTGGATGGCGGACTACACTTCCACCGCCATCGCCTGTGGATAGCCAACCACAACCTGCCTTGGGTTAATTCCCCCCACTTTTTCTTCTGTTCCTCAACACATATTAGCCATGGTATCTAGAATAAGGTTAAATCACTGGCACACACAGTACCTGAATATTCTTTGCATCTGAGGCAGAGAACAAATCTCCTTCAACCACTGCCTGTTCCATTGTAATGAAATGAGGGATCGTTTCAAGACACTACGGGACTTCCTCGGGAACCCCCCCCCCCCACTGCCTTAGACTACCTGAGGACAAACAGCACCTCCAACGCCGGACGAACACAAATAATCCTGGTAGCCAATCTGATCTATTCTTCCCCCGTGAAAGTCCTTCTATGACTCCCTCTAGCTGGGACCAATCAAACGAACTACTTCTCTGGAAGAGAACACAAAACATAGCACGCATCATTATTTTGTGGCCACGCAATCCCCCTCCCCCCACCTCTTGATATAAAACCATCCACCACCGACCCTAACCCTACCCCAAGTCGGCTAGCTCTGCTGAAAAAAAAAAAAAAAATCAAAGTCACTCTTCTCCGAGAGATCCCAGTGTCTCTCCGTTAAGTTTTCCACGTGAGCCCCCAGTTTGACCTTTGGGATTTTAGTTACTTTAGTTGGTCTTGATTTCATTAGTGTAAAATATGTTAAGTTCAGCGCTAACCATAATT
>NC_134782.1:64273708-64278708 GCF_046742065.1 Oratosquilla oratoria | reverse complement strand
TAATGACAGAGTTTGAGAAGGTGCGCGAAAGAAGGAAGTTGGAGATAAATGCGGGTAAATGTAAGGTGATAAGATGTAGTAGGGGAGAAAGTGGCAGCAGACTGGAAGTGAGTATTAAGGGAAAGACTGGAGGAAGTGGATAGTGTTTGATACTTTGGTGCGAATGTGGCGGGAAAAGGAGTGGAGGTTGAGGCAGAATGTAGATTGAGAGAAGCAAATAAATGCCTTGGGGATTAAAAAGTGTAATGAGAAATATATATTTAGGAATGGATGCTAAGAAGAAATTGTATGAATGAGTGTTTGTGCCGACAGCACTGTATGGGGCAGGAACATGGAACATAAGAGAAGAAGAGAGAAGGAGTTTGAATGTGTTTGAGATGAAGTGCATGAGAAGTATGATCGGGGTTACTAGGCTAGATAGAGTAGGAACAAGGAGATGACGAGGAGAATGGAGGTGGAAAGGGAGTTGGAAGATAGGGTGGATGAAAGAGTATTGGGATGGTTTGGACACATGGAAAAATGAGTGAAGAAAGACTATTAAAAGAGGTGTGGAAGGTAGAGTTGAAAGGAGTAAATATGACGGGGCGACCAAGGATGAGTTGGATGGATGGGGGTAAAATGGGCAATGGGACAGAGGGGAATGTCTGTTGAGGAAGGACGGGAGAAGACAGAAGATTGGATGGCTAGAGAATGGTTGTGTATAGATGATGCTATGATGCATGAGGGGGAGTGGGTAGGGGATGGGGGTGAAGGACTGCGTGAGAAATAAACTGACGCAGCTCGAAGGGATTTCTCCCCGTCTTCTCTATTTCTGCATGAGGGTACGGAGAGGGGGAGTCGCCAATATAATAAAACGGCATTGCTGTGAATGTGCTGTGTCTGCGACACTGCTTTTGATCCAGAGCAATGGACGTGATGCAGGAATAACCCATTATTCAAGAGGTGCCAAGATAAGAGGGAGGGAGGGGGTGGATGGAAGTAGAGTATGTATGGGGATGGAATGGGTGGGAGCGGATTCTATGCCTTTGTTTTTGGCTACCTCGCTTATAAGGGGGAAAAGCCTTTGGTATATGTATGTTTGTATGTATATATTATTACTATAATTTTGATTATTATTATTATCATCATTGTTATTGTTGCAGGGCTGTTTTAGAAACACTTCGACAATGCTGGTAAGAATTAAACACCGCCGAAATTTAGGTTTACTGTGCTTCGCACGACCACCCAACTTGTGGGTGTACATTCTCTAATGGCTAAGCAAGAACTGACCGCAGGTGCTCCGAGTCTGAGTGACTACATCATTTTTGGGACGCGTTGCCGTCTTTTTTTCTATAATTAAAATTATCTTCATTCTATGTTTAATATAATTTGGTATTTACGAAAAAGAAAATTACATGCAATTTCATTATGATATATACTCGCGTGCACTTATGAATATGAATGATATATGAATATTAATAAAGGCAATGTTACGCAAATGTAAATGTTATGGTAAGAAGTGCCGATAGAGGAAAGGAGGCTATTTATAGAAACCTGTGTGGTAGCAAGACGCATGTATTTGTGTGTACGTACGTATGTTTTTCTATGTGCGCGTACGTATATATCGAAG
The DNA here is from genome assembly GCF_046742065.1 of Oratosquilla oratoria. Taxonomy (NCBI): domain Eukaryota; kingdom Metazoa; phylum Arthropoda; class Malacostraca; order Stomatopoda; family Squillidae; genus Oratosquilla; species Oratosquilla oratoria. The sequence goes on along the minus strand of NC_134782.1, from coordinate 64,277,099 downwards.
TATAAAATATATTTTTTTAGGTATAACAAAGGGTCGGCACGTTATGCGGCGCTAGTTTTAGCGACGAGGTGCAATGAGTGGTACATATAACAGAAGAAAAAACACATAAATAATAGGAAAAAAGTGAACAGAACATGTGTAAAACTGTGTAAAAGAGTATATATCACTTAAAACTAACAAACTTGGGAAGTATATCTGAAAAATATAGAAGTACATATGAAGTATACAGTATTTTCGAATACCTCAGGAATAAGTGAAATAATCAGGTAATGACGGTACGACTTCAGAGGTCATAACAAGGTTGAGCATTGGATGTAGGGAAAGACTGTGAATGCAAGGAGGGCTGGTCTGTGGAAGGGGGAGGAGGGTCAACTGGAGAAATATCATCCAGGTCGAAACCACGGGAAACTTTATGTGATCAATGCGCAATATGGTTTCCTGGAAGTCATGCAGATTGCATACTCTAACTCTATTACCCATTTTTTTTTTTTTTTTTTTTAATGATTCTGTAAGGACCAAGAAATTTAGGATAAAATTTTGAATTAGGAGTGTGATTGAGTGAATAAATAGTGTCTCCTATCGCAAAATAACAATCTCTTGTAGATTTGTGTTAAAGGACTGCAATGTCTTCCTTAGGCAAGAGTAAGTGAATTATGAATTCTCTTGAAGAGAGATAAAATTGGATGTTTTGACTTTAACATTGTCATCGAAACTGTAAACAGGCCCTAAGTCTGAAGCAAGAGATCATTTGGGAGCCTTTTTTCCAGGCTAAAGAGGACAAAATAGAGAGACTCCGATATGGACATCTTAATGGTACTATTTAATGAAAATTGAATGATAGGAACGCATTCATCCTAAGAAAGGTGGAGGTCAGAAGCAAGATGATGGAGCAAATTAATAGTCTTACAATTTTGGCGTTCAACAAAGTTATTTGAACTGAGGTGATAGGGGATGGTGTTGCATTTTGTAACATTAATTTAAAGGGTTTGCAGATGGCAACAAGAATATCATTATTGAACTCTGTTCCGTTGTTTGAAAGAAGATTTCTAGGAGTAGTGAAAGGACAAATAAGCCTGTCAATGACAATCTGTGCAACGTGTTGTGTAGTCTTGTCTGCGAGTGGAGCAAGGATGCAGACTCTGGAAAAGTGGTCTATGCAGACGAACAAGTTTTGGTTCCCATTGAGAATACGATGGAGCTTCAGAAGGTCAATGGCCACAGTATCAAAGGGTTATCAAGTTGGAAAATAAGTTATGAAAGGGGCATGATCCCAAATGGGACCACTGTGCGAATGGTAGGAAGAACACTTATCTACGTAAGCATGAATATCTTTCCACAAGGACAACCAGAAATACTGTAATCTGGCTTGTGAAACGCAGTTATCTTTGCCAGGGTGTGCAGCAATGGGGGAATCATGAAGAAGGTGGAGTACTTCAAGAATCAAAGGAGAAGGGACTACCAACTGATTCACTGAGCAGTGTAGTTTGTGCTTATGATCCAGTGTTGCTTGGTGATACAGGACATCATCAACAAGCGTGTAGTTCTGTAAGTTAGGGGTAAGTTTTAAATGTCTGTAGTCGCTTTCTTTGGTTTGGAAGTTCTGTGTACTCGCGAGGATGCAGCTTCGTAGGGCTGAGTAATATTGTGTGAGAATGTTTGGAATGTGTTAGCACTCAAGAGGCCTGGGCTGGGTCAATTGAAAGTTCATCCAAGAGTGGGGAGGAGGGATCCCCAGCTGGTGATATCCCAATGTTGTTCAAGGGCGTTTTGTTACATGTTTGGATGATTCAGACATACGGGAAGAATGAATACGCCGGTTATGGCGGAAAGATATGTCCACAACAGAGGGAGGTAAAGAACTCTGAGAAGTGAAAACTAAGTATATCCTCAAGTGAAATGAACATCAGCTACATACTATTTACAAGCAATGCTGCAGGGGGGGGGGGGCAGCAGTAAAACAGGTTGGCCGGTTCACGCCTTTACGAGTATTAATCAGTGGGTAATGCGTACATGGGAGCGCTAGGTGCTCATGGTAAGGCAGACGGGTATCAACTGGCGTGGGGGCAGTTTCCTTTGCTACAGAGGGCGAAGAGACGTTGCCACGCCTAATACACGTATGAAAAGAGGCCTTGTCGGCCGTAAAATGGGGGTCCTTGCACGGGAAGCGGCACTGCAGGTCGAGGCACGCCACAACACTATGGTACCCTGCTCTATGCTAGTATCCTAGGCAAAAGCACTATACCACATACTACACATATAAGATGACTGGAATAAAGGGGTTAGTGGTGGAATAGGTAACATAAAAAAATGACTTTACCAATCACTGGAAAATGGATATCATCAACATTGCAAAGATGAATATCGGGTGGTTTCAAAATGGTGACATGCTTTCGTGCAGTGCGGAATGAATGGAAACTAAATTGACATGATGTTGACTGGCGAACCGGTGTCTGTGAAAACTGAAATTGTCGGAGCATGAATCCAAGCACCAGGGCTAGAGAGGGTATACACTATTTACCTGTTTGTTTATTATTTAACTATACCTATACATTTATTTGTGTATTTTATTTGTTATTTACATTATTATAGTTTTTATTTATCATTTTTTTTATTAATATGATTTTTTTCGCATCCGACCTAGGTATGGATCAAAAGGTCTCCTGTCGGCATGCTCCGCCTTTGTAATCCTTGTGATCCTTTGATGCTGGGAGGGGTTTGAGTGGGTGGTAGTGGGCAAAGAAACAACAACATGGGAATGTTGGTTGGTTAATTGTTATGTAGAAGAGCGACGAGAAGATAATAGTTCCTAATGTTATGGACCAAAAGGTCTCCTATCGGCATACTCCGCCTTTGTAATCCTTTGTAATCTTTGTAGATAAATGAACAGATTGATGAATAGATAAATAGATGAATAGATAAATAAAGATATAAGCAATCACATGAATAAGTTAACAAATGAATAAACAAATGAATAAGTAAGTAAATACATAAATGAATAGATAAATAAACAAATAAACAAATACATAAATAGATGAATAAATGAATAAGATATAAGAAACTTTGTTTCTTTTTCGTCGTTTTCTTTGTAGGCTTGAAGAGGAACATATTCAAAAACAACTTGAATAAAAGATTCATGATTGTGTTGCAGAGGAAGATTCAATCCCACCTGTTTCAGCGCCAAAAGCTTAATGAATTAATTCCTTTTCCATAACGCCACCGTCCAATGTAAATTCATCCATTAAGGATGTGCACATACAGTGTTTCTGTTTAGTTTCATGATAATAATCCGGCAACCTTTGGAAAGCGTGTTATAAAATGTAGTATACTCAGGACATTTCTCCTGTATACTAACCTCACTGCAGTGTTTCTAATGTACAACATTTTATGTACG
>NC_134782.1:64266208-64268708 GCF_046742065.1 Oratosquilla oratoria | reverse complement strand
TGTAGTGCCCAATAGTGTTATTTATAGGGCCCAGGAGTATCTATGTTAGTGATACCGCCAAATAAGTGTCCAAACTGTGCTCGTGTTTGTGCCACATATAGTGTCAAGTGTAGTAGTGCCCGTTACTGTTAGTGCCATTGGCAATTTCGTCCCGCAAAGGTGGCTCACGAAGACACAACCGCAGTCGCCTTCCGTGCACCTGCATTCTGCTCCCAGGACCCGTTCATATGGTTCTTCATCTTGGAATGCAATTCTAACGCTTCTTCGATCAAGCTTACCTATTTCAAGCTTACCTATTTCAATTACATGGAAGGTTAAGAGACTTCTTATAGTGCTCCCATCTCAACTCCAATCGTAAGATATGGATCAATAAATATTTTCCAATTTCTATTTCCGCAGTTTCATTATCAATGTCTCCTTTCATTCACTTACTAAATTCTCGCATACAACTGCTGTCCTGCCACCTTATATCTTATCATAGGTCTCCGATGTCATCGCACAAGCTGTCACTTCTAACATTCCTTGTGAAGAATTCAAGAAAGCTGTCCTAGCGCGCCTTCAAAATACTATAGCGGTTCGTCTTCAAGAGCTCCTCACCAGAGAAGAACTCGGGAATGAGAGGCCCTCCGATCCTTTCGACGCATAAAAACCCTGCTGGCAGATGAATATGACTCCTTTGACAAGAAAGTGTTCAAGCAACTGTTCTACCAACGGTTGCCTCCTGCGACCCAACGCAAGCTTTTCACCGTCAAGGACACCCTTGCCGTCGATAAACTAGCCAACCTTGCCGATGAATTTATGGGAATTCTTCCACTAGCACAATCGTCTGCCGTCTCGACCGTCACTGCACAAGACACCAAGCAACTTACCGATCTTGTTTCCCAACTTTCTCTGCAAGTCCAGCAGATGCAGAAACAGCTCGACAACCACTCACGTTCCCGCTCGTTTTCTCGACACCGTTTCCGGCGCAGATCACGCTCTAGAAACCGTTCTTTCCACTCTCCGGTATATTTCTACCATCAGAAGTTTGGGACTTCTGCCAAAAAGTGTAAAACACCATGCACCTACACTAATCTTTTAAATCCCAGCTACGAGCATTAACGTCGCATAGCGCTGCTTCATCTGTACGACCAACTTTCGAACACCAAGTTCCTGGTTGACTCTGGTTCCGATGTCTATGTTTTGCCATCCTGAGCATGTCAAAAGTTCCTGCCTCCAATCTTGTACCTCTACGCAGCCAACGGTACCAAGATTCCAGTGTACAAGCCATACTATGCAACTCAACCTTAAGCTCCGCCATTCCTTCGAGTGGAGCTTTTACGTAGATGTCTCCCAACCCATCTTAGGTGCTGATTTCCTGTCCCACTATGGCCTCTTGGTAGACTTACTCGTAAAAGGCCGTAAGTTGCTTGATCCACTCACTTCAGTCACATCGAGCACACAGGATGCACCTGGCGAAAGCACACGCATTGCTGTCATCCAGTCTAATCACCAGTTCTCCTCCTTGCTGAAGTCCTTCCCAACGCTGACACAGCCATATTCTGCCGTTACTCCAGTCAAACATCACGTTTCTCACCTCATTGAAACTACTGGGCCACCAACTCACGTCAAGGCTCGCCGCTTGGCTCCCGAGCGTTTAAAACTATCCAAACAAGAGTTTGAATCACTTATGCGCCAAAGTATCATCCGCCCTAGTTCCAGCAACTGGTCCAGTGCTCTTCACACAGTCCCTAAGAAGAATGGTGGCCTAACGATTAAGTGGAGACTACCGTGCTCTCAACTCGTGCACTGTCGAGGACAGGTATCCTATTCCCAACATCCAGGAGTTCTCCTCTTAACTCTCCGGTTGCAGCACCTTCTCCAAGATCGACCTCGTGAAAGCCTTTCACCAGGTCCCCGTCCACTTTCCGGACATCCCGAAAACTGTCATTATCACCCCTTTTGTTTTATTTGAATATGTACGGATGATCTTTGGATTAAGAATCGCTGCTCAAACCTTTCAACGCTTCATCAACGATGTTCTGTGAGGCCTTTCTTTCTGCTTTGCATACATCGATGATCTCCTCATTGCCAGTCCTGACCCAGTGACGCACAAACAAGACCTACAAGAAGTTCTAACTTGTTTGCAGAACTGCGGAGTACAAATCAACATTGACAAATTCGTATTTGGTGTTTCCTCTAGAACCTTCCTTGGCCACACTGTCACCCCACACGGAATCCCTCTCCTCCAAGACAAATGTGAGTCTATCCATCGTTTCCCGAAACCTACCACGTAGCACCAACTCAAAGAGTTTCTAGGAATGGTAAATTTTTACAACCGTTTCATACCTCATTGTTCTCTATTGCTCCAACCACTTTATGCGATGATCAAGCCCTGTAAACGTGGTAAATCCATCACCTTAGATTGGACACCAGAAACGTAAGACGCCTTTACGGCTGCTAAAGCCCACACTGACGTTTCACCGCTCTGTTTCCCAGACCCGGACGCCGACATTTCAAT
>NC_134782.1:64256208-64258708 GCF_046742065.1 Oratosquilla oratoria | reverse complement strand
CTTTCAGAGATATTTTCTTTGCGTTCTAGCAGTCGATCCCCTTTTTCTAGAAACACGTCATGTGTCCTTTATTATACATGTGTAACCTACCTAACTCTCGTTTTTATATGATTTTCTCTTCGTTTTATACAAATCCACAACAACGACGACAAAACTTAGAAAAAGTCTCTTATCTTTCTAACAAGTAGCGCCATTTCACTCGATACACTCGGAGGACTGCAAAAGTGTTCTGCAACTCCCTTATGGATGGGCCACAGCCTGCAGGCGATCCAGAACTTCTTCCCTGTTGAAGGCCTCTGAGGAATCCCCTCGAGCTAGGTGCCTCGGGGGGTCGGGTACCTCCAACCCTGAAGAGAATGCAATGCTGTTGTCTCTGGAGAAATCCACGTTATACGAGCTCACCACGTGCTCCATGAAATCAGTCTTCTGATCCGGGGTCATCTGGGCCACGTTGATGAAGAGCGAGCTGTCCCGTAGGCTGTTGGGGACGTGGAGGTCGACCGTCGACTCGATGGCAGACAGGCTCTTGACAGAGTTCACAGGTTGCGGTGTGGGGGCTGGCGTAGGCGTGAGGGCGTAGGGGGAGAAGGAGGATGAAGAGGAAGAAAATGAGGAGGAGGAGGAAGAGGAGGAATGTGAGGAAGATGGAGTCGTGTGGTGAAAAAGAGGCTTGGCAACCAATGGCACTGGGGTAGGGGAGGGAGCGGGGACGGGGACGGGGGCAGGTGCAGGGGTTCGACTGAAATAGGTATTGGCCAGAGAGTCGGGCAAGAAGACCGGCCGAGCTACCTTCCCGTTGCCGGTTCCGAAGTTGAGGATCTTGCCATAGTGAGGCACCGGAGCTACTGGCAGCAACGGGACGACCGGTACGGAAGGCCGGTTCTCGGGGTAGCGGGGTTTGCTGACGACGGGCTCTGGAGGAAGGTAGAGCGAGGGCGGCGCTGGAGGAAAGGTGTCGGAGGAAGCGTGGTCGGAGTCATAGGACACCTCCGCCAGGAACCCGTCGTCGTCAGCGTGGTACCGGACCGTCTGGAGTCGTCTGTCGGGGAGCGCGACCTTCCAGTGCCCTCGGGTGATCTTCCCGTCGGCCTCTTCGGCGCGCTGGATGAAGGTCCCGTACTCTGGGGCGTTGACTTCGTATGAGAACGCGTAGGAGCCGTCTCCGACCTGCCGAAGGAGTGGAAGGAGGTGTCAGTCAGGGGATGTGGTTATCTTGGGGGTAGGAAAGGAGGGGGAGGGAGCCGGGAGGGGACGGGGGACTCGAAGAGACGGGGGTAGGAGTTGGGGGGCGCTACACTGCAAGGTGGCTGATTTATAAAGGGCTGTTTTTGGACAGGGTCTTGCTTTCACCCGAGCAACCGGATTGACTCCAGGTGATTGCAAGCAATGCAAGGCTCATGCATGAAGGAAAGTCGAACGATTAATTGATGAATCATAAGATGAAGCAGCTGGTGTGAGTAGATGGGTTGAAGGAGATGCCTTGGTGCATGCACGAGCGCACACACACACACACACACACACACACACACACACACACACACACACACACACACACACACACACACACACACACACACACACACACGCACACGCACGCACGCACACACACACACACACACACACACACACACACACACACACACACACACACACACACACACACACACACACACACACACACACACACAGTACTATTTCATCAGAGGATCGGTCCTGGTATATGACGACCATGTCGTGTCTATATGGTGTTTCTTCTGTCATACTTGTCGGCAGTTGACGACAATCTCAAGAAGCTTCTTTCTGCTAAGAAAAGAGAAAAGGCGGCTATACTGAATCGTTCTGCGGCGTCCAGAGTAATTACGACGCCGTCGCTCGTGAGAAGGAGGGCCGGAGGTTGCCTTCGCGACGCGACAAACAGGTCACGAATAGACAGTTTGTCACTGGCCACAAGGCTGAGCGCCCACGGACTGACTGACTGACTGACTGATTGACTACCTGCCTGCCTGCTTGCCTAGTTGCTTGCCTGGCTGCCTGCCTGCCTGCCTGCCTGCCTGCCTGCCTGCCTGCCTGCAAGCCTGGCTACCTGACTGACTGAGTGCCTGCTTGCCTGCCTGCCTGCCTGACTGACTGAATGCCTACCTGCCTACCTGTCTGCCTGCCTGCCTGCATGATTGACTGAGTGCTCGACTGCCTGCCTGGCTGCCTGCCTGCCTGCCTGCAAGCCTGGCTGCCTGACTACCTGAGTGCCTGACTGACTGAATGCCTACCTGCCTGCTTGCCTGCCTGACTGACTGAGTGCCCGACTGCCTGCCTGACTGACTGAGTGCCCGACTGTCTGCCTGCCTGAAGGCCTGGCTGCCTGACTGCCTAATAGAGTGCCTGCCTGACTGACTGAATAAATGCCTACCTGCCTACCTGCCTGCCTGCCTGCCTGACTGAGTGCCCGAATGCCTGCCTGCCTGCCTGCCTACCTGCTTGCCTGCAAGCCTGACTGCTTAAC
>NC_134782.1:64241208-64243708 GCF_046742065.1 Oratosquilla oratoria | reverse complement strand
AACACTCACACACACACACACACACACACACACACACACACACACACACACACACACACACACACACACACACACACACACACACACACACACACACACACACACACACACACACACACACACACACACACACACACACACACACACACACACACACACACACACACACCCACACGGCCCGGTGGCGGATTGGTAAGGCACTGGCCTCACAAGCCGGAGAACCGGGGTTCGATTCCCCGGCCGGGCGGAGACAAGTTGGGTTTGTCTCCTTTCACGTGTAGCCCCTGTTCACCTAGCAGCGAGTAGGTACGGGACGTTAGTCAAGGAGTTGTGACCTTGCAGTCCCGGTGTGTGGAGTGTGAGTGGTCTCAGACCTACCCAGAGATCTGCTAATAATGAGCTCTGACCTCACTGCCGTAGGGTGGTGTCCTGGCTGTCTCGAAAAGAGGCTGCAGCAGATCCGAGGTGAATACACACACACACACACACACACACACACACACACACACACACACACACACACACACACACACACACACACACACACACACACACACACACATACACACCTATTCGAATAATTCTTTTTTTGCATGCTGTCATGCACCAGTTGTTGACACATGTAAGTACATAGGCGGCATCGTCGCTTTTGCTCTAAGGGGCGTGACACGAATTCTTGATGCAACACGATTCCTTTCACCCACCGCCCACCTGACCAGGGACCCTGGGGCGCCGGGCGGTGTCTGGAAGAGCGCCCCTCACGCCTCAACGAGGAAACGGGCGAGAGCGTGGAGCACTTCGGGGCCTGGATGGAATCAAAGGACGTCAGACAGGACAGAGCCTTTCATGTAACCAGCCACTTGGGTTCATCGAGATGACTCTCCCCTTTCTTCCTCCCCCTCCCCCATTCCACTCACTGGGTGGGTGGGTGTGCTGGGGGGGGGGAGTAATTCGCACTTTTGCCGACGTATGAAACTGATCCACGATATATGAAAAAGAAATGAATGGTGCAGATACAGCTTTCGTGGTAGTAGATACAGCTTTCGTGGTAGCAGACTAGAAGTGAGTATTAAGGGAGAGAGACTGGAGGAAGTGGATAGTTTCAGGTACTTGGATGCAAATGTGGCGAGAAAGGGAGGAGTGGAGGTGGAGGTAGAATATAGATTGAGAGGAGCATGTAAATGTCTTGGTGGATTAAAAAGTGTAATGAGATATAGACAATTTGGAATGAATACTAAGACGAAATTGTACGAAGGAGTGATTGTGCCCACAGAATATGGAACAGAAACATGGTACATAAGAGGGGAAGAGAGGAGGAGTTTGAATGTGTTTGAGATAAAATGCCTGACAAGTATGATAAGGGTTACTAGGCTGGATAGAGTGAGAAACGAGGAGGTGAGGAGGAGGACGGGGGATGGAAAGGGAGTTGGGAGATAGGGTTGATGAAAGAGTATTGGGGTGGTTTAGACAAATGGAAAGAATGAGTGAAGAATGGTTAGTAAAAGAGGTGTGGAATGCAAGGGTGGAAGGAGTAAACACGAAGGGGCGACCAAGAATGAGATGGATGGGGTAAAATGGGCATTGGGAATGAGGGGAATGTCTGTTGAGGAGGGAAGGGAGAAGAGAGAAGATAGGGGTGAACGGAAAATGGCTGTATATGGATGATGCAGTAATGCATGGAAGGGAGTGGGTGAGGGATGGGGGGGGTGAGGGAGTATGCGTGAATGATATTTAGACACAGCCCGAAGGGATTTCTCCCAGTCTTCTCATTTTCTGCATGAGGTAACGGAAAGGGGAAGTCACCAATTAAATGAAGCGGTCTTGCTGTTGATATCTTGCAACACTGCTTCTGACCCAGGGCAGTGGGCGAGATGCAGGGATGACACGTCATCCATGAGGAGCTAAGAGAGAGGGAGGGGGGTGAATGGGAGTGGACTTATGCCATTGTTTTTTGGCTACTTCTCTTGTAAGGGGAAAAAGCCGTTGGTATATGTGCGTATGTATTATTGTTATTATTATTATTGCATTTGTTGCTATTTTTGTTATCATTATCATCGTAATTTTGTCCTAACGGGGGAAGGAGTTCTCTAGTCCCTCTCGCTCCGGCCCTCTCATTAATTCGCTTTGGACGACGCTCAGGGGACACAGTGGCGGTGGTCCTGTCACGCCTCCCCCCCCCCCCTAAGAAAAATAAATAAATAAATAGATAAATAAATCAAATAAAATGTAATAGAAAAAAACAGACAAATTAATAATAAAATAAAATTAATGAAAAATGAAATAAATAAGCAAATGAACAAATAAATAGATAAATAAATAAATAAATAAACAAATAGATAAATAGATAGATAAATAAATAGATAAATAAATGAATAAATAAATAAATAAATAAATAAATAAACAAATAAATAGAATAGATAAATAAATAAATAGAATAGATAAATAAACAAATAGAATAAATAAATAAAATAAATAAATAAATAAATAAATAAATAAATAC
>NC_134782.1:64231208-64233708 GCF_046742065.1 Oratosquilla oratoria | reverse complement strand
TATGACGTCAGAGAGCTGCGTACCTCTCGCCACCCACTACCCTTCCCTGCACTTACCTATCATACCTTACTTTTGCTTTTCTTTTATTTTTTTTATTTTCCTCTCCTCTCCATTTCCCTCTTACCTCCTGTACTTCACTTTCCACCTCTCCTTTCTCCTTCCATTCCCTTTCCTTTGCCACCCTTTCCCTCTCTCTCTCCAGTCTCTTTTCTCCCTATCCTCTCCTCTCTCCTCCCTTCTATTTTTCTCTCTTCACATTTCCTCCCATCTCCTCTACTCTACTTTCAACCGTTATCTTTTCTTTCCCTTTCCTTCCCTTTCCTTACCTTCACTTTCCTTCATTTCAATTTTCTTTTCTTTCCTCATTTTTCCTTCCCTTCCTTTCCTTTCCTTTCCTTATCTTCCCGCTCCTACCTTCCCTTACCTCCCTTTCCTTCTCCTCTGTCTCCTTTCTACCTCTTCTCTCTTTCCTCTCTCTCTCTCTCTCTCCTCCCCAGTCCTCTCCCCTTCCCCCTCCACTCACTTTTACTCTTCCACTACCCCCCCCCTATCCTCTTTCTTCTCTCCCTTTCCTTCCCTTTCACCTCCCTTCAGCTTCCACCAGGTGGACTTCCATTGCGTCAGCAGCGAAATCTCAGGTGTCATGTTCGAAAAAGATATTTTGACAAGATAAACTCTTAGCGTCTGGTGACCAGGTTGGGTGGAGAAATTCTGCCGTCCGGTGCCGGGCTCTGTGAACCGGTGTGACTTGACAGATCCTCGACGGGCGTATTCGTAGTCCGATAGTAACTGTGTAATGATGGTGGTATTGACCAAGATCTATGTAAACGAGGTCTGTTTCCCAGGGGTAGAGGGAGGGGCCTCGTAGATCACGTCTCATTGCCTTGTCCAAAATCACCAAAATAACTTCCTGATGCGCGACGTTATTTTATTTTCCTTTATTTTTGGTGTTTGTTTCCTTCCTTCATTTTTTTCTGTGGATGAAATTGCGTCATAGATCGGAAGGGCTCCTGTCGCCACACTAAAGGATTATAACTCATCATGGCCAACTTCGCTTTCAGCCGCTTTCCTGAGACGAATTTTATCCAACGGTGTGACGGACACTGGACATGTGATTCCCTCAGTTAAATACAATCACCTGGCGGCATCCATGGCAAAAGTGTGGCACACGATCTTGCTGACACCAAATCGCGCAACAGTACACTGTACTCTATTTCATCGAAACTAATCTATGCATTTGTCAGGTGGAGCCACAGGGGTCCAAATTCTAAGCAGCTCCTTCCCGGACATGGGCGCCGTAAGATGTTTGCACTGACAGCTTCCCGGACATTTGGCCGAGCGGACATATGGCTGAGCGGATATTTGGTCGAGCGGACATTTGGCCAAGCGGACATTTGGTCGAGCGGACACTTGGCCGAGCGGACATTTGGTCGAGCGGACACTTGGCCGAGCGGACATTTGGTCGAGCGGACATTTGGCCGAGCGGACATTTGGCCGAACGGAGATTTGGCCAATCGGACATTTGGTCCAGCTGACATTTGACCGGACATTTGTCCGAGCGGACATTTGGCCGTGCGGACATTTGGCCGTGCGGACATTTGGCCGAACTGACATTTAGCCGAACAGAAATTTTGCCGAGCGGACATTTAGCCGAACGGAAATTTTGCCGAGCGGACATATGACCGAACGGACAGTTGGCCGAGCGGACATTTGGTCTATGGACAATGGGCCGAGCGGACATTTGACCGAGTGGACATTTGACCGAGTGGATATATGGATAGACGTACATTTGGCCGAATAAAAAAAATCAATTATTCATTTCTATTTCTAATTTGAAATTTTGATAAACAGGAGAGAAAGATTTTTTTTGTTGTAAATTTACTAGAGGATAGAAAAAATATTTATTCTAATGTAACTGTTTGTTTGAAATTTTATGTTCTAGTATCTACGTGCTAAGTATGTGAATGAACCGAATAAAACCATGTGCTTGAAAGAAGTAATTCCCCGATTTTCAACATACACAATTGGTTTGATTAATTTTGTTTGTTTGAACTATTTATGCCCACACCCAAACTAAACCAACGGTAAACTTGCTTGCGCAGTTGACGCATGATTTCAGTTGCTTATTTCCAGCAAAGTTGGTAAAATTGTTGTGATGTGAGTGTGTTTTTTACATTTATTATGCATTATTTTCGTTATAGTTTAGTATTTAATTTTTCTATAGTGTTGTGAGTAATCAACCTAAACGTTACTAAACATGGCGCAGTGAATGTGTCTTTAACCAAGTTTTTGCTAAATTTCAATATTTTCACATTTCAAAATGTCCAACTCGGGGGCACTCTCGGCCAATTTACTGTTGGTCCATATCACCGTCTGGCCACGTGTAATTTCTCCAACACTTTGTATCGTAAAGGTCGCAACTTTCTATTTTGGATTCCCACCCGGAAAAGTAATTATCTACTTTTTCTAAAAATGTCGAAACGAGAGAGTCGATTCTTTC
>NC_134782.1:64209031-64219031 GCF_046742065.1 Oratosquilla oratoria | reverse complement strand
TGTGTGTGTATGTGTGTGTGTATGTATGTATCAGAGAGAAGTATGTTTGTTGAAACTGATTGGGTAAGCGAAAAATAGGTAATCTGTCAGAGATCAATACGTCAGGTTGGTGGGTGGTGATGATTGTTTGCTTTCAAAATTGGGCAGACGATGCATATACCACCCATGACTTGGACGTATGCAACCACTATTGGCTATTTCGGGTGCCATTTACACGGTATATATGCGCACGAAGTATGTAAATGAGCACAAACACACAGGCACTTACGCATGCGCGCGTGTAAATCCACACACGCGAATTGTATGCTTCACTTCCCCCACCCGTCTCCGTGTGTCGTTCTCGCTTTACGTTTTTCTCATAATTTCTCTCTTTCCTGACCTCTTTGGCTTCCGCCTTCCCTCTCCCCCCCCCCTCTCTCTCTCTCTCTCTCTCTCTCTCTCTCTCTCTCTCTCTCTCTCTCTCTCTCTCTCTCTCTCTCTCTCTCTCTCTCTCTCTCTCTCTCTCTCTCTCTCTCTCTCTCTCTCTCTCTCTCTCTCTCTCTCTCTCTCTCTCTCTCTCTCTCTCTCTCTCTCTCTCTCTCTCTCTCTCTCTCCCTCTATCTCTCTCTCTCTCTCTCCTCTCTCTCTCTCTCTCTCTCTCTCTCTCTCTCTCTCTCTCTCCCTCTCTCTCTCTCTCTCTCTCTCTCTCTCTCTCTCTCTCTCTCTCTCTCTCTCTCTCTCTCTCTCTCTCTCTCTCTCTCTCTCTCTCTCTCCCTCATAAGAACATAAGAATCAAGGAGCCTATAAGAGACCATACACCCTAAACTAGGCAGTTCTATGTTCATTATCACCTATTAACCCCATCCACAGTTATTTAACCTTCTTTTAAAACAACCGAAAGTTTCAGCGCTTACTACCTGGTTACTAAGTCTATTCCATTCGTTAACCATTCTACTGGTAAACCAGTTCTTGCCTATTTCCTTCTTAAATAAAAAATTATCCAATTTAAATCCATTAATACGAGTCTTGCTCTGTTGCTTTTATATGATGTCCTTGTCTGCATCACCACTGTTAAAGCTCTTGAGGCATTTGAACACCTCTATTAGATCACCTGGTACTATATGTATTTCCAGAGAGTGTAAATTAAGGTGCCTAAGCCCGTACATGTAAGGTAAAATTTTGAGCATATTATTTGATCATTCTCCTCTGTACTGATTCTAGTGAATTAATATCTGTTCTATAGGATGGAGACCAAAATTGTACCGCATGGTCAAGGATGGGTTTAACTAATGCCAGATAGAGTCTGCAATTTTATTTATAAGCGTCATAACAATGATCTCTAATGCTCTGTTATCTCTATTCCTGGTTCTAATACACTCTTTCCTAGGTTTAAGTTTAAGACTCATTAGCACTTCCATGTCTTTCTCGCATTCATTTTTCTCTAAAAATAAAAAGGTGTTATTTAAGCTATATTTGCTCTCTGGGTTGTGCAGACCCACGTTTAACACACTTCACCTTGAAGTATTGAAATTTATATATAATTTTGACTAACTAGGCGTCCTATTTTAGCGTCGTCCGCAAACTTACTAAAATCTCTTATAATCCTATTGCCTTGGTCGTTTATATACATAATGAACGATAAAGGACCCAAAACCGAGCCCTGGGGAACTCCACCAGTAACATTCTCCCATTTGGATTTTACACTGTTAATGGTGACCCGCTATTTTCTGTCAGTGATCCATGTTCCCATCCTTTCAAACCCTTTCCTCCTATGCTTTGATTTTATTTAGTAGACTCTGTTGGGGCATCTTGTCGAACGCTTTGCTAGAGTGAAGGTAAATAATATCGTAACTATTATTGTTAACTGCCGCCTAGTATACATTAATGTAAAGACATAGAAGATTAGTTTCACATGACCTACCCTTGGTGAATCCAAACTGTGAGTCACGAATCAAATTTTATCTCCGGGTGTGATCTCTTATTTTATCAAATATAATTGATTCGAGCATTTTATCTATAACCGACGTCAAATTGTTTGACCTGTGGTTGTGGATAGACAATATATCATCATTTTTAAAAACCTCAACAACGTTTGCCTGCCCGCAAGAAATAGGCACAAATGCAGTGTCTAGTGACTTACTAAATACTTCTGTTAATTAATCCCTCTCTCTCTCTTTCTCTCTCTCTCTCTCTCTCTCTCTCTCTCTCTCTCTCTCTCTCTCTCTCTCTCTCTCTCTCTCTCTCTCTCTCTCTCTCTCTCTCTCTCTCTCTCTCAAAGGATTACAAAGGCGGAGCATGCAGACAGGAGACCTTTTGTTCCATAACTAGGTCGGATGCGGAAGAAATATGTAATAATGATAAATAAATAAAAGAAAAATATAATATAAATAATAATAAATAAAATAAATAGATGCATAGTATAGTTAAATAATAAACAAACAGGTAGATAGTAAATAATGATAAATTGACATATAAATAATAATAGATAAAAATCAAGTAAATAATGATGATTAAATTATAAACAAATAAACAAATAATATAAAATAAATGTCAGTCATTACAGCATCTTGCTTAGGTGTTTATCTAAATTAATCTTAAAGCTTCTAACTGAACTACATTGCACAGCCTCTGCAGGAAGTTTATTCCATTCATTAACTACGCGGTTGGCAAAGTTGTTTCTACCCGCATCACACACTCTTTCTAAATTGAGTGGCGCTTTTTTTAATTTGTATCAAATGTATTTTTTTGTAGTCCATTTATATATTTTTCCAGGAATCTGTCCATGATTACCCTTGTATTTCTGTGTATTTTCTTATGTTTAGCACAGGGGTTCTCCCAACCTGGGCACATGTACTCTAAGGGGCACATATGTAATTTTCAGGGGGAACTTTAGGCTATTCGAGCACTTGTTATTGCGACCAACATGGATTTGTGAGTCAGCTTTTTCAGTACTGCTGAGAATTAAATAAAAATACAGATAGAAACGTAAAGACCTCGGTCACGTGAATGCCATCGTCTCAATTTTATCCCTTAGATCAGACACTCACCCCTCCCCTCCCATCCCCTCACATTGAAATGAATCTTAGAGATTACACCGGATGTCTGGGAGAGGAACAAAACCCTGTCTATGCTGGTGTGGAGAGAGAGAGAGAGAGAGAGAGAGAGAGAGAGAGAGAGAGAGAGAGAGAGAGAGAGAGAGAGAGAGAGAGAGAGAGAGAGAGAGAGAGAGAGAGAGAGAGAGAGAGAGAGAGAGAGAGAGAGAGAGAGAGAGAGAGAGAGAGAGAGAGATAGGTGGAAGATAAAAAAAAAGGAGACAGATAGTTACAAGGAACCTCAGTACATCAAAAGGTTTTACAATCTATAACGAGGAAGTACCGTTAAAAGGTTACCGGGAATTCATACTAGTACTTACACTAATGTGTGTAGCACCTAGTCTAACCGTCTTTTGAACTGTTCAACCGAGGAACTGTTTACCACATCCTTTGGCAGCCTGTTCCAGGTGTTGCAGATTTTATAGGTAAAAAAGTCACCAACCTTGTCACAAGAGTAACGAGGGTGGTTGAGCTTCCACCCATGGTTGCGAGTGGCATTCACGCTCAAGCTGAAGAAATGTTGATAGTCAATGTTATTTTATCCTTGAAGTATTCTGAAACCCTCTATTAGCTGTCCTTGCAATCTCCTGGTTTCTAGAGAAAAGGGCCTCAAAGCCTTGAGACGCCTTTGGTAGCTCATGTGTCTTATGGCGGGAATAAGTTTCGTTGCTCGTGCCTGAACTCGTTCTAGCCTCTGCACATCCATCCTCAAGTTCGGCGACCAGAACTGGACGGCGTATTACAGAAGGGAACGAACTAGAGAATTGTAAAGTGTCAAGACTATTTCTTTGTTCAGGTAATGAAAGCGTCTTCGGATATAACCTAAAAGCTGTTGTGCCTTCTTTTCTACCTCAATACATTGTTTTGAGGACTTGAGGTCACTGCTGATCAAGACATCTAAATCTTTTTCCAATTCTGTACTTGCTATGTCATGTCTGCCCTCTGGTTTGCATGCCCTATATGAGAGAGAGAGAGAGAGAGAGAGAGAGAGAGAGAGAGAGAGAGAGAGAGAGAGAGAGAGAGAGAGAGAGAGAGAGAGAGAGAGAGAGAGAGAGAGAGAGAGAGAGAGAGAGAGAGAAGAGAGGGAGAGGGGAGGGGATGGGAGAGTGGGAGTGGAGGGAGAGGGAGAGAAAGAGGGAGAGAGAGGAGGGAGAAAGGGAGAGAGAGAGAGGAAGGGAGAGAGGGAGGGAGAGAGAGAGGAAAAGTAGGGAAGCAGGTGGGATTTGAGGAAGTGGGATTTGAGGAAGTGGGCTACGACCCAAAAACCCCAAATGAAGGGATTTAGAGACGAGGGGAAGGCGATGCGAAATGAGATTTGGACGGGCCAGGAGTTCATGGCGAGGGAAGAAACAAAGGTACATTTCCTTTAAATGCGAGATGTACACAAATATACGCAAACATATGAAGCGTCCAGAAACAGAGGGGCATCCTGGCCACTTTTACTGGTTTCGAGTTAAGCATGGATCATGAAAGGCGTAAACATCTTCTATGTATATATATATATATATATATATATATATATATATTCATCAACTACAATTCACTTTAATTCTAAGCCATCAACATCGAGAGACTCGAGGAGGCCAACATGTAGAAATTAAAACATGGTACAGCCAAGGACTCGAACCTGCGCTAGCACGTGACAAGTGATAGTGACTTAACGGATTGTGCCATCATTCAGTGTTGTACATTATTTATATATATATATATATATATATATATATATATGTACATACATATATATACACACACGCACACACACACACACACACACACACACACACACACACACATATATATACATATATATATATATATATATATATATATATATATATATATATATATATATATATATATATGTTTAATACAAAACCAGTAAAAGTGGTGAGGATGCCCCTCTGTTTCCGGACGCCTGATATGCTCTCTGGTCACACGGATTTCTCTCTCCCTTCAAGGCGATCCTGGTCTTGATCAAGAACCCAGACTCGTGTCGTACGAGTATGTATGGGTTTCCTCTCAGCCTTCGGGTTTCTTTTAACGTACATATGCACGAGCATGCACGAGCATGTACGAGCATGCACGAGCATGCACGAACGCATGACCGGAGCCTCATCACCTGGAGGGGGAGAGAGACGAATGACGTCATGTGGCCTGCCGGCCGTGCCCATCGAGAACGTGAAGTCCGGAGGGCGTGGCAAGGACGGTTTGCGTTTGAATTTAAAAATGCAACGGCTGTAACGGCTGCTTTATGACAATGGAGATTAACAGCCGTTCTTTTTAACGATTTCTTGTTCTTTTTGTTCTTTTTCCTAACACCTCTGTGTGTATAAAACCGCCGAATCATAACACATAAGCAGCTTTCCCTATTGTCGTTACTCTTGTTCTCGGCGATGTTGTCAATCATGGCATTGTAACCAAAACGATTAAAACGTATAAAGAAAGAAAGAAAAATCCTTCAGTTCTGAGACCGCGAGAAGCGTCGAGCACCCACGAAGGACCCTCACGCTCAGAGCGAGATGAACGACAGGGTCAGCGTGAATAACATTTCCTTGTAGGCGCCGCTGAAATGAACAGTTATTAAAAGGGGCTTTCATGGGATACACCAACGCCGACAGTTGAGAGTTCGTTTGAGTTAAAAATGACTTTGGTTACAATGTTTTATTTTTCAAATCTTCAAATATCAATTTATTTTTTCCTTCATATATATATATATATATATATATATATATATATATATATATATATATGTATGTATATATATATATGTGTCTAGATTTCTATAAGCTAAATCATATTCTAGTTATTTAAATGGAGGTGGGAGGAAAAATAGCATTAGTCTGAAAAATGCCTCAGATGAGGTTGTTAACTGAACATGCCGAGATAAAAAGTAAATAAATAAATAAATAAACAAAATTGAATAAATGAATTAATAAAATAAATTAATTAATAAATAAATAAAGATAAATAAATAAAACTATATAAACAGAAAAATATACAAATATATAGATAAATACATATAAACAGATGAAATAGATAAATAAATAAATATAAAGATAAATAGATAGATAAATAAATACATAAAAACATTGTAAACACGTGCAGATTCGGAGGAAAATCTGCTCGAATTTTTTTAAAATGTAGATGACCATTACAGTTACTCCTTCCAGACATTTTTGTTTTTAGTTATTTCATTTTCCGAAAAAAGGAGAAGCTTACATTGACTTTCAGTCCCTATGAAGAATATCTCTACGAATCATTTAGGACGATTAACAGCTGAACAAATATGCATCTGGACAATTGTGCTTGGTGACAGGTACACATGAACACCTGTACACAGACACAGACGCACAAACACTCGTATACACCCACACGCACACACACACACACACACACACACACTCGCGCGCGCATATAGCAGAACGGAAGGGAAAAGAGTCATCAAGCATCAAAGAATATGAGTGGAGAGAGAGAAAAGAACTTGCAAGATATGTGTGTGTGGGGAGGAGAGTGGTACTTAATCAAGTCAGTCCTTTGGACAAAAATATGAAGACCAGAAGTGGACGTGACCACACAGGACTTGTGGCCATGAATCCGAACACATTGTGGCCCCTCATCTCGGTAATCTCACACGTCGGAGGCGGCTCGTACTCCCCGGGACCCTTTTGTCTTCTCTTCGAACTAGAGAACTACGATTTGTTTTGAATCGCGGATGGCTCTGTGAGAGTCGGACCTCAACAAGAAAACCCTCTTCTTTCCTTACCCCACCCCGAAGCCCATTCCACTGTGAACTGTTGCCTTGGCTCACATCGAGAGATAAAGGAACTACCTCGAAGGGAGTGCCACACTCTACCGCCGAAGAGTACTGCTGTGTGTTCTCGAGGTCGTTTCGCTAAGTGGCTGTCGTAGGCTGGGAATGGGACTCTTCTTTCCTTACCCCACCCCGAAGCCCATTCCACTGTGAACTGTTGCCTTGGCTCACATCGAGAGATAAGGGAACTACCTCGAAGGGTGTGCCACGCCGCTCTACCGCCGTACAGTACCACTGTGTGTTCTCGAGATCGTTTCGCTAAGTGGCTGTCGTAGGCTGGGAATGGGAAATGGGGTGGGTGTGTATAGAGGAGGAGGGGAGGGGAGTGGAGAGGCTGGGTGCCCTTGAGCACTTTACCTCAATCACTAAATGCGTGCGCTCCAGTAGGATGACGTAAGATCGATTTCGACACTGATCAATCGCTTAGGGTCTATTAATCTTCGTTGTCGTCGTCCGTGGCGTCGACGGGAAGGAGCACCCGACCACTTTCCTCCGCTGGAAAAGACCCTAAAGAGACTTCTAAACAGAAGAAAGCTTCTGCACCTTTCCCAGACTCTCAGTTTCGAGGCGGCAAAGATAACACGGAAATGGAATAAGCGTTGAGGATGACTGTAATTATTGCTGGAAAACCATTTTCACTTTTTTTTTTTCCTCATTACTCCTTAATAGCTATTCAATCTCTGCTTCGTCGCCTACGTCGCCGGCCGCTGTGACTTCGCCAGGCTTAGATACGCCTTGGACAGAGTTTCCCATTGAAGACGTTGTCTTTGACAACGACTTCGAGAGCAGAGCTCAAGTGACTCGCCCACCACAGCTGAGGCGGCACACGTGGCCACCACGGACACCAAATTGCAAAGAAACCGTTCTCAAATGAGCCGACACGGCGGCCAATGTCTTTCTGTAGCACGAAGATGTTAAATGACAATATGCAGATGGTAATGAATAGGGGCCCGTGGGATGGAGCCGCTTACGCTAAGGACACATCAGGCAATACATATATTCTCTAGCTATTTAGTCTAAACGTATGGATATAGAACATTAAGTTTCTTCTACGTTCCTTCCCATCCATATTTACTTACACATGCTAGGGCGCGCGCGCGTATGTGTGTGTGTGTGTGTGTGTGTGTGTGTGTATGTGAGAGAGAGAGAGAGAGAGAGAGAGAGAGAGAGAGAGAGAGAGAGAGAGAGAGAGAGAGAGAGAGAGAGAGAGAGAGAGAGAGAGAGATGAGAAACTCCTGACATGACTAGGTTGAAAATCTGTAAAAGCTCGATCGATAAGAAATGAAAACTTTTTTTCTCCAATATTAGCGATCACGAAGAGGTCTTATACAGCTGGCCACACAAGTCACGCGCCAATGATCAGTGTGTTTCGGTCAGCAAGCTTTTATTACATTGATCGCAAAATAGGATTTATGGTCATACCGTTTTGCTTAATAAGGAATCATGATTTAGGTAACAGTCGACGAATATTTCAGAAAGCTTCGTTCAACTTGTAGGGTACAGTCCATAGATGACCGAATCTCTCTGTACGCTTCTGTGTTATAAGTGTGACTAATGAAAGATTGAAAATACGACTTGCTAACCTCATTAGGCAATAATATTAATAGACTGATCTTTATATGTTCTGCAATGGATAGCAGTTACAGCTAAAGATTTCTTTTTCCACGAATCATTTCCCCTTGACTTACTTCATGCGTGGTGATCAGACCTCCCCTCTCCCTTCTTCTCCCAATGTTGATATTTCTTCTTTACTTAAGGTGGCTGAACATTAGGTATTTCTCGCTAGCATGCTATTTGCTATTTGCTTTTGCTCCTTCATTTGAGTAGAAACGGCTTCGCTTACGATATTTTGTTTTTCAAATTTCCAAATGTCAAATTATTCTTGCGTCATATAATAAGAATCTGAATGGCGACTTAGGAGAATACTTATACGAATGTTTGACATTTTGTTGAGGTATTCTTACCGAATTCTAGAATATTGTAACCGAAGCCGATTCTGCTCAAACGAAGTAACAAAAGCTAATCTAGCGTGCCGCCACCTCTAAGGAATTTATTCACGTCCCTACGGACCAGAGTCACATAGTATTTTTTCTGATCGCAGACGAATCTCTTCTTTAAATAGGGGCCCCCAAACTTCTTCAGCTTGTTACCCAATTTAACATTCCACGTTAACCATATTACCACCTTCGCGTAATGTTGTCAGCATTGAGGCATATGGCTAAATTAAAACAGTAGAGATGTTT
Organism: Oratosquilla oratoria; assembly: GCF_046742065.1. Classification (NCBI taxonomy): domain Eukaryota; kingdom Metazoa; phylum Arthropoda; class Malacostraca; order Stomatopoda; family Squillidae; genus Oratosquilla; species Oratosquilla oratoria. The sequence continues at coordinate 64,209,906 of NC_134782.1, read as the reverse complement.
TCGTTTATTCATTGTATTTGAACATTGTGCATCTCAAATGACCATTGCCAAAAATGTCGAGAAAATCACGGGGATGGACGGAGTTGCATACTTGAAGCTAGCTGAGGAATTCTTGGTTTCTCGATTTTCAGAATTCTTAACTATTCTTTTTTCCCTGTCGCCCCTCCATCACCCCCGAAAAAATTTCAAATTGCCCCCAGGGGGTAATTTCCTCCCAGTTTGGGAACCATTGAGAGAAAAATGCTAATCATTTTGAACCTCTAATTCCTCTCCTTCCTTTCTGCTGTTGCCCTCTGAATCTCTATGAATCCACTTGGATGGCGCAGTATTATTCCCAAGGATAGAATCCCTGGTTTTCGGCAACAGAATGCAATTCTTCCGAAGATTTGTTGTGGCGACATACAAGGCCAGCATGCTGCTTGCTTGTGTTACTTTGAGTAAAAACAACTTCGGTTACAATATTCTAGATTTCCATAAGAAAACCTCAACAATGAATTCAACATCTGTGTAGGTTTAACTTGTCTTACTTCGTCATCCAGCTTCTCTCTATTTGACATTTGGAAATTTGAAAAACAACAACCGAAGTCGTTTCTGCTCAAACGAAATAGCAAAAGCAAGTAGCATGCTAGTGAGAAATGACTAGTGTGCCGTCCCTTTAATACGCGTCTGGTTGCTTCTTTGTTCAGGTGCGCGTTCTGCTGCACCATTGGGTCGTCAAGGCTGGACCTCCTTGAGTGCCAAATCGGGAGTGCCAAGGCTTTGTTGAGCCCCCGAGGATGACGGCGGCGGCAGAGGCAGCGCCAAGAATATGATTTAAATAGCCCGACGGCAGACAGAGGAAGATGAAAAGTGCCACCCGATACGGAAGGAAATAT
>NC_134782.1:64196531-64199031 GCF_046742065.1 Oratosquilla oratoria | reverse complement strand
GCGAGATAGTGAGTTTTTTTCTTTCGTGTCGGCAGCCGATTTTATTCATCTCTGTGGTAGTCCCACCCATCACCCTCACCACCACCACCACCCCAACCCTCAACCTCCACCCCAACCTCCATCCCACCTCCACCTTCGCGGTGACGAATGTTTTAACCCGAAGTGAAACTCTTTGGGTGAAAGGATCTTGAGAAGAATCAAATTTTAAGCGAGAGATTCATTAATCATTCATTCACTCCCGGGCGACAAAGGCATATGTCATCTGAAAAGGAACGAAAGTTAATTATCCATCGGAGACATGAGAGAAAGCGCCTTTTAATCCCTTCACTCCGGCTGCCCAAATGTTCTGTTCACACTAGGGATTTCAACCGCGCGGAAACCGCGGAGGTACCACATAGTCAAGGAAAAACTGCAAGGTTGTGTGTAAACGCCTCAGTTGCCTTGCATAGTGTGAACAAGACGCCGGTTTGAATCGTCTCAGGATCCTTCCGTATGTATGGTTTCTCAGCTGAAGACTTTTGACTTTTTTAGTTTCTTCCTCAAGGTTCCTCTTCCTTTAACACTTTCAACAAAGTGACGTCCTTGTAATGTAATGTTCGGGCCAAGAAACAGATAATTCTTTTATATATGGAGACTTCAACTCCGACTTCAGTGGGATCTCGATCACTGAAGACAACTTTCAGGCAAAGTCTGATCACTGAAATGAATAAAGTTGCTTTTCCTTAGTCAGAACAAAGTATATAAAGTTCGTTACCGTGATGAAGGGGTTAATAGATTTGTCTCTTTCTGGTGTCTTGAGCTATTTGAGCTGAGCTTTGGGATGATCTGAATTAAATCCACAGGTATAAAAGATACCAAGTGAGGCATTCTTCAAACCTTATGAAGATTGATACAGACGCTCAAAAAATTATTTTAATATTAATTTTATCATTATTCTTTTCAGACATGTTGCACTGTGAATATATATCCCAATAAAATGTACGCACACTTTGAAAGACAGTAAATGCATTTTTTTTCTTTTACGTAGATACAAGATTAATAATTTAATAAAGAGACATAATGGTTTAAAAAAAATAGTCTCCCCCCCTCCAGTCTAGACCCACCACCTCCTGCGTATATCCAATATTACGGTTAGATACTTGTGATGTATTGTTCTTGGACGCCATGTATATTTGAATTTACGTCAGGTGGGCGGTGGCATATTGCAGACTTTCAGAAATGATCAGAGTGAGCGGTGAGCAATAGAAAAAAAAATTGTAAGCGCATGGAAGCTCAGAGAAAAAACTTAACCTTTGGTACCAAAATGTTTTAAAATGTAATTTCCTAGTATTTTATTAATTAAAGTTTCCAAAGGGGGATGTTGATCCTATTCTATCATCTCTTCCTCGTTTTTATCTCAAACATCTCCTTGACTACAGTTAACAGCCTCATGGTAAAAAGTTTCTAGCTCACCCTTAGTTGTTTAGCTATTTACTAAAGACCCTGTTCAACCGTGATGGTTTAATTGCAATATAAGACAATGGAGGCGTGGACACACAAATTTACATTTTTTCCATGACTAAGCAATACCGCCGCGGTTTCCGCATGGTTCAAACCGCTAGTGTGAATATGGGGAGGGGACTGCATGAGGTTAGAGAAGAGGACGACCGTGGCTGACGAGGTGTTGAGCTGAGGAGAGTCTGAACCTATTGGGGAGAATTTTAGGGATTCTGCTCTGATTCACAAAAGACGATTTTCCATCTTTGCATTGAGAGACTCCTTCCCTCCCCATTACCCTGCCGAAGGGAAATTAAACAGATACAGCACGAAAGGACTCGGTTTTTATCCATCATGAAGCCTAATTAAGAATTAAAAATCGAAAAGGAAAATGATTGTAAGCTTTCATTAGCCAAGTCAATGCTGAGTAATGGATCAAGAAGTTATAATCAGTCGTTCGCTTGAAGTGGGACCCGGCCTAGGAGGAAGGAGGGAGAGAAGGTGGTGGAGAAAGGAGGGTGAGGAGGTGGAGCCGAAATGGGGGAGAGGTGGGTGAGGTGGAAGGTAGCATGAGGGAGGGAAAGGGCCCATTGGTGTCTGGAAGCAAGGCATCCTCCAATATCTCACTGCATGATTAAAATCGTTATCGCACTGAGCTAATTTTACTTCAATCTCCGATTAATTGGCGGTACCGCAAACATCTAGAAAATTTTCCACAGGAACGTTTTCGGCTATTTAAAATGGGAAGAACACACAAGATCCTTCATAATCAGGTTGAGACGTATGTTTACTTTTAAGGACGTTTGGTCACATGACGTTACGTCACCCCGGCCTAGTAACACTTGGAGAATTTTTTACAATTTTATCAATAATAAAATCATCAAGTTTATATAATCCTAAACTTAAATTAATATTATGGTCAAAGGTTTTCTTAATGTGATTGGATTCGATAATGTTTCTTTCTAATAAAGATCTACAAGAAATTATTACATTAGAATTATCCCAGTCAATAGGATGGTTGTGG
>NC_134782.1:64161531-64169031 GCF_046742065.1 Oratosquilla oratoria | reverse complement strand
GTTCACTCAGTTAATTACTTCCGACGGATATTCAAATGAGGGAGTGACAGAAGGAAATGGGACGGTTGTCGTGGGAAGAAAAAATCCTGGATATGTTTACACATGCGAAAATATTGGTGTGAATGTGTATGTACTGTACTATACATGTACGCATACGCGCACACGCACCCATGGGCGCGCGCGAACACACACACACACACACACACAAACACACACACACGCACGCACGCACACACACACACACACACACACACACACACACACACACACACACACACACACACACACACACACACACACACACACACACACACACACATACACACACACACACACACACACACACACACACACACACACACACACACACACACACACACACACACGCTTTCTAGTTAGTGGTGGTATTTATATTTAGTGCTAGTTGCTACTTAGTGGTGGTTGATAGTGGCTTTGGTGGTTTGTGGTGGTGGTAGTGAGGGTGGATAGCGAAGGGTGGTGGACGGATGGGGATGGGGGTGGGGGTTGAAGGTGTGTTGCGTCGTGCTCAAAGTTTACGTGCGCGTGTGTATGCTGGCGTCCGCGTGTGCGTCTATGTGTGTGTGCGTGTTTGAAATGCACGGTCGATTATTTTTCGCAAGAGATCTTATTTCTTAAGAGCTCAAAGATTGATCTACTCTCCCCCTTCGTCCCCTTTCCAACACGTCTTTGCCAGCAGAGTAAGTTTCTCGTCTATTCGCGTAGTGACGTGCCAACCCAATGTCCCCATTCGCAGCCACCCCCAAACCCCACTTCTCCCTCTCATCCATCACCTCCCAACCTCATTGTCCATCACCATATCCACCATCACCGTCACCACGAACGCCATCACCATTATCACATTACCATCATCATTACCACCATGACCAACAATATCGTCATCATCATAATCATCACCATTATCGTCATCACCATAATCATCACCATATTCGTCACCATCACCATAATCATCACCATCATCGCCACCATCACCATAATCATCACCATTATCACCATCACCATCACCATCACCATCACCATCACCATCACCATCACCATCACCATCACCATCACCATCCCCACCACCATCACTATGATCAAAGATCATCACCATCATCGTCACCATCAACATCGCCACCACCACCACCCTCTCCTTCCCACATGCATGATGAGGTCATCAAGAAATCCTCTGATGAGTGTCCAAATATTAATTTCGGGCTTTCAGTTTTCATTAAGTCTCTCATGCTTAAACGTTTTCCGGCACTTTGGCGAACGTTCGAATGAAGAACGTCTTTCCCGTTCAGATTTATAGACACCCGAACCTGGGCCACAGCATTATATTTGCAAAGATACCTTATGCTGTTGGTGCATGAAGATAATTTTTGGTAAAAAGACAAAGCTATTAGATAACTACGGTATATAGAGGGATTAGATTAATTTAGTTGCAGAATTATAGTGTATAGAAATGTATTAGATGTCGGTGAAAAATGTGCTTCATTTGTTATGTAAAGACGCGCGCGCGCACACACACACACATGATGAACTATTATATATATATATATATATATATATATATATATGTATATATATATATATATACAAACATATATATGTATATGTATATGTATATGTGTATATATATATATATATATATATATACATATGCATATATATATATATATATATATATATATATATATATATATATATACATATACATAAACGGGTCTGACATACAGTGGGTCGAATGTGAAGGTCCGCGACCCCATTCACTCAAATACAAATTTCCCAAATTTATATGGCACTATCTCTCTCTCTCTCTCTCTCTCTCTCTCTCTCTCTCTCTCTCTCTCTCTCTCTCCTCCAGACGTTCTAATCTATTGAGACTGCTCTGGCGGAAGACAACCAGTTTTTGTGCGGCTAAAGGAGCTGATCGAAAGTAAACCTTTTTAATTTTGAGTCCCTCTACGCGCGCGCGCACACACACACACATGCACACACACACACACACACACACACACACACACACACACACACACACACACACACACACACACACACACACACACACACACACACACACACACACACACACACACACACACACACACACACACACACACACACACACACACACACACATACACACACACACACACACACACACACACACACACACACACACATACACACACACACACACACACACACACACACACATACACACACACACACACACACACACACACACACACACACACACACACACACACACACACACACACACACACACACACACACACACACACACACACACACACATACACACACTTTTCGAACTTTAGAAACACTCCAAAGGGAGAGAACTGAATTGTCTGCATACATGAGGCCGCCGTATTGAATGGGTTCATTCGTTTCGGTCATTCCTTGTCTGACTCACTTCGGTCACAGCGCCGCCGCCGCCGCCGCCGCCGCCCACACAAAAGTGGGCGGCGCGGTGGGACGTGACCTCGTCACGAGACGAACCCTGACAACAGACACCACCCGTCTCTGAATTTCTCTCCAGAGGTGGACAGGGTTTCCATTAGCTGAATAAAACCGCTTGGTGACGGAGCGCGACGGGGAAAGGGCTCTTCGAAAAGGGTACGACCATCACCATGCGTCAGCTGATTTTGCTCGCCTCAGGGGAAGGGTAGAGGGGAATACTCTCAGTGTCCAAGAGTTGTTGCGGTTGGCCCTTTTTTTTTTCGGGACCTCAATTTTTTTTTTTTTTTTTTTTTTTTTTTGCGGGACTGTTACCTGCTCTGACCTCAACCTTGGGGCAGTCCAGAACAGTTCCTTCTTGAAACAAAAGTGGGTTGATGTCCTCTCAGAAGGACTCTCGTAGGATGTCGATGGGTCCCGGACCCCTGCTGCATCCTTCAGCCTGGGGAACCGGTTCCTCTTGCTCACCACATCGCCGGAATCCAGCTAAGACAAAGTTGATGAAGTTCGAACTCGGGTTGAAGTCGAGCCTTTTTTGCAGCATCATCGGAAATAATGAATCAGGCGGCGGCGGAATCGAACTAAAAAGGTCATCAACACATGCATTTTGTCAAAGTTTATATACACCAATTGTGTCCACGTGCATGCAAAGGGGGAGGGATTGCGAGCGACAAAGTAAAAAAAACAAAAAAAAGGGGGGGGGGGACTGCGAGCGCCGGCACAGCGTCCTGTACCGGGACGAAAGAAGAAGAAGAAGAAGAAGAAGAAGAAGAAGAAGAAGAAGAAGAAGAAAACAGAAGAAGAAAGAAATACATACTTCTGCCGGCGAGTGGTTGATGAGGAACTTGAGAAAACGTTGAAGGAGCTTTTTGGGGGTATGTACCCTCTGGTCCAGTCCTGCACAAAGCAAGCATCTCTTGGCTTATCACCATCCGGATGATATGGCAACAGGATCGGGGTTGGAGGGTGGTGGTGGATGGTGGGGATTTTTTTTTAGCCCGTGCGGTGGTGTTTATGGAAGACACACCTTGTAGAGAGGAGGTGGGATGGTGTAGCTAGTCAGAGAAGCATAGGGGCAGTGGAAAAGAGAGGCTACAGCTGTTAGGGCGGCGGCGGACGCTCTAGTAGCTGACGGAGCTCATAGAGGCTTTGGAGGCGGCAGAGGCGGCTCACAAGACCTTCAGGGCGCCGGTGACTCTTTATATGGAAGAAGACAATGAATGAACGGAGTTGGAGTCAGTAATTGTGCTACGGTCTTCAGAGTAGACAGACAAACCGTGACAACGTCGGCACGTCGTCCACGACACCAGGTCTTGCGTCGTGTGGAATTGGAGCAGACTGTACGATCTTTGTCCTTGGTAAGACAAGATTATGGGGACACCGGGATGATACCGGAAGGATAGGGAGGAAGAGGAAGAAGAAGAAGAAGGCGAGGCCTTCCTGGGTTATGACCTTGAGGAAGAGAAAGAGAGACAGAGAGAGGACATTAGGAAGCTTCCATCTCTCGTCTAGGATCAGGATGGAGGAGCGGGCGTGATGTTGTGGAGGTCCTTTGTGTCACTCGAACGAAGAGGAGGAGGAGGAGAAGGAGGAGGAGAGGAGGAGGAAGAGGAGGAAAAGGAAGAGGAGGAGGAGAAGGAGTAGGAAGTAGTTTAGGCCACAGGTGCATGGAAGGAGCTCTACTATGTTGGATAATATCGGCCGTGATTCGTAAGGACGATATCCTTAAAGTGTGAAATAACCTTCAGAGGGCTTAACCTTTGAAGAGGAGAGGTTTATCTAAACCTGAATGAAGTCTTCGAAAAAAAAGAGACGAAAAGGTTTCTTCCACTCTCGACAAAACTTCTTCATTTGTGGCGGATTCGAGCGTCTAGATCAAACTTCGCCAGATTTTTCAAAATAATATTTTACTTGTTTTCTAAATACATATTGTCTTAGACGGTGAAAAAACCGACACCAGGAGGCGCGTAGCTGTAGCTACAACCGTCGCTTTTGCCCTTTGCGCTATAAGGGGCTATCACACTGGACTATTTTTCCTCCAATCTCCGGCTAATCGGCGATATCATCCACCTCCAGAACATTTTCAGCTGTACAGTCACTACGGCAAACTACTTGATTTTTCTTTTCTTTTCATCAATTTACATAAAATGTCATTTGATCCACTGGAGGAAAATAATTTCCCTCCACCATAACAGAATCCTTCCCAAAAGCTGAGGGCTGGAAATCTGCTCCAAGAGTCGAAGGAAAAATTGCCCAGTGTGATAACGCTTTCAGGGACTGTTTGGGGCAGGGTAACAGTCACTGCTGGTAATTGGAGAGGAATGCGGGACTCGAATCCACAACTAATCGATTTGGAGACCAGCACGCTTTAGTATACATAGAAAATAACATGAACCGCAACGATTCATGGGCATACTTTACATGAACAAGGAACTCTGTAACTTTGAAGAAATCTGACGGGTTATTCACACCTGCATATTTGCAATCTGTGCGCTCTAAAGAGTCCGTTGAGGTTGGGGGAGAAGTGGGAATTCCCCTGAGTGCGACGTTGCCAAATTGTTCAAAATTATCGGAGCGTCACTGTCACCCAACCCACCTCCATCCCAGTTGTCTCACCTGCCACACTTCGACGTGGCAACATGGGGGAAAAAGCGCTGTTGCCACGTGTCATAGAATTGACTGAATTCGTTGGTATAATCCTAAAAAGTTATGCTCATTATATATAGCTTCATTTACTATATGCAGAATATAAAACGATACATTTTCAAATAGCACATAAATGGGAAATAAAATAGAGAAGTATTTACTAAGTTTGATTTGGAAAAATGGCTAGTCATAAATCACGAAGTATGCCACACGATGAACAGACTCCTTAGAACGCACAGACTATAGTAGGAGATTCCCTCTAACCAATCGAGTCAGTAGACCACAGGGATGGACTACTTAGTAGGTACGAAGGACCAAAATAGGTCTAGCAAACCACTGGTGTTCAAATTTTGCTCAAGAAACGCAAAATGTGCCTCGGAATGAGATTGATCATCGGTTAACAAACAGGAAAGAGATTGGACAGGGATGTAGGAAAACACAAAAGACAATAAAGGTTGCAGCAATGAATTTGTCTACATGCTAGGGTAAAGAGGATAATAGAGATAATAGAGAATTGATAGAGATGATGAAGAGAAGAAAGTTGGAAATAATTGGACTATGTGAGACCCTACTCCGAGGAAAAGGGGACAATGCATGGCACGAAAATTATAAGATTATATACGGTGGTAATGATGACAGGAAGCATGAGGTTGCTTCAGTGCTTTCACCATTGTTGGCAGAAAGATTCGACAGTTTTGACTGTAGAAATGAAAGAATTGTATGTATAATTCTGTCATTTGAACAGATAAAAATTAAGATCATTCAGACATAAGTCGCCCCCAACACGGCAGAACCCTGGGTGAGAAAGAACAGTTCTTTAAAACCCTATAGTCAGTGACAGAGAAAATATAGTTATGTAGAGAGGATCATTACCATAGAGACATTAATGGACATGTAGGATATTTCAGTATTGGAGATTAAAACCAGGAGGGGAAGAGAATAATTTATTTTTGTGTAGTGGTGAATAATATGTCCATAATAAATACGTATTACAAACATGAAGAAAGTCATCAATGGGTATGTTGTAGATGGAAACTGAAACGAAAATACACTGATAATTCAATGATTTATTTATTCCTTACTCACCCAAAATATATATATATCTTTAAAGATGTAAGGAACACCATCAGTGTCTTTAAACTTGAAATGCAAATTGGTGGTGACTAAGCTAAGAAAAATGAAAAAAGAGGATATTTAATTTGGAAAACCTGAAAGATGAAGAGAAAGCAAACGCAGAGTAAGGACTGCACACAGAACTTGAAATGGAAAAGATGAGCATAGAGGACCAATGAGAAAAATCAAGGAAACGGTATATAAGGCAGCTGGGGAGACTGTTGGTATCAAAATAGAACATGGAACTAAAAAGAACTCTACCTGGTTGTTGCTGTTGTTGTTTCCTAGACTGTCTGGCCGAGCAATCCCGTCTCCCTGTTCCGTCTCCACGGCTGGAACGGGGGTTTTCCCACAAATCTATTATGAAGTGTATGTTGTATTGTTAGAGTGCGTGAGTGTGTAGAATGGAGTCTCCCATAGTGTGTTGTATAGTTGTCTACAATGCGGTCATCCAGCCTCTTCTGGTAGCTTAGAAGGGCTAGACGATGGCCGCATCGCAATCTGGCCAGGTGGGTTCTGTCCTTTCGAGGGAGAGAGGATTCAGAGAGATGGACATCAGGGGGTCTGGCATCCAGCAATGTATTTTCTTTCAATTTGTTGACGGAACAGTGAGTGATATGATTATAGATATTTTTCTAGAGGCTGATGTGTAGTGGTTGTGGGGAAGGGAAGAGGTTATTTGTGTGTGATATAAGAATTTGGGTGTAATTTTGATGTTTCTTGGCCTGTGTGGGCGTTCTGGTATATAGTCTAGTGGGTGTGCTGTGTTTGTGGAAGCTCCGGCAAGTGTTTGTGTGCCTCTCGTGGCAAGGTAATCCTAGACTTTGAGGCATTTCGTTTCATGGTGTAAATGGTCTGTAGGTGTTGTATTGTGCAGCCCGTAATTGTCTTTAGAGCTTTTGTTTTGTATGATCTGAAGGGGGTTGTGGTGTGTCTTAGTGAGATTATAGGGCCCATGCGGTGCTCGTATAATTCATCACTGAGCGTATGCATTATTTGTATACTGTAGTATTAGTTTCTTTGTTTTGTCTAGGTGTTGTTTCTGTAACTGAATTAAGCGCGTTAATGTAGGCGTGCATTTTGTCCTTACGTTTATGACGTGTTGGTTGAACGATATGGATGTATCGTATGTTATGCCAAGAATCTTGCTGATTAAGTGGTGTGGTATAGCTGTGTTCAGGTGTCCAGTTGGTGAAAAGTGTGGCTGTAGATTTGGTTGGCGTTATTTCTAGTCTATCT
>NC_134782.1:64124031-64156531 GCF_046742065.1 Oratosquilla oratoria | reverse complement strand
ATTCATTTATTAATTTATTCATTCATTCATATGTCTATTTATTGATTGATTTATTATTTATTTATTTGTTTATTTATTTACATATTTATTTACTTATTTATTTATTCATTTATTTGCTTATTCATCTATTTGCTTATTCATCTATTCATTTATTCATTCAACTATTATAAATTAATTTGATGATTACGTTATTATATGTGTGAATATTTTCCTTTCCTTCGTATCTTACCCATGTGTTCTATGTATTTTCATGATGTACTATGTACAATATTTTTCACCTTGTATATCATATTTCTGTTAGTATGTTCTTATGTAAGTTCAAGCTGCACCAGTGATACATGCAATGTGCTATCCTGTGTTAACTTACCTAAGTACTGTTCACACTTAAATTCACATCTTGTGTATCTAAAAATTCCTCTGTATTCCTACGCACACAAGCGCATTAAACCGATGGAACGGCAGATTGACCGGGTGGCGTAATCTGACGTCAGAGCCGGTTCTCGCAAACCTTAAGAATCTGCGCAGCCCTTTGTGCTTTTTGTCACATAGACCACTTCCTGTTGACGAGTATATAAGAGGTCAGAATCCTTGACCTGGCGTCATTCAAACGATAGTCACCCCTCTTGATAAGAATTGACTCAGGCCAGTTTAGATCCATGAGACGACTTGTTTGAATTTACCAGTCCCATTTTTTTCAATTAGGGTGTTATCATATTTGCTATCCATTTTTTGGCCTATTCGACTCAGATATCCTATACTCTAGTGTTATATATATATATATATATATATATATATATATATGTATGTATATATGTACCTGTTATTCAATCCACAAGTTTAATATTCCTTTTGGAATTTTCTGATTTTCGTTATCCTACTTCTAGTCCTATAGAAAATTGCCCGGCTATAGACCGGAGAATTCAGTCTATGGCTGATATCTAGAGGTGAACTAACCCATAGGCTCCCTATACGTAACACTATTTATATATTTTTTTGTTTATTCGTTTATTGGTTGATTGATTGATTGATTGATAGATTTATTTGTTTATTCGTTTATTCTTTTATTTACTTATTTATTTATTCATTTATGTATTATCTATATATTCATTTATCTATCTATCCATTTATTCATTTATTCATTTATTTATTTATCTATTTATTATCTATATATTTATTTATCTATTTATCTATTTATTTATTTATTTAATTATCTATCTATCCATCTATCTATCCATCTATCTATCTCTCTATCTATCTATCCATTTATTAATTTATTTAATTAGTTAATTCATTTATCTATTGACTTGTTTACTCATTCCCTGTGATAGGTTCTGCGACATTGCTTCTGACCCAGGGAAGTGGATGGGATTCAGGGATGATCCGTCATCTATGAGAAACTAAGATGAAAGGATGGAAAGGTAATGGATGGGAGTGGAGTGGGTGGGAATGAAATGTGTGGGAGTGGGCATATGCCTTTTGACTTGGCTAGCCTCCTGGTAAGGGGGAAAAAAGCCCTTGGTATATGTGTACATTAATTCATTTATTTGATTATTAATTGATTAATCAATTAATTACTTCATTTATTAATTTATTTAATTTACTTATTAACTTATTTGTTTAATTATCAACTTGTTTATTAATTTATTTAATTATTTGTTTATTTATATACTTATTAGACTGATTAATCAGTTAATGCATTTATCTATTTATCTATTTACATATTTATTTATTTATTCATTTATTTATTTATCTACTTATCTGTTTTATCCCATATATTTTTATTTATTCTTTTATTTATTTATTTATATTCAGAGGAGAAAATTACCTAGACGTTGGATAGAAAGTATGCATATTACCGTATATTGATGTGAAAGCAAATGGAATAAGAAAATAAATAAAATGCGCAGGTGTCATCTTGCGAAAACTTCCTGGAAAATGTGGAAGGGTTTGGCCTGTGATGGAGGGAGGGAAAGTGAGAAACTTCCAGCCAAACAAGAAAGAAAACCAAAAAATCTTCTGGCTATATTCACATTAACAGAGTATCGGAACTGCATGGAAATGTATGCGTGTTCAAAGCTGCTCACTCCTTAAACTTGTGATACATCTTTAGATACTCTGAAGGTAGTGTTTTTCTTTTTTACGTAAGTAAAGGAATTGATTCAGGCAGATTGCACACCGACGCAACCAGTTGCACGAAACCAGTTGCTTACGACGCGGGCAATTAGTTGCATTGCGACTGACACATTGATTTCTTTAGAATCCCTCTTATCGAGGCAACTGCAGTGTTAGTAGCTTGGTTTCATGCAACTGGTTGCGTGAGTGTGCGAGCTGTCTTAATATTGCAAGTGTCCACTAGGTCCGGTTTGCCTCACCATCCCACTTCCACAAAGTGGGAAGTGAGAAACCCATGGTAAGGCAAGCCCTGTCAGTTGCGGCAAGCCTCTGGGATTTTTAGGCCGATGTTTAGGTCGCCTCCTCGCATGGCCAGGGCTGTTGGGAACGGAATCTACTAGGCTACCAAGAGTCCTTTGGCAAAGGAATCGTCGATTCCAGAACTGGGACCCAGGGCAGATTAGCCAAGAACCATTTCCTTTCGAGTCTTTGACCTCATTTGAGTAAAATCGTCTGGTGAAAACCAGATCAAAGTCTGGAGGGAGTGTCATCACGTTAGAGTAATGGTTACCAAACTTTTTTTCACGGCGGGCCATAGAACTGAAAGAATGGCGAACGCGTGCCGTATGGTCATTTTGTTCAACACAGTACAGTGAATACACATTAATTCTTTAGAAATATAAAAAAAAAATGAACAAATTTTGACATGTACAGTGCGGCGGCAGGCCGGATGAGCTGATCTTGCGGGCCGTAGTTTGGTGACAGCTGTATTAGAGGGACGAAAACTGCTCTCATTCTGAGCTGAATAAGCTGATCAGCTAAGCTCATGAATCTTACCCCTTGAGCTATGAGAATCCGTTTTTTTTTTTCAACTTTCGCTTTCAGCGTAATGACAGGAATTTTCCTCAAATTTCTTTTCAGTGACCTGCCATGATAGATCTCCACAACAAAATATCATCACAGAAATTAAATATGATAGAAAGAAATATGATCTAATGGTATATTCATTTCTGAAACCAAATTAGAAAGGTGAGGTTCTCATACTTTGAGAATGACTTCGCAAGCTCGGACTTGCCCGTGATCCTGATCTGGGGGCAGCTTTCCTGGTACGAGGCTGTTACTTGGAAGAAGAAAAAAAAACCTGTCAGGTCTGGTTCAAAGATGATTCAGACGAAAAGTTCCCCGAACTCTCATGGAGACGAGAAGTCTTGAGTAATTTTGATCACAGAATTCAAGTATTAACTCTTCATCGTCATTTACAGTTCCTCTTAATTTTATTCTTTTTCATTTCAGAGCTTCCCAGTGATGCTTCTTATAGTATACTTTTCGTTTCGAAAGTAGAATGATTTATTGGGACGTCATCGTCACCATGACACTGTGGAAAGGGCGGGCGGCTGAGGCTAAAAACCGTGGAAGCGTGGACGTTCATCCAGGAGGTGGGTTCGGGGTCTTCCATGACTTGCGGACGGAGATCAAGAAACCCGAAATCGAAAAGTTGATTTGACTGACGCCGCTGACTAGTGACCATCATCAAGGAAGATTTGATCGACAGTCTCACCAGAAACCAGATTAGTTTTTAGTGTCAGATTATGTTCTAGCTTCTGTGTAGAGGTACAGAGGTTTGATTTCTCTTTTCTTTATCAACGAAAGAATCAGTCTTACGGCGAAAGTAGGGGGTAGACGTCGATAATATAGGATAGGTGACGCCACTTGGAAAGGAGTATTTCTTATGTTTGGGGACAATATCACACTAAGGAGGTGGAATCTTGGAGGTTGTCAAGGAGATATTTAAGGATGGTGAAAAGTACGGAGAGAGAGAAGTGATAATCGATCAGTATTCTTTTTCTCTCATTTAGAATGAATAGTTGTTGGAGAGCAGTCCTTTGATGGCGATGAATGTTCTTTATGTACTTCCTATCACAAGGTAGTTTCATTCATCCAAGGAAATCACTGCTCTCGCTACTTTCAAACGAATAAAAGAAAAAGGCATTGCAAGGTATCATTTGGATTTTGTCTGATTAATATTATGTTTTGGAGCTGTTACTTGCGGCTGAATGTGTGGGAGTGTTTTATTTTTCAATTTGATAAAGAAAGACGAGTTGGTGAAGCTTATTAACGAAATAAAGAACAATGAAAGACTGGATGATGCAGAACGAAATTATAGGATGGAAACTGAAAGAAGAAGAAAAAGAAGACGATGAAGATAAAGATAAAGATGAATAAGAGGATGAAGTAGAAGATAAAGAAGATGAAGTAAAGGTAGAAGAAGAAGAAGATGAAGTAAAAGTAGAAGAAGAAGATGATGATGAAGTAGAAGAAGAAGAAGAAAAGGGAGAAGAAGAAAAAGGAGAAGATGAAAATGAAGAAGATGTAGTAGAAGAAAAAGAAGATAAAGAAGAAGAAATATAAATATAAGTATAGATATAGATGTAAATATAAATATAAACATATAAATATAAATGTAAATATGAATATAAATATGAATATGAATATAAATATAAATATAAATACATATATTAATATAAACAAATGTAAATGTAAATACAAATACAAATACAAATACAAATACAAATACAAATACAAATACAAATACAAATACAAATACAAATGCAAATGCAAATACAAATACAAATACAGATACAAATATAGATACAAATACGAGTACAAATACAGATACAAATATAGATACAAATACGAGTACATATGCAAATGCAAATACAAATATAGATATGAATATAAACATAGATATGAATATAAATATAAATATGAATATAAATATAAATATAAATATAAATATAAATATAAATATAAATATAAATATAAATATAAATATAAATATAAATATAAATATAAATATAAATATAAATATAAGTATAAGTATAAGTATAAGTATAAGTATGAATATAAGTATGAATATGAATATAGACAAAGACAAAGATAAAGATAAAGATAAAGATAAAGATAAAGATAAAGATAAAGATAAAGATAAAAATAAAGATAAAGATAAAGATAAAGATAAAGATAAAAACAAAGACAAAGACAAAGACAAAGACAAAGACAAAGACAAAGATGAAGTCGAAGACATAGATAAAGACGTAGGTATAGGTATAAGCATAGGTATAGGCATAGGTATAGGCATAAGCGTAGGTATAGGTCTAGGCATAGGTATAGGTATAGGTATAGGTATAGATATAGGTATAGGTATAGGTATAGGTATAGGTATAGGTATAGGTATAGGTATAGGTATAGGTATAGATATAGACGTAGATGAATAGGTAACCGTAGATGTAGACTTAGACATAGGCGTAGATGAAGACGTAACCGTAGACGTAGATATAGACATAGACACAGACATAGACACAGATACAGACACAGACAGTAACAGACATAGAAATAGACAGAGATAGAAACAGAAACAAACGGAAATAGAAAAAGTAACAGTAGCAGTAACAGTAACAGTGACAGCAGTAACAATAATAGTAGCAGTGACAGTACCAGTAGCAGTAACAGTAACAGTGACAGTAGCAGTAACAGTAACAGTAGCAGTAACAGTAGCAGTAACAGTAGCAGTAACAGTAACAGTAACAGTAACAGTGACAGTGACAGTGACAGTGACAGTGACAGTGACAGTGACAGTGACAGTGACAGTGACAGTGACAGTGACAGTAACAGTAACAGTAACAGTAACCGTAACAGTAACAGTAACAGTAGAAGTGACAGTAACAATAACAGTAACAGTAACAGTGACAGTGACAGTGACAGTGACAGTAACAGTAACAGTAACAGTAACAGTAACAGTAACAGTAACAGTAACAGTAACAGTAACAGTAACAGTAACAGTAACAGTAACAGTAACAGTAACAGTAACAGTAACAGTAACAGTAACAGTAACAGTAACAATAACAGTAACAGTAACAGTAACATTAATAGTAATAGTAATAGTAATAGTAACAGTAACAGAAAAGCGATGTGAGGCCACTCCAGCAAGAAGAGAGAAGATATCTGCGAAGCTCAGGAGAGGTGACCAGGAGGGGTCGCTGGGTCGAGTCCTCCTAAGGGAGGGGTGAGGAGGCAATTCATCGAGCCCATGACTTGATAATATGCACACGGAGGTACACACCCACACCCACACGCACGCACGTGCATGTGCACACGCAAATACGTACATACACATACACGCGCGCGCACAGATACATACACACGCGCTCGCACACATGCAGATGTATACACATACACACACACACACACACACACACACACACACACACACACACACACACACACACACACACACACACACACACACACACACACACACACACACACACACACACACACACACACACACACACACACACACACACACACACACACACACACACACACACACACACACACACACATAGATGTCTGTCACATAATTCAAAGTTATTTTGAATCACAAGGAGATAAAGATAGGAGATAAGGACATAATTCTACTGGGAAGACCGGAGACGCGGCACTAAATATTCTTCGAGGCACAATTACAGAAGTATTTCACGTTCAAATCTCGTTTAAGGAAAGAGAGCCCCATAATCGATGTCGTTCAGAATGACCCGACGAAGAAAACGGAGAAAAGTATTACGAAAATGAAAATAGGACAGGATTTTGAGAGACTCAAACTTTCCGAGTCGCCCGTAATGATTCCCTAAGTTCTAAGAAAAACCAAAGACGCCAGAACCGACAATTCGAAATGAAAATGGACGTTGAAAAAAATCCAGATACATTACGAGTAATGAGGCTGTTATTGGTTCACACTTTCACTTCGCTTTCACTTTCATCTTCATTGGCCCAAGTCATCGCTCGCCCAAAACCCATCGTAGACTTCCTTGAAATGGCCCGACACAAACGAATCAGGTGATTCACCTTATCGTGGGAGGTTAGGGATGAATACTTGTCTATTCATTCATCTATTTAATTATTTATTTATATATCTATTTACTCATTTACTTATCTATTTATTTATCTACTTTTTTATTTATTTATCTATGTATTTGTTTATGAATTTATCTATTTATTTATCTATTTATTTAACTATTTATATGTTCATTTAAAATGATTCATTCATTCATTCATTCATTCATTCATTCATTCATTCATTCATTCATTCATTCATTCATTCATTTTTTTTTCTTTTTGCAGGGTGGGGGTGGGGGAGTCGAAAAAGAAGGGAACCCACCTTCCTTTACGAACGTCACACTTCAAAACGCGGATCGAACTAATAGCGGACCATAATCGCGCATGTCCACCGACATGACGCAACACCTGCCCCCTTCATCTCGGTGACGTCTTTTTATAGACTCTTATCCGGCTGGTCGAGACCCCATCGACGCCCGAGTCCTGGTACAAGGGCTATCACACTGGGCTATTTTGCCTTCACCTCCAGAATTTTCCCCGCCGTCAAATAACTATGGTAAGCTGTTTTGTTTTCTCAACAAAATACATCGAATGTTATTCTAAATGCTGGAGGAAAGTGAACTTCATCCAGCATATCAAATTCCTTCTCGAAAGCTGCGGGCTGTAACTTTGCACCAACAGTCGGAGGAAAAATAGCCCAGTGTGATAACGTCTGGAACAGAATCGCTCGGTGACGTCACCTTCAGACTGGGCCTCGCCGCATTGAAGGGTTCTGCTCACCGCCCACGTCGTCATCAAAGTCTCCACGAGGATGGGGGACGGAGGGTCACGAGGTCCACCGTTGCCGATGCCCCTGGGGGCTTGGCCTGACCCGGGGACCTTCCCTCCCCCGCCCCCCGCGACCCGACCTGGATGCCTGGTAGTCTTGACCCATTTACTCCGACCCAACTCCATACGACCCGAAACCCGAAGAGTGGACTTTTTTTGTTGTTTCTTGGTTTTCTATGACCCCATTTATGGATGACTTAAGCTGACACACCCTGACTTAACAACCTGACTTAACTTGACCTAACCTGATCTAACCTGACCTAAACTGACCTAACCTGACCTAACCTGACCTAACCTGACCTAACCTGACCTAACCTGACCTAACCTGACCTAACCTGACCTAACCTGACCTAACCTGACCTAATCCGACCTAACCTGACCTAAACTGACCTAAGCTGACCTAACCTGACCTTACCTGAGCTAACCTAATCTAACCTGCCCTAACCTGAGCTAGTCTGATCCAACATGACCTAATTGACCTAACCTGGGTTAGCCTGACCTAACCTAACTTAACAAGACTTAGCCTGACCTAATCTGAACTAATATAACTTAGCTTGACCAAACATGATGTTAGTTGATCTTATTTATCATGTGTACCTGTCCATATTTGACTGCTTAATCTATTATTCTATTACAACTTTGTCTGACATCGCCTATTCTATCCTAACCCAGTAAGACCTAACCTGACCTAGGTTATCTAACTTAGTAGGAAGAAGAATCTAACCTTATGGGGTGGAAAATAGTTAAAACTGATACAGAGAGGGACCTCAGACTCGGGCCGGGGATCGAATGGCGGCCCCTGGGGTTCCATCCCCTGGGTAAGGTGAAGATATTGTCATGCTTTGGAGATGGGCAGAAGGACGTGATCCTCTCCGACGTCCATGCTAAGAGTGGAAGAGAGAGAGAATGAGTGTCAATGATAGAGCAAAAGTGAGAGTGAAATTGAGAGAGTGAAGGTAAAATTAAGAGTAGGAGTACGACTGCGAGTACTAGTGAGAGTGAGAGTGAAAGTGAGTAATAGTGAGAGTGATAGTGAGAGTGAGAATGAGAGTAAAAGTAAGAGTAGGAGTAAGAGAGGGATAGGAGTAGGAGTAGAAGTAGGAGTAGAAATAGAAGTAAGAGTAAAAGAAGGAGTAGAAGTCACTCATAGTCAGAGTCAGAGTTAGAAAAGAGTGAGAGTGAAAGTGAGAGCAAGAGTGAGAGTGAAAGTGAGAGCAAGAGTGATAGTGAAAGTGAGAGTAAGAGTGAGGGTGAAAGTGAGGGCAAGATTGAGAGTGAAAGTGAGGGCAATAGTGAGAGTGAAAGTGAGAGCAAGATTGAGAGTGAAAGTGAGAGTGAAAGTGAGAGCAAGAGTGAGAGTGAAAGTGAGGGCAAGAGTGAGAGTGAAAGTGAGAGCAAGAGTGAGAGTGAAAGTGAGAGCAAGAGTGAGAGTGAAAGTGAGAGCAAGAGTGAGAGTGAAAGTGAGCGCATAAGTGAGAGTGAAAGTGAGAGCAAGAGTGAGGGAAAGAGGGTATGATGGAAACTAGAACACATTTGATCTAACTTTACTTTATCTATTGTATTTTATTTGATCTTTCTGTGTCTCATTCTCTTCTATGTATCAGAAAAGACCAACAACAAGAATCACACGCTTTGATGGCCACTAGATTGATTATTGATATGGATTCGAATATTCAACATGGGAGAGAGAGAGAGAGAGAGAGAGAGAGAGAGAGAGAGAGAGAGAGAGAGAGAGAGAGAGAGAGAGAGAGAGAGAGAGAGAGAGAGAGAGAGAGAGAGAGAGAGAGAGAGAGAGAGAGAGAGAGAGAGAGAGAGAGAGAGAGAGAGAGAGAGAGAGAGAGAGAGAGAGAGAGAGAGAGAGAGAGAGAGATATGAGAGATTAGCTGACCCCCCCCTGTGGCAGCCAAGCCAGGTCACGTCCGTGGGATGAGGAGGAGGTGGAGGAGGTTGGGGGAGTGAGGAGTTGTGAACAAGAAAAAAACAAAAAATCAGTGTTGCGTGATGACCATCAAGTGTCGGACCAACCCAGTGCACTCACGCCCACACGATCGCGTGCAGCGTATCCAGATGTATACGCACATATACACACGTACGTTCATGTACACTCACACGCTCGCACACACACACACACACACACACACGCACGCACACATGCACACACACACACACACACACACACACACACACACACACACACACACACACACACACACACACACACACACACACACACACACACACACACACACACACACACACACACACACACACACACACACACACACACACACACACACACACACACACACACACACACACACACACACACACACACACACACACAGTTGCATACATACACGCACATATGCACGCCCATACACAGGCACATGCAAACGCGCACATAAGCAATTATATCTATGGTTTTACTTTGGCTGCCGCCAGGATTCTTCATCCGCTCGCAAGGCAACCGTACAGGTTCGATGTGGTTGCCACTCTAGAATGTGATGTTCTAGACTGTAGTCTTGGGGACGTCCCTGCCTGACCCATAATGATGCACTAGCATTAGCCTAAGCGCAAACTGAGACATAAGCGACACAGGCAACGCAGGTGACACAGGTAACGCAGGTGACACAGGCAACGCAGGTGACACAGGCAACGCAGCAAGCAACAAAAGGAGACTTCCTGTTGCTGGATTTGAAGTACAGTTTGAAGAAGAGAAAGGTGAAGGAGAGGAAGAGGAAGAAGGAGAGAAAGAGGAAGAAGGAGAGGAAAAGGAAGAGGAAGAAGAGGAAGAGAAAGAGGAAGAAGAAAAGGAAGAGGAAGAAGAGGAGGAAGAAGAAGAAGAGGAAGGAGAAGAGGAAGGAAAGGAAGAGGAGGAATATGAAGAAGAAGAAGAAGAAGAAGAAGAAGAAGAAGAAGAAGAAGAAGAAGAAGAAGAAGAAGAAGAAGAAGAAGAAGAAGAAGAAGAAGAAGAAGAAAAAGAAGAAGAAGAAGAAGAAGAAGAAGAAGAAGAAGAAGAAGAAGAAGAAGAAAAAGAAGAAGAAGAAGAAGAAGAAGAAGAAGAAGAAACATTCAGGCTTCCTCTCCACTTGTCTAGTCTGAGTCACCTCAATGGTAATTTCAGCCTGATTCACAAGTTTTTCAGATCTGCCACCTTCGTCGTACTCTTCTTCGTCTTCGCCTTTTCCTGCCTCATTAATCCTCTTATTTCCTGTATTTTTTTTTGCTTTATTCAGTCTTCTGTTGTTTCCTCCCATCTTCCCCTTGTCTTCTCCTCTCTTCCCTTCCCACCCCCCTTCCATCACTTCCTGTATTATCCTCTCTTCTCCTGCCTTCTACCCTCTACTGTCTTGTCATTTCTTTTCTCCTGTCGTTTCCAGCATTTTCCTGCCCATTCCTGCCTCATCTCCTATCTCTTCTCTTGTCTTCTGCTGCAAGGAACTTTTGTCTTCGTCTCTTGCGACGCCAACGCTGGTTCTTGGAGTGCCCCGGCTTCGTCCTCGGGTCCCAAGAATTTGGGAGTCTTCTTCGTCTTAAATCGTTTCCTCTTTTTGGTATCACCGACTCAGAACTGCAATAAACGAGAAACAGAAATGACAGGATGATTATACTTTATTTCAGAATATGTTTGGGCACTCTCGTGCCTTTTAATTTGTATCTCTGGCTCCCAAAGTGAAGCATTTGAATGAATTTGTGATGACAAAAAGGGGTGACTGGGGTGGGTTCTTGGGTTGAAAATGGTCTCCGACTCCCAGGCCAAAGGAACTCCACATTTCTGAACTAAAGAGAGGGAGTGGGAGGAGTAGGAGGGAGTGGGTGGAAGTGGGGCCACAAGCTCAAACCTTATGTCATCAGATGACCCTTTCACGCAAGGTAATGAAGGGAGGACGGAACCCAATTGTGAAGTCATATTGCTACCTATGCTGTTGCACAGGGCATTGTTAGCCGCCTTTGTGTAACGCAACAGCTTGGGTAACAGTGTTCCCATGTGACCACGCCTGTACTTGAAAAAGACCTCAGATTCGGCTCTCTGTCTTGTTCTTGTTCTTGTTCCTCTTGTTCTGTTTCTTGTTCTGCTTCTTGTTCTGCTTGTTCTGCTTCTTATTATGCTTCTGCTTCTGCTTCTTCTTCTTCTTCTTCTTTTTCTTCTTCTTGTTCTTGTTGTTGTTGTTGTTGTTCTTCTTCTTCTTCTTCTTCTTCTTCTTCTTCTTCTTCTTCTTCTTCTTCTTCTTCTTCTTCTTCTTCTTCTTCTTCTTCTTCTTCTTCTTCTTCTTCTTCTTCTTCTTCTTCTTCTTCTTCTTCTTCTTCTTCTTTTCTTCTTCTTCTTCTTCTTCTTCTTCTTCTTCTTCTTCTTCTTCTTTTTTTTTCTTGTTCTTGTTCTTGTTCTTGTTCTTGTTCTTGTTCTTGTTCTTGTTCTTCTTCTTCTTCTTCTTCTTCTTCTTCTTCTTCTTCTTCTTCTTCTTTTTCATCATCTTCTTCTTCTTCTTCATCTTCGGCGGTCTTGAAGACCACCAGTCTCTACAGTCCGTCAACGACAAAATTTTTCTTCCAGAATCAGGTGTTTAACCACGCAAATGATATGTTTCAATGTCTTTTATCTACTCTTCTCCATTTTCCTTTATTCACGGATGTAATTGCTTGTTTATGCGTTCTCTTCTACCTTTCTGCTGGTGTTCGATTATCTTTCTTTGTTTAATGCATTTATATATATTTCTGGTTGTTTTCTTGTTTGTTTGATTATCTTTCAATTTTTCCTTCTGGATCTGGTCTTGTTGTGTACCAAAAGGTCTCCTGTCGATATTTTACTTCATTATGGACCCGAATGACAACCCCACTCCCCTCCCTCCCTCCCTCCCTCCCTCCCTCCATCTTTCTTGCGTGATTGGAAGAACGACGCCACCGATTAGAGCAAGAAACCTCGACCTTGCAGGGAATAACAAGGTCACGTGACCAGCTCAAGTTTTCAAGACGTTGGGGGGTTCCTAAATTCTCTGAATTGCTTTGTGGTTGAGGAAAGAAAAGGTCGAAAAAGCGACTATATAGCTCCTGGACACAAGGGTCATGGTCGCCAGGTAAGGGAAAATTATGATTTGTAGATCGCGGAAAATGGTTCTTGTGGGCGCTGGCTTCAGCTTACGTTTCTTCCATAGAGTATTTCTATATGAAATAAGAAAAGAAGAGGAAATCCCGAGGAACGGGTGAGCAGACATGAGAACTCCAAGAAAAGTTACGTTTTGATCGGTGCGATTATTAGCTTACCACAGACGGGTGACGCGCATCCTACTAACTGGCATCATATTTGGGTAAGCGCGTTGGTAGGGTGCGGTTAAAATTATCGGTCTCGTACTTTGCAGCTCGGAGCAAAGCAGCCCCATTTAAAGACAAATAATTAGTGTCCTAGACCCTCGTTTGGCAATTATCATTGATCAGTAATCGCGAGCAAAACGTACATAAAAACTGCCACATCTTGGAGGATTTCAAACTAAAAAACTTCATTCATACACATATAAAGGAATGGAAAAGTATTAAAAAAAATGACCCATAGAAGGAAGAAAAAGATATATGTTTACCTTGACAAAATGTAGGTCAACCAGAGACCGACAGCAGCAAGGAAACCAGAGCAAATGATCGTATAGATACGATAATTATCGTGTATCAGTTAACCCTGTCACAAACCACCGCAGCCTTACATATGTTATTTTTCTTATTTTTCATTTCTAAGTACAGCTATGGCTAAAGGTTCGTGTGTGTAGGTCTGGGAATTGCAATAATAGCAATAACAATGAGAAATGTATAAATGTTGCTTGGTGTTTACCAGCCACGAAAGTGATGTCAGCAAATCCTACTTACCGTCATTTCCTCTGCAACTGGTGTGTTGCGATAAAGTGCACTAAAGTACAATCAAAACGACTGTCATGGATCTGGAGCTTCTAATGGTTTTGGGAGACCTTGAACAGTGTCCCCTCCAAGTCGGTTTTACTTCTTTCGTGTTGGTAATGATAATAATGACTGTATTGCAGGATTTATCGATGAGGTCACGCAGTTTTAGTTAATTGTGTATTCATACTTTACATCCAACATGCATGGGAGTTGACCGTAAATTCGCTTTCAAATTACAACACATATTATATCCATACCTAACATAGCATATATAACCACTATAACTCATGAACTTGTTCACAGAAGAGCGACCACCATTACTGGAGCAATCACATTCCGTAAAATGGGTTATTCGTTATATTTTTACTCATTACGTACCATGGGTATTCCATACAATTATATCTCTTGTAATTATGATATAAAAAAAAATGGGCCAAAGCAAGGTAATACCTTATTTGAGATTCCCAGACTTACATAACTACAAACAAATCTTTCATCGAGAGGCAACCACTTTGAAAGGGGCGTGGAAAATAAAATAAAAAATCGAATTCTCTACCCAGTATTGGCTTTGGCCCTCTCCGCTGCTTGATTACGAGCATGAAGCCAGTGATATACCTGCCTGCAAAACCTCCCTCGGCGTAGCCGGGAGGGGCGAGGCGCTTGGCTTGTTCTGTAACAGTCGGGACAGCGTTAACCCCAGGAAGGAATACGTCCCATTTTGAAGAAAAAAAATACTGGAAAACCTGTATTCAATTGGCATCACTCGAGAAAAAAAAATATTGAAACCTGTTTTATTGAAACTTTGTTATACTGGAGAACAAAAATAAGATTTCTGGTACCTATACGTGTATAAATGAATAATAATAAACTGAAATAAATATAATTGCCAGATAGCAATTTTTATGGATGCATGTGACCGCAAAAATTAAAATTGCCTTGAGCATGTATCCAATTGGAAGCTGTATTCCTTAATAGGGTTAAGATATCTTGTCGAAACATTGACATGACATACGCAACCTGAGATGCGGATGTGAATGCGCATTTTAAAGAATAAGAAAACATCCGTAGGTGTGAGAGCATGTATCCGGTTCACGTCCACTCAGAATAAAGTTTACCATTTAAGTGACGGCACATGAGGTATTTCTCGCTAGCATGCTACTCGCTTTTGCTACTTCGTTTGAGTAGGAACGACTTCGGTTACGATCTTTTGTTTTTCAAATTTCTAAATGTCAAATTACTCTTGAGGTATATGGCGAGAGGCTGAATGACGAACTAAGAGAAGTTAGACCTAGAATACGAATGTTAGACATATTTTTGATATGTCCTTAACCCATTCAACTCGTTCATCCCAGCCGCTTGTTGTGTAGATACGAAAAACCGGATATGGTAATGTACTTTATAAAACACCTATGCATATGTATAGTTTTTTCCTCTGTAGTCATGAGAGACACTGAAATGCTTTTATATTCTTCATGCTAGCCCTTGCTATAAACAATTAGATACTATTATTTTTTTTTTTTTTTAGATTTCAAAGTATGTCCTTTTTTCATCATGTCATCTGAGGTTAAAGGGAGAAGTCTAAAGTACTGTAACTGACAGGTGAAATATCCGCTGGCGATATTTACTACATGGAACTTGGTTCAGGACCGCCATCTAGATCCTAGAGTGTATCATTTCATCTGGGGGCGATAACTAGAGCTTCTACCCAATATCGCACCGATGAGGTGGAGTTATGTCCTGTTCACACTAGCGGCCTCAACCGCCACGGTTTGAACCGCGGCAGTTTAATTACAGTGTAACTCAACCGAGGTGTTTACACACAACCGCGCAGTTTTTCTTTGACTATGTGGTACCGTCGTGATTTCCGCGCGGTTCAAACCGCTTGTGTGAACAGGGGGAAAACTTATTGTTACAGAAAGAAAAGGTATTAGTATCTAAGATTTAAAAAGGGTCAGTATTTTTCCTTGAATGGAGATTAGTTTCATTATGAAGGCCACTAAAGTTCTTAAATTATTGATTATAAAAACCTTAAATGGTTATCACACTGGGCTATTTTTCCTTCAACCTCCGTTTAATCGGCGGTACCGCAGAACTCAAGAACTTTTTCCGCCGTCAAATCACTCTGGCAAACTATTTCGTTTTCTCAACAATTTACATGGAATGTCATTTGATATACTGGAGGAAAACTCTTTTCCTTCAGCATATCAGACTCATCCCGGAAGCTGCGGGCTGCAAATCTGCAGCAGCAGTCGAAGGAAAAATAGCCCAGTGTGATAACGCCTTTAGGGAATGCAGTAGTGACGCTTTCAGTGGGAAGCCGAAGAAGAGGGTTTGGCGAGACGCGACGCGCGGCATGGGAGAGCTAGTCCTCAGGCACTCGGAGCAAAGGATCGACTTTTTGCACAAATCGAAGGGAAAGTGATGAAACGGCAGAATTCAAATTTTCTCCGTGCAATTATTAGCCAACTACCACGGCCAATGGAGGATGATGCGCATCCTACTAACTGGCATCATATTTGGGTAAGCGCGTTGGCTGTAGGTTCGATTAGAACGATCAGCCTCGTATTTTGCAGCTCGAGGCAAAACAGCCCCGTCCAAAACACGAAGGATTAGTGGTCTAGACAATCGTTTGACGATTATCATTGAGCCATGAACGATCATCGTTGAACGATAATCGCACCGAGCAAAAGGTAGCTTAAGATGAGTGTCGGTTGTCAATTTTATGTTGATTTTGGGTGCGTAACAAGTAGTGTCACTGCTGCCTGAGAAGCTGAGACCTCCCGAAGGCAAGACCTCTGCTTTTCCTCAGCCTCAGTAATGTTGCAGCCCTATAGGCGGGCACTCGGTCACCAGATAGGGACCACCATTTCAATTAGACAGATATGAAACTCATACTGGAGGTTGGTGTCTTTTGTGGATGTGGTCCGCGATCTATAAATCTGTGAGAGTTAAGGCAACGGTTTGATCCATCAACTAAATTAATCATTGACTAATTAGAAGAAAAAAAAAGTGAGAAGCTTACGCCAGGAGGTGCTTAGCTGCAGCCGAGGCAATCACTTTTACCCCTATACGCTCGGGGAGAATTGCAGGATTCGAACTCATAATTAAGTGAATGCAAGACCAGCACGCCTCTGATTACGTCATCAGCGAAGAGTAGAACAATTGCCGTGGCTTCTGGTAGATACCATCTGGGGCACCAAAGTCCGGGGCTCGTAAATATAACAGAATAAGAATAAGAAAAAGAAATTGTAATGAGAACGCAAATGAATCGGAGCAGAACTCGGTCCCATCACGGGAAGAAGGAAGGCCGACTAGGTGACACCGAGACCCAACCTTGTGGGGTGGTGAAAGGACGGACGTCGCGGTCAAGACAAAGAACCAGAAAAAAAAAAAGGTCGAAAGATGGAGAATGGGAATATGAACGTAGTTTCAGTACACACCCAAGAGGATGTTCGGACGCAAGCCCTCGCGGAAACGGTCTTACGTGGATAATCATGCAAAGGATTACAAAGGATTACAAAGGCGGAGCATGCCGACAGGAGACCTTTTGGTTCATATCTAGGTCGGATACGAAAAAAAAATCATAATGATAATAAATGAATAAATAAAAACTATAATAATGTAAATAACAAATAAAATACATAAATGCATAGGTATAGTTAAGTAATAAACAAACAGGTAAATAGTAAATAATGATAAATTGACATATAACTAATAATAAATGAGAATCAAACAGACAAATCATAACAAAACAAAAACAAATAATATAAAATAAATTATAATCATTACAGCATCTTGCTTAGGTGTTTATCTAAATGATTCTTAAAGCTTCGAACTGAACTACATTGCACTGCCTCTGCAGGAAGTTTATTCCATTCATTAACTACATGGTTGGCGAAGTTGTTTCTACCCACTTCCAAATTAAATCTATTTCCGGACAGTTTGAGACCATTGTTTCTTGTCTGATTCTCATTCAGTGTGAAAATTTTGTCACTTTTGATGTTGTCAATTCCCCTTAGAATTTTAAAGACCTGTTTCAAGTCTCCTCTGAGTCTACGCTTTTTTAGGGAAAACAGATTTATTTTTTATATTTGGAATTAGTTTTGTGGGTCACCGTTGTACTTTTCCAGTCTGTCAATGTCTTTAATGAGATTCGGTGACCATACGGAAACAGCATATTCCAAATGTGGACGAACTAACGATTTATATAGCTTGTTAATGAGTGATGGACTTTTGAAGTCAAAAGATCGCGCAATCAGTCCTAAAATCTTATTTGCTTTCTCAGAGGCTGAAATACACTGCTTGGGT
The DNA here is from genome assembly GCF_046742065.1 of Oratosquilla oratoria. NCBI lineage: Eukaryota > Metazoa > Arthropoda > Malacostraca > Stomatopoda > Squillidae > Oratosquilla > Oratosquilla oratoria. The sequence continues at coordinate 64,138,507 of NC_134782.1, read as the reverse complement.
CATTAGAGATCGTTACTGATAATTACGCCGAGATCTTTTTCACTATTCACTTTTGTTAACGAATTTCCAAATAACTTATAATCGTACTTGCTGTTATTTTTACCTACTATATGTGCATTACCTTGCATTTGCTTGTGTTAAATTTCATTAGCCATTTTTCAGACCATTGCTGTAATTTATCTAAATCTTCTTGAATATGTAATTGGTTTAAGTGATCATTTGCCATTCCGCACATTTTTGTATCATCAGCAAATTTGGAAACAGTAGATTTTAGTCCATGGTCTATATCATTTATATATACTATGAATAGAAGTGGCCCAAGAACGGAACCCTGAGGAACTCCACTTGTAACATTTTTCCATCTAGAAGTTTTTCCATTTAAAACAACTCTCTGTTTTCGATCATTCAACCAATTTCTAGTCCAACTTAATAGGCTACCACTTATTCCGTGCGAAGCTAATTTAGTAAGTAGTCTTTCGTGGGGGACGGTATCAAAAGCTTTTGCAAAGTCTAGATATATTAAATCTATACTGTTTCTTTTGTCATAATTCGAGATAACTGTGTTGTAGAATTCGAGTAAGTTAGTCACGCAAGAACATTTCCGTCTGAAACCATGCTGGCTATCATTTATCAAACGGTTACTTTCTAAATGATGTTCGATAGCATCTCTGATGATAGTTTCCATTATTTTTTGTACGATTGAAGTCAAACTTATAGGCCTATAGTTATTTGGTTTCTTTTTGTCACCTTTTTTGAATATGGGAGTAACGTTAGCTAGCTTCCATTCTCTTGGGACACCTCCGGATATGATGGATTTCTTTAAAATAATTTATAATGGAATAACAATCTCATTTTTCATTTCCTTTAAGATTCTTGGATGCCAACTGTCAGGCCCTGGTGTTTTATTAACTTTAAATAGATACTCACAGGTATTCCAGCACATGCTCACGCATGCAGACACCTACACGCACCCACCCACACCCACACCCACACACCCACACACACACACACACACACACACACACACACACACACACACACACACACACACACACACACACACACACACACACACACACACACACACACACACACACACACACACACACACACACACACACACACACACACGCACACACACACACACACACACACACACACACACACACACACACACACACACACACACACACACACACACATCCTCGTGGCGCAGTGGTTAGAGTTCTCGCCTGCCACTTCGGCGGTCCGGGTTCGAATTCCGCCCAGGGCTGAAATAATTTCAGTATCGTTGCGCTGCGGGTTCTTACTCCAATTCGTGGGCGGGGAGTTGGGTGTGTGTGTGCGTGTAAGGTCACATTATTACCTATAGATCGCGTCATACGAGCTCTGAGCTCTCATCCGGGAGGTTAATAACTGTCGATCACGAATCCAACACGTGGTCCAAGACCATGCTGAATCACACACATGCACAAATATTACCGGCAGAGAGAGGCTAAATGCAAACTCACGACAGCGGCACCTAGCGAGTGCACCAAAAAGTAATGGGGAGAGAGAATAGTTCACAGGGTCAAAATTACGACAGGCAGAATAGATTAAAGTCAATTCAATACATGCAGCCGTACAGTAATGGTTGGTGGTGGGAAGGGGGATGGAAGTGGGGTGTGGAGGTGTGTGGGGGTGGGGGGGTGGAGCGAATGAGCCGACAATGGAGGAGGAAAGCTGAGAGCTGACGAGACAGATGCCCCCCCTTCCTCAACCTCCCCCCACCCCCAACCCTTTCCCAACACAACTGGGTCGATCGAAGAAGGAGCGGGGCTTTTTTTCGTATAGTGGGAGTAGGAGTGGGCGGGGAGGGGGGGGGGGTGCAGTGATTAGGGTGGAAAGCTGCGATTTTTTTTTTCATTCCTGAGTCTGTTGTTTATTAGCGCATGCTAGATATTTCACAAACTGGTTTTTTAATTCATCTCTAACCTTTTATTATCACAATTCTTTTATAAAATAGGATTTTCAGCTATTAAGTTTTAGCTTCAGAAAATGAACAGAATCACAAATTGGTATCCGTAGGATTTCTTCACCTTAAAATGGTGGAATTCACCGTAATATCATTTATTTTATTCTATTCAAGCGCATTTCAATGTAGTTACGAATTCGTTTATAAGCAACAATAAGAGAATTTTTCTTTCTTGTTGCGACTGTTGGGTGAGCGGTGCATTTGTAATACTCTCTTCACTCTTTCGACCTCTCGTTCATATTTTTTGTGGGAATGATCACGTAACCGGTGTCTCACTGAGACCAACACGTGGAGGTTTCTGGGCAGCTTGCAAGGGCATTTCAGGTCAAGTAGTCCTGAAGGTCATGTGACCCGCTACAGTCTTGACCTATTGTACAGCAGTCGGACCTTATTAGGTCACTGACACTTGTCAGAGTGTGACTTCTGAGCCGTTTGTGTTAAATACATTTGACCTACGTCATATGACCTATTGTACAGCTGACAGACCTCCTTATTAGGTTAATGATAGTTATCAGTGATTGTTGAACCTTTTTGTGTTAAAGTGCATACATTTGACCTAATGAAATCTTGTTACTGTAACCTTGAAAAAAATAAGGAATTCATTTCTCTAAATCTTGTTACATGACAGTTGAAGCAAAGAAACAGAACTCTTAAATTTATCGCAACAAATGTTGACTTAATTGACCAATTCTAGAAATATGTGTTTATTCTTTATTTTTCCCAATATTTGTTCTTATTTTTCAAAGTGGGTGTAAGAAGGAACTGGGGTGTGTGGTGCCGTGTGTGCGACATGACGTCACGAGTGAGATTTGTTCATGTAAGGCGTCGCCTGAGATGCCTCTTAATGCCACATAACGTAAGCTGATTTATAATTTTGCTCTTTCGGTGCCCTGAACAGCTTATGATCTCAGCCACTTTTCTTCGTTACTGGAAAGGGAGAGTATCATCAGGAATGTAAGAGTCTATAAATTGAACGAACAAATGAATATGATATCAGCTAACGCAACTCTCCTAAGGTGTTATACCTGTCGCTGTACATATCTGGTTAAGCCTTGCACTACCGAGAAGAGTAGTGTGGATGGTGGTGTATAGAGTAATGTGGCAGTAGGGAAAACAAAATGGAAAGTGACATCTGGCAAGCAAAGGTTGATCAAGAGTAGTGACTGGATAAAGCAGCACGATCTGATGGAATCTGGATGCCCAGCGGAAACGGTGGAGAGCGGGGAGAGGGGTAGGGGAAAGAGGGGAGGTGGGGGGCTACAAGGACGAGAAACAGACAAAAAGAATCTAATTAAGAAACTCAGCGAGAGATGACGAAGGCAGGAACCTCAGCCAGAAGACCAAGGTCTTATTTAATGATACATTGATACGGTGATACACATTTATTGCATTTAACCAATATTTCATTCATGGGTGTTACAGCTACACAGACATATGTAAAGCAACGTCTGTTAAGATGACTTACGCCACGATGTATTGCAGACACATATCTTGGAAAGGGAAGACAAACGTAAATGTAAAATTCACTGCAACAGTGGAAGAACTAATAATATTTCATTTCTCAATCACCCTGCATGTCCAGCACTCCCCAAAGCATGCACATATACATATACATATACATATACATATACATATACATATACATATACATATACATATACATATACATATACATATACATATACATATACATATACATACACATATACATATACATATACATATACATATACATATACATATACACATACATATACAAATACATACACATATACATACACAAATACATACACGAGCGCGCACGCACACACACACACACACACACACACACACACACACACACACACACACACACACACACACACACACACACACACACACACACACACACACACATTTGCACAAACTTCCTCTACGTGACACACCGCCACTACACCACGCTACAAGGCACAACAACAAACTCTTGCCCATCAGAGCGCCAAGGACTGACCACAATAAGAACAGCACCATTCCGTCCATAATGCACATTCCTGGCCCAAATTGTTCTTGTCCTAAAATAAGCACAAACCGTATATTGTTAGTGTATTAATGTATCACTGTTATCTGAATAACTTGATTCTTGTAACACTATTATCTATTATTATTATGCACACACTTATAGACACACACACACACATACACGTGCATATATATATATATATATATATATATATATATATATATGTATATATATATATATATATATGTATATATGTATCTATCTATATATGTATATATACATACATACACACACACACACACACACACACACACACACACACACACACACACACACACACACACACACATACTCTCCCCCCTGTAGTTACTTTTTAAGATCAGTGTGTGATGTTGTTCAAACGTTGCTTCAAGTGAACGGATAATTTGGTCTATAGTGACGCTCCTCACTGAGTGGCGATTTTAGTGTACGACCTACTAGTTAAGATGGCTACTCCTACCCGTCTACACTACAGTGCAGGCAAACTGTTTCAATTAAGATCAGGGTGTGGTTACCCTCCCTCACCTGTGATTAAACACCTCAAAGAACTTAGCCTATTTCGTAACCGTGGACGCAGAGCGGGACGCAACCTTCATAGAAACATTAAGATAGAATGAGGAGAGTAAAAACAGTGTTCACGCCGAAGCCTGTCACGGAACGCAGGATCATTGAGGTCCCAAGACTATGGTATGATTTACCCTTTTTTTTTTTTTTTTTTTGTCTAACGTGACCTCTCTGTGTAACAAAGTTGATGAACTCACTACTACTGTTTTGTCACTTAATGTGGGTGTAGTTGCAGTTACAGAAGCATGGCAAATAGTGCCCGAAATTTGCCAAATTGAGAACTACGTGCTTCATCATAACCTCAGAAAAGAGAGGAGAGGGGGTGGGGTGGCCGTCTACTCCCTGAAAGTTTTAAATGTCTCGGAGTTACCAGTCGACAACCCTGTAGGCCTAGAAACCATATGGTTGCGGTTAACCCCACCCTCACACCCTCGCCACGCAGCCTCTATCATTCTGTGTGTAGTGTACCACCCCCCACGAGCCCCATCGGCCGACGCTTTGGTGGAACACATTATTAGTACAGCAGACAGTCTCAGGGCCAAATTCCCCAGTGCTAGGTTGGTCCTATGTGGGGATTTCAATGAGTTAGACACCAGTGATATTCAAGAACATCTACATATATCACAACACGTCAACTTCCCCACACATGGCGCCAACACGCTTGACCTTATTCTCAGTGATATGAGTGAACTGTACCTCACCCCGCAACCCCTCCCCCCTGTTGGTCGGTCGACCCATACGACCATCCTGTGGTTACCGGTCGGCTCGACTTCGTTGGCACCCGGCACCGCCACCCGCCTTCACAGGCCCATGCCCAACTCACACTTGCGTGAATTTGGACAATGGATCACTCAACATCCATGGACAGAGGTGCTCGCAGTGGAGGGAGTTCAGGAGAAGTGGGACAATTATATCAATATAATTACGCAGACCTTCCATTGTCACTTCCCTTTGAAACAAATGCAGACGCACTCAGCCGATAACCTTTGGATTACAACCATGATTAAGAGGCTTATTCAGCAGCGTGCTAAAGCTTTCTACACTGACACAAACCTTTTTAGACAACTCCGGAACAGTCACAAGGGAAATAAAAAGAGCCAAAAAGATGTACTACCCCAACAAGATCAAGCACTTACAGCAGAACAGCAGCATATGGTTTAGCAGGGTCAAAAGTTTGTGTGGTTTGAGGCAGGCATCCGACATCCCCCCTCCTGTCACAACTCACACACACACACACACACACACACACACACACACACACACACACACACACACACACACACACACACACACACACACACATATATATATATATATATATATATATATATATATATATATATATATTGATGGCGCAATCGGCTAAATCACTATCACTTGTCACGTGCTAGCGCAGGTTCGAGTCCTTGGCTGCACTATGTTTCAATTTCTACATGTATGCCTCCTGGAGTGTCTCGATGTTGATGGCTTAGAATTAAACCGAATTGTAGTCGATGAATGTATGTATATATATATATATATATATACAAATAGATACACACACACACACACACACACACACACATATATATATATATATATATATATATATATGTATCGATATATTATATGTACGTATGTATATATGTATATATATATGTGTGTATATATACATATATATTTGTATATATATATATATATATATATATATAAAAATGTAAAACCACACACTGAATGGTCCCTAATACATACTTTTTCATCTTTTCAACCAGAAACTTTTGATAGCGTAATTGGTTAAGTCACTGTTCATTTGTTACGTTTCAGCTAGGTTCGAGTTTGAGTGTCTGTATGTGATTCACCATGGTCTTAGATCACGTGTTGGACTCGTGATCGACAGCTATTTCCCTCCTGGAAGAGAGCTCACAGCCCATGTATGACCGATGTATGGTTAATGCTGTGACCTTACACCCACACCCACACCTAACTCTCCGCCCACGAGAGTTGGAGTAACAACTCGCAGCGCTGCCATACTGAAATTACACCAGCCGTGGGTGGGATTCGAACCCGGACCGCCGTAGTGGCAGCTGGGAACTAATCACTGCGCCACGAGGTGTATACCAGTACGCCGCAAGGCGTGTATTACTGCGCCATGAGGCGTGTTCGTGTATGTGTGTGTGTGTATGTGTGTGTGTGTGTGTGTGTGTGTGTGTGTGTGTGTGTGTGTGTGTGTATTCACCTCGGATCTGCTGCAGTCTCTGTCGAGTGTGTGTGTGTGTGTGTGTGTGTGTGTGTGTGTGTGTGTGTGTGTGTGTGTGTGTGTGTGTGTGTGTGTGTGTGTGTGTGTGTGTGTGTGTGTGTGTGTGTGTGTGTGTGTGTGTGTGTGTAAAACGAAGGGGCAATATATAGAATGAGTTGGGGCACTGGTACTTATTTCAAATAAGTGACAGAACCACAATTTCCTCCGCCTTTCATCTCACAGTGACATATACTGTACATCGCTGGTCCCATAAGTTACTGTGTGTAGATAATGGATGATGATGGTGACTCATTTTTTATGTCCTGAACTCCTCCTCGATGGTGTTGTTGTTGTCGTTTCCTAGACTGTCTGTAAATGGAGTCTCCCTTAATGTGTTGTATAGTATGAGGTGAGATGTTATCTGCGATGCAGTCATCCAGCCTCTTCTGGCGGCTTAGAAGGCCTGGGTGGGGGCAGCACAGCAGTCTGACCAAGTGGAATCAGTCCTTATCTTCTGATAAACCTCACAATTTTTTTTTTTATGGTGGCAATTCAGATAAAACATGTGTTATTGTTGTTATTGCTGTTGTTGTTGTTGTTGTTGCTGATGTTGTTGCTTATGGTTGTTTATGGTTGTTGTTGTTGTTGTTGTTGTTGTTGTTGTTGTTGTTGTTGTTGTTGTTGAGGGGTGCAAGGGACGGTGGTATCTTCTTGAAGCAAAAGGACTTTATATATATATATATATATATATATATATATATATTTTACTTTTTTTTCGGCGGCATATATATATATCTATCTATATATATATATATATATATATATATATATATATGTATATATATATATATATATATATATATATTATTATTATTATTTTTTTTTTTTTTTTTTTTTTTTTTTTTTTTTACTTTTTTTTTTTTTTTTACTTTTTTTTTCCGGCGGTGGCCGGGGGAACCATCACTGCTCGGCGTGGATGATGATGATGATGATGATGCCTCGGCTCCTAATCAACCTCAGCGCCATGGCCGGGACTCGAACTTGTGTGCTTGACCTCCCTATCAAATTGCCAGCCACACGAACTACAGCTGCATCACAGTAGGCCCTAGATAACAGGCGGATGGTTAAAGAAATACATAGTTGAATAAACAAATGACTAAATGGATAGTTGAATAGATAAACACAAATTAATAAGAATGACTAAATAGATGAATAAATCAATCGGTGGATGGATGAATGGATAGACAGACGAATAAACCGATAAATGAAAAAGTAGATAGATGAGTGAAATTTCCTTAGGTGTAGGTTTAATTGCATCTTGATTAAAGAAAAATGCAAACTTCGTAAGAGGACTTGATAGGTGGAAGGACGATGGGCAACACCGACCCTCACTTTCCCCAAGTATGGGTGTGGTCACTCGAAAGAAATTGCCGGAGAAGTCTGTTGCACAAAGACAGTGATCCTTCCGAGCTGATCCTTGAAGAAAAAAATGTAAATCATTCACAAAAAGTCCTTGATAAATGAATGGCAGGCAGACAAAATTGACCCATATTCGTTTCTTTTGACCGTGGGTGTGGCCACATGGGGACATTGTTGAGGAGAGCTTTGTCGCATAAAGACGATTGGCATCATCTTTATGTGCAACACTGAAGGGAGAGGTTTTATGCTATGGCGCTTTGATTTGCGACGCCCCCCCCACACACACACACCGTCGGTCTCCCTTCTCTCTCCGTTTCAAGAGAGTGGAGGAAACAAACCCCACCCCACCCCACCCCACCCTCCATTCAACTCACTATGACTTATTTACCTTCATAGAAGTGGACCATGACAGCCCACGAACCATTTCTTTTGAGTGTTTCGCCAAAGGACTGTCGATGTGGCAAGGAAGCTCTTTCCCGTTGTACTTGTGTGATTCCTGTTCTTTTCCTGATACTGTACACGAACCTCCTGTGCTCAGGGTAGAAAAACAGAAATAAAACAGAGAAAGGACAAGCGCTGCATCATAATCAAAATAAGCTCAGAATCTACCGGCTGGGCTCAAATTTGAAGCTTCCGCCTAAACATATTTAGGGGACCAATGAGCACAACAGTTGTCTACATTTCTAAACCACAAGACACGAAGACAGAGTTTGTGCCGCAGACGACCTTGAGAGAGGAAGCAGAAGAAGAGTACAACAGATTGCACTACGAAAAACTTGCCCAATTCATTGCCAATCAAGTGATTCAGATCACAGAAGCAGCTATAAAAAAAAATGAAAATTTCTTCAAGGCCAAAGTAATATATTTTGTGTACTGTGATTAACATGGAGAACTTGACATGCAAAGGTAGCTTTCAGGATGGACTGAGTGAGCAGATAATTCCAGGAGGCGGGTAGCTGCGACCGATGACGTCAATTTTCCTCTATGCATTTGGACTGTTGGGGCAGGTAATAGTCACTGATGGAAATCGGAGAGGCGCGTGTGGAATTTGAATCCACATCTAAAAAAAAATGGGAGACAAACACGTTTCTGGTTGCGCCACCAACGCACTAGCCAGCGACAAAACCTGGCACTTCTAGAGCTGTAAAGCTGTTCCTTTACAGCTGTAGCGAAGAGGAGGAGGAAGAGGAGGAGGAGGAAGAGGAAGAGGAGGAGAAGAAGGAAGAGGAGGAGGAGGAGGAGGAAGAGGAGGAGGAGGAGGAGGAAGAGGAGGAGGAGGAGGAGGAGGAGGAGGAGGAGGAGGAAGAGGAGCAGGAGGAGGAGGAAGAGGAGGAGTTTTTCAGGACTAAGAGGTCGGCGTCATCTAAGATCCTCTCTCCCCACCTCCTTCCCTGTACGAAATGCTTGATCTCTCGTTGTAAAACTTCGAAGAAGTGACGTGTACAGGGAATGATAAAGGGTTTGTTCTCACCTGGAGATGTGTCCTCTGACATCTTTGCCGGACTTTGTCCTTTTCTTCCTCCGAGTTTATTCCTGGCTAATTTCAGACTAATTTTTCCCAAGAGGAATGATGTTACAGTGTGAGAAGTGGGTAGTTCTACGTGTCTACTGGTGCATGACACACGTAGAGCAGCTCACGTCTCATCCTGTAGGAACGCCATTTCTTTGAGAAATCTTACCTATTGAACATGTCCAGAATAAACTAGGGTGAAGACTCCTGTCTTTCTTCTTCCTACCTATGCCAACACAACAGCTAAATCTCACTCAAGGAACCAACAAACATCCTTCGACCTAATCAGCACTGACATGGCACCAACTCTCAATCGCAAACAATCATCATCAGTGGACTTCCTGCACAATATATCCTTATATTAGACTAGCTCTATAATTAACACAAATTGAATATTGTCAGTGTATCTCGAAATCGCTGTTAAATCAATAAACTAATTGTTATGTAGTTAAATTAGACTAGTTCTAAAACCAACACAAATTATATATTTTCAGAGTACCTCGGAATTGCTGTTAAATTAATAAACTAATTGTTATGTAGTTAAATTTGACTAGTTCTAAAATCAACACAAAATTATATATTTTCATTGTATCTCTGTATCGCTGTTAAATCGATAAATCGATTCTAATGATCATTTATTGTTATTATCATATTGTCTATACGCGTGCCCTAGGGTGTAGCTAGTTCGTCAGACGAAACTGTGAATGTCCCGGAAGACGCGTGTTGAGTAGCACGCGCTTCTCTGTCTGTCTGTCTGTCCACGCGTGCCTCTCTGTCTGCCTGTCTGTGTCCGCCCCAGTTCGCAGCCGGCGGCACGAAGAACCTGATTCCTGACGAGCTGAAATTTATCTTCTTCGGCTGCTTGTCCTACGCGCGAGGAAGGAAGAGAGGGAGGAAGAGAAGGAGATTCTTCCTGCCCCAGTTTACGAACCAAGTAATCGGTATTGCTCTTGTCACCCTGTTTTATGGCGGTAGTAGCATCAGAGTGTTGGCTATGTATTTGGCTGACCCTATATTGTGCGTAGCTAACCAACGTTCGCTTACACACGGAAATGAATGCGCACACACACACACACTCACACACACACACACACACACACACACACACACACACACACACACACACACACACACACACACACACACACACACACACACACACACACACACACACACACACACACACACACACACACACACACACACACACACACACACACACACACACACACACACACACACACACACACACACACACACACACACACACACACACACACACACACACATACACACGCGCACATACACACACAAGGTGTACAGGGAATAATAAAGGCTTCGTTCTTACCTGGAGATGTGTCCTTTCACATTTTTGTCAATTTTGTCGCTTTCTTAGATAGACAGATAGATAAATAGATAGATACATAAATAGATAGAATCATAGATAGATAGATTGATGGATAGATAAACAGATAGATGGATAGATAAACAGATATATAGATAGATAAATATATATATATATATATATATATATATATATATATATATATAGATAGATATATATATATATATATATATATATATATATATATATATATATAGAGAGAGAGAGAGAGAGAGAGAGAGAGAGAGAGAGAGAGAGGTAGGGTGGGTGTCGGCGAAGTGAGACTGGAACAATATGAGGAAGGCGATCCATCTGAAATAAGTCTTGATATATGGAGATAAAAAATAGAACAACGGGACGGACGAGTGGGTTGGGAGTGTGGGGGGGAGTTGGGGAGTGCGGCGTGTTCCTTGGTGGTCCGCTTTCCCAATTCCTAAAAAAAAAAGAAGAAAAAAAAAAAAAAAAATGGTGGGTTAGTCTAAAATCGTGAAGCGAACCCACCCCGCTCCTGATCTCGTGAGTTTGAGGTTCTTAACAGGCGTGAGGGAACGTGTGCCCCGAATTCTCTAGGAGGAACAGAAGCGTGAAGACGTTTAGCCAGGCGTGATGCCAGGGCCGCGGGAGCAGAGCAAAGGGGTCCTGGTGCTGCACCCTGGTGCCACCCTGAAACGAAAAAATAGATTAAAAAATCACTATCCCACTACCACGAGGTGGGAAGTGAGAAACCTATGAAAATACAAGCCCTCTCAAATACAGCAAGCCGGTTTTTTTTTTTTTTTTTTTTTTTTTTCCCAAGTTTGGGTCACCTCCCCGCTTGCCCAAGGCTGTCGGGAACCAACGTAAAAAGCATACAGCGGGTTTCATGAGTCAAACTCACTATCATCTGCTTATGAGTTCGACACGGTATCCACTTATCTACCGCATACACCAAAGATAGATAACAAAAGTGATATCTCAAAGTTGTCGAAAATTATCGTGAAGATATCTTGGCGGTGTCGAAAGTAAGATAAGGTGTACCATTGCCGACAGCAAGCGCTTCTGTCCTTGAGAACAACATTGCGCCGAGGAAGTGGAATTAAAGGGCTATCACACTGGGGCACTTTTCCTACAACCTCAGATTAATTGGCGATAGCACCCACCTCCAGAAGTTTTTCCACCATGAAATCACTATGGCAAACTATTATGTTTTTTCAACAACTTAGAGAATGTCATATGATATACTGGAGAAAAGTAATTTACCTCCAACATATCATATTTCTTCCCAAAAGCTGCGCCAACAATCGGAGGAATAATAGCCCAGTGTGATTATGCCTTAACAGAGGTGGTGAAGGAACGATTTGAGGAGTGGTAGTAATGGTTGATTTGATTTGATAAATTTATTACGACTAATGGCGGCAAGCAATTTACAAACTGAAGTAGTTACAGAGAGATAAATGTCGCGCAGGACATTGTGGAATCTAAATGAATCAATAATCACCAAGATATGGAAATCTCATGAATGAATCCAAATTATTCTGTTAGAGAATATTAGGGTAGTAATGGTAGGCGTTCTTTTTTTTAATATAAATACACTTAGACATACAGTATGTACACTTAGACACATATATACACTTAGACACATATATACACTTAAAAACATACAAGCGCCTAGACACAAGTAAGAAAACATATGAAGATTGAGAAATGTGGATAAGGTACAAGTGACAATGTGTGTTCAAAGTTTCATCGACACGGAGAGGCTAGTTTAGTTTTCGCTAGTACTAGTGACTTGTAAACTACCCCTCTACTTGCCCAGTGTGGACGGAAAGTTAGTCAGCTTCCCTCCAAACTTTCCTAGTGTCAGTACTTACTTGCCGGGTAAGTTATGTGCAGGTAGCACTAGCGGCCACTAAACTAGACCCATCTCAACGAAGCTTTAGAGGTTCGTCGAACGCGGTTCGACAGATACGTGTTTAAAGTGATGTGTGAACGTGTGAACGTGGGTATTTTGTTGTCGAACACGTTGGTTAAACCCCAAATACCCCGTTCACACGTTCACACGTCACTTTAAACACGTGTCTGTCGAACCGTCAGACCCTGTAAATCCCCTCTTACACTACAGTAAAGACCACCCCACTTCTGCCACTAACTTGTTTCGGCGCATTCTGACAGCAAATGGCGAATGAGATGAAATCAATGAATGCAGCTCAAAGCATTTGTGCTCCATTCAGTATTGTCCTTTGTCAGGGGGCAAGAATGCCGCTAATATGCCCCCTTTGGTCGTTGTAAAAATACTTGATTTAGAGATGGACGCCTGATACATCTTCGTAGAAGACATCCGGTACTGTGGTACCAAGAAATGATATCAACCTTACCTCCTTCGCGGAAGAGTGTGCATGTTCAAAGAAAAAGAAGAAGAAGGAGGAGGAAGAGGAGGAGGAAGAGGAGGAGGAGGAGGAGGAGGAGGAGGAGAAAAGGAGATAGAGGAGGAGGTAGAGGAAGACGAGGAGAAGGAGCCGGACACTATAGAGGTCATAGGTACGTGGTCACCATCTCAGAACTTTTGGAAGTGTAACTGGAGGGAGACTTTCTCTTTAAAATCGCCTAGCGGAAGCCAGAGTGAGTAACGGCTTTAAAGATCCAAAGAACCTTTCGATATCGGAGCAGTCTTCGGCGCATAACATACTCCATCTGAAACAAAACGTTGACACAACCAACACCTAGGATGACACAACGCTAAAGACCAAAGCAGGAGTCACCAACGGGCCAGATAACTGAGAGGGTAACAAGCGCCTGCCGCATCACCACCTTGTTCAATACAATACGGTGAATACACATCTAGATACTATAAAATTTATATTTAAAAAAATACATGTACAGGTCGGTGGTGGTCCGTAGTTTGGTGATCCTTAGACCAGAGTGACATATTGATCTACGAGGGCCCCACGCGTCGTTTTGGGTGAGGTAGGCCGGTTATGGCGCCAGTCGCCAGTCGAGTAGAGTCTGAGCCGAGAACGGACAAAATGTCCCCGGACAAAATGTCCTGAAATCTGCACCCCCGGGACAAAATGTCCCCAATATTTAGGACAAAAGGTCCCCAAATTTTTTTTCAACAAATATTGATTTTTATCAACTGTTTATACATTTTGGGTCATAGCTAATTGTGGTTTTATAACAACCCTTTAATTCTGGAGAATCTAAATATAAACACAAAGTACAATAATATTTGATATTTGACATTTTATTAAATATCACAATGATGAATCACAGTACATCATTCGTCTGAACAGACTCTTGGCTCCCTGACTGTTGGTTTGGACCTCAGCCCTTCCCACCGGTGACTCTTTCCAACC
>NC_134782.1:64099031-64101531 GCF_046742065.1 Oratosquilla oratoria | reverse complement strand
GTAAGCAGCTGGATTTTTTAGGATGACGTTGGGTCGCCTCCCCGCCTGGCCAGAGCTGTCGGGAACCAACGCTACATATACCGCATCGGGTCACGGAGATCGAATTCTCGACCACCTGGTCATGAGTTCCAATGAGGTAACTTACCCGAAAATTACGAATATATATGTATGTATGCAAAAAATAATATCAGCGATTTCCTTATATGGTTTGCTAAGCCGATATACTGATATTATATATATATATATATATATATATAGTATATTTTATATATAGATACTGTATATATTATATATGTATAAGTATTATGATATACACAATACACACACACACACACACACACTATATATATATATATACTATATATTAAAATATATTATATATATAATATATATTATTTACATACATATATACACATACCAAAGGCTCCCTTATAAAGGAGGTAGCTCAAATGGACAAAGGCATAGAATACCACTTTCCACCCGTTCCATCCCCTACATACGCCACTCCCCTATACCCTCTTCCCTCCCTCTCTTACCTTGGCACCTGGATGAAGAGGTCATTCCCCGCATGTTGCCCACTGCCCTGGGTTAGAAGCAGTGCCGCAATGACACAAAACACATCCACATCAATGCCACCATATATGTATATAAATATATATATATATTTTATTATAGATATAAATATATATATATGTTATATATTTATATATATATACATATAATGTTGATATATATATATATATATATTTCATATATAGATACATATATAATATATATCGTATATACATATACTTGTATAATATTATAATATATAATATATATATAGTATAATAGTATAGGCTCATAAATTATATATATATTATATATATATATGTATATATGGAATATATATTTATATATATATATATAGATATATAGTATATATTACCATATATACTGTATATATGTATATACATTATATATATAATGGTATATACTATATATATATATGTATATATTATATGTATATATTCATATATATATATATACTAAATATATATACATATATATATATATGTGTGTGTGTGTGTAGTTGTTTATACATTTATATATATGTATATGAATGCATATACATGTATATATATGTATATATAATATATATATACATTTATATATATTCATATATATATATGGTATGTGTGTATATATTATATATATATATATATACGTATATGATATATATATGTACATATATACATAATGTATATATAATGTTAATATATAT
This sequence comes from Oratosquilla oratoria, assembly GCF_046742065.1. Lineage (NCBI taxonomy): Eukaryota > Metazoa > Arthropoda > Malacostraca > Stomatopoda > Squillidae > Oratosquilla > Oratosquilla oratoria. The sequence goes on along the minus strand of NC_134782.1, from coordinate 64,100,267 downwards.
ACATTATAAATAGTATAGTATATGTATAATATATATATTGATGTATATATATATACATGTATATTATATATACATGTATATAATTATATATGTTTTTGGAAAAATAGACTCATCCACTGGGATTCGAACCCTTGCCTAGGGCGGCTCTTACGTCTTATAAGGACCAAAGGCCTTACCGACCATGCATCTCGACACCTACAAAACGAAAACGACTTTGGTTCACGGCCCTGTCGTTTCCGCCGAGGGCACTCGCGACAGAACATGATACGTAATGTATTTCATCCCAAAAAATCCTTTATGCAGGTTAGTCTTCCGACAAAGTGTTTTTATTCATTTGACCAATTTTTGGAAATAGAGACTCATCCACTGTGGATTCGAAACCCCTTGCCTAGGCGGCTTACGTCTTATAAGACAAAGGGCCTTACCCGACCATGCAACTCGGAGTGCCCCTCGGCGGCGGAACGACTGGGCCGTGAACCAAGTCGCTTTCGTTTTTGTAGGGTCCGAGATGGGCCATGGTCGGTAAGGCCTTTGTCTTATAAGACGTTAAGCCGCCTAGGCAAGGGTTCGAATTCCCAGTGGATAAGTCTATTTCAAAAATTGTCAAATGATAAAAAAACACTGTGTTTCGGAAGACTAATCCTGCATAAAGGATTTGGATGAAATACGATTTACGTATCATGTTCTGTGTCCGTGAGGTGGCCCCCTCGGCCGGAACGGACTGGGGCCCGTGAACCAAGTCGTTTCGTTTTGTAGTGGGTCGAGGATGGCATGGTCGGTAAGGCCTTTGTCTTATAAGACGTAAGCCCGCCCTAGGCAAGGGTTCGAATACACAGTGGATGAGTCTATTTCCAAAAATTGTCAAAATGATAAAAATATATATATGTATATATATGGTATGGTATATATATATATTATATATGTATATATATTCATATATATATGCGTTTCATATATATATATTTTACGTGCTTATATATATATATGATACGTGTATATAAGTATACGTATATATATATATATATATATATATATATATTATTCTATATATTGAGACATTCTGACAGGTTGATGTAAGCGGAATAGGAAACCACAGGAGTCTTAGTATCTGTGTTTATTCCTGACTTAGTTTCGCAGGTATGCTTTTTCAAAGGATATGTGTACAAACGGGCTGTGGGCATTATATACATGGAGGTGGGACCTCACCACCTCTCCGAGTTACCATAGTTGGTGGCG
>NC_134782.1:64082434-64087434 GCF_046742065.1 Oratosquilla oratoria | reverse complement strand
ACGGTGGAAAGTTGATTGTCATCCACGAAGAAAAAGGTTTTTGATAAAAGGCCAGTCGACCACCGCGGTGCGAGATTCTAAAGCACATCGCGGAAAAAGACAGCAGGAGAGAAAGTCTGATCACAGTGGCTACGAACGAGATAAAGAGGGCCATTAATGGACCAAGTTCACCCACGGCCTTCACAAAGACTCTCACCACACGGGCGGTTTGTGGCAAAGAAGACAACACGAGAACGAAACACCTGTTATAGTGTATCACACTGGGCTATTTTACCTCCGACATCCTACCTCCAACCTCCATTCGAATAACTAGAATATGACTTCGCTTACAAAAATCTAGACTTCTCTATGAAAATTTCAGTAGTATGTCTAACATTCGTATAAGTTTATAATCTATTAGTTCTTCATTCAGATTTGATATATACGACGGGAAGATAATTTGATATTTGGAGATTTGAAAAGTAGAATATTATAACCGAAGTCGATATTTACTCAAATGAACTGTGACAGCTATTTCCATCCCGGAAGAGAGCTCAGAGCTCATATATGACCGATCTATGGGTAATGCTGTGATTTTACACGTACGCACACAACCAACTCCCCGCCCACGAGAGTTGGAGTAATAACTCGCAGCGCAGTGATACTGAAATTATTTCAGCCGTGTGTGTGTGTGTGTGTGTGTGTGTGTGTGTGTGTGTGTGTGTGTGTGTGTGTGTGTGTGTGTGTGTGTGTGTGTGTGTGTGTGTGTGTGTGTGTGTGTGTGTGTGATTCACAATTCACAATGGTCTTTGGATCACGTGTTGGACTCATGATCCTCAGCTATTTCCCTCCCGGAAGAGAGCTCAGAGTTCATATATGACCGATCTATGGGTAGTACTGTGACTACGCGCACTCACACAACCAACTCCCCGCCCACGAGAGCTGGAGTAACAACTCACAGCGCAGCGATACTAAAATTATTTCAGCCGCGCGCGCGCGCGCGCGTGTGTGTGTGTGTGTGTGATTCACAATTCACAATGGTCTTTGGATCACGTGTTGGACTCATGATCCTCAGCTATTTCCCTCCCGGAAGAGAGCTCAGAGTTCATATATGACCGATCAATGGGTAGTACTCTGACTACACGCACTCACACAACCAACTCCCCGCCCACGAGAGCTGGAGTAACGACTCGCAGCACAGTGATTCTGAAATATTTTCAGCCGCGCGCGCGCGCGCGTGTGTGTGTGTGTGTGTTGTCTGAAACATTAATTCCCCGTGTCGCCAGATGATTTTATTCACCCAAGGAAGACCCACTCATTCATTTTCCATCGTGTGCAAATCCTTTAACTGAAACAATCTCTCTCTCTCTCTCCTTCCCGTATTGTCTTTTGCTCTGTATCTGTACCCTCCCGCCCTTCTCTCCTTCCCTTCTTCTCTTCTATCACTGCTTCGGGCAAAGAACAGTGATCTTCGCGTCATTGGTCTGAAATCTATTGTCATCCTCGTGCAGGAGCGACGAAGGTGGGAAGAGGAGGAGGATTTAGCCGAGAGTTCGATCGTTTCTTGTGCCAGAGAGAAAGAGAAGGGAATAGATAGATAGAGAGAGAGAGAGAGAGAGAGAGAGAGAGAGAGAGAGAGAGAGAGAGAGAGAGAGAGAGAGAGAGAGAGAGAGAGAGAGAGAGAGAGAGAGAGGTATGTAATTAGCAAATCTAAAGAAACACCACAAATGAGGACGGATCCTTTATTAGTATGACTTCCGATTGTTATTGCAGCTTTATCAAGTACACATAGCCTCGGTACACATATCTTAGAATAAATACTATGATCAAGAGGAACGAGGGGGAGGTCACTCGAACCAAGGGCAGGAGAGGGAGCAAAAGTCCGTGTATAGGACATTTGTTCACCACCGAGGATCAAATGTCGAAAGGGAAAAAAATAGGACGAGGGATCATTGTTCCATTGATGATGAATAAAATCATGAGAGGAAAAATAAATGTGGTGGGCAACTGAGGATACATTTCTAATATTTTGTTTGCAATTGGGAGCAAAGGAATCAGGTGGGGTGGAATATTAAACATGTTGGATCCCAAAATTATGAGAGAAAAAAGTTGTGGAAGGGTAACTAGGGATTGCTTTCCAGTATTTTCTTTGCAACTGAAAGCAAAGGGACCAGGTGGAATGAAATACTATACATGCCCCTATCTTATTCGATTCTGTTGGGTCCTTGGGTGATGTCTGCTTCCAAACATTTTCTCAGGATTATATCGGGATCGTGGAGCAGTTGCTCTACCTATTCCCCATCCATTGGGTGGTTGCTGCTAACATCATGGCGGACATCATACCAATGTTCTCGGATCCGGGTTTTCAGGTCGCGTGCTATTTTCCCAATGTAGTACTTGTTACACTCCGAACCTACCTAGTTCCTTTGCTTTCTCTTGCAAACACAATATTGGAAAGATATCCCTAGTAGCCCTCCACACCCTTTTCCCTCGTGGTTTTGTCAATTAACAGTAAAAAAAATGACTCTTTGTCCTATTTCTTCCCCTTTCGCATTTGGTCGTCGGCTGTGAACAAGGAATATAGGACTAAAGGTCCTCAGATGTGCTCAAAATGTATAAACATTTGATAAAAATCAATATTTGTTGAAAAAAATGGGGACATTTTGTCCTAAATATTGTGGAAATTTTGTTCCGGGGGTGCAGATTTCAGGACATTTTGTCCGGGGACATTTTGTCCGTTCCCCGTGAACAAGTGACCTGGACGCAGACAACCGCTCCCTTCCCCTCTTTAACCTCTCTTTAGCTCCGATGAGCTCCCTTCGTTCCCCTGACCTTTCTTATTATTCTCAGATATGTGTACCACTACTATGCACTAAATATAATCCGTTGCATGTACACCCGTATAGAGTCAGTAACCCTCACCGCGTGACACACACATACAAACACACTGTAAACAAGGAACACGACTGTACTCACAAACATCTACATACACTTTCCCTCCTACTGAAATTAATTTAACTTCTAACTTTCTCTCCTAATGGAATTAATTTCATCTCTCTCTCTCCTACTGCATCCTCTCATATCAATTTACCTAACACTAGAAATCTTTCCTCTTTTCTGACTGTTCCTACCACTTAACCTCCACCTCTTTTACTAATTTTGTTGGTTGAGATTTTGATTAATAAATATAAAAAAGTCCCTTCACAAATATTGATGCAAGACTCGAACCCCAAGCCTCCTGAGCCACGACACAAGACAAAGGATTACAAAGGCGGAGCATGCCGAAAGGAGACCTTTCGGTGCATAACTACGTCGGATGCGAGAAAAAAATATAGTAATGACAAATAAACAAAAACAAAATAAAAACTATAACAATATAGATAATAATAAATAGATCTAATAGATATCCCCCAAAAATTCCAGTGGCAATAGCCCCTTTTCATACACGACTATATTTTCATTTTCCTGCAGACTTCTCTTCCACAAACGTCGATCCCGGGCGAGTGTGCGGTCTTTTCTGCTGTAGGCACAGTAGTTCTTATCCATGTACTTGGTAAAGCTCTAAAAAGCGAAACGTCGTACTAATAAAGGTTCCGTCCTCACATGTTTGTTTATTCATTCATTCATTCATTCATCCATTCATTCATTCATTCATTCATTCATTCATTCATTCATTTGTTTATTCATTCATTTATTTATTCATCCATTTATTTATTTGTTTGCTTATTTATTTATTTATTTATTTATTTATTTATTTATTTATTTATTTATTTATTTATTTATTTATTTATTTATTTATTTTTCTATTTATTCATCTATCTATTTATTTATTTTTGATAGCAAGAGAGAGAGATCAAGATAACTCATGTCAGAGGTCACCGAGCTATGGCCGAAGCCAACACCTTAGCCCTTTGTGCTCGGATATCTATGGCCAGTGGATGTCCCCGGTAGCCATTGGGTGCGTTCGCCCAGACCTTCGTGTTTAGAAGGCGAGCTCGAAACCAACGCGCCAATGCGGAACGCAAGATGCCTTAAGCCCCCAGTCACATTATCACGAGTATCCCCCAGTCACATTATCACGAGTATCCCCCAGTCACATTATCACGATTCTCGTCAAATGTTGTGAATTTGAAACGATGCAGGACGACTTCGCCTACAGTACAGTATTCTAGACTTCACTAAGGGCAATTGAACAATGTGTCTAGTATTCGTATAGGTTTAATTCCTCTTAGTTTGTCATTCGGCTTCTCAACATATGACGCAAAGGTGATTTGATATTTGGGGATTTGGAAAATAAGGACATGTAAATGAAGCCGTTTCTACTCAAATGAATTCACTTGGGTCGCGTGTGTGTGTGACCGAGGCTTTAGCCGCTGCAGTTGATTAGAATTTTGACAGAATATTTGACTAACCCTTCCTCGAGGCCAGATAACTAAGCAAATGACGAGCACGGTCAGTATAAATATTTAGTTCACGATAATATAGTGAATACACGAAAACATAAAGATAATCTACATATCTATTTACCAATACACAAAATACAATCAAACAAAGACTACAAACATATTCACTTACCAAAATATTTCAGAAAAATAATAGATTACTTATTTATTCATTTGTTTATTTTTTACGCGTACAGTGCTGAGGTGGGCCGGATGAACTGACCTAGCTGGCCGGATGAACTGACCTAGCAGGTGGATGAACTGACCTAGCGGGCCGGATGAACTGACCTAGCAGGCGGATGAACTGACCTAGCGGGCCGGATGAACTGACCTAGCTGGCCGGATGAACTGACCTAGCGGGCCGGATGAACTGACCTAGTAGGCCGAATGAACTGACCTAGCGGGCCGGATGAACTGACCTAGCGGGCCGGATGAACTGACCTAGCGGGCCGGATGAACTGACCTAGCAGGCCGGATGAACTGACCTAGCGGTCCGGATGAACTGACCTAGCGGTCCGGATGAACTGACCTAGCGGGCCGGATGAACTGACCTAGCAGGCGAATGAACTGACCTAGCAG
>NC_134782.1:64042434-64067434 GCF_046742065.1 Oratosquilla oratoria | reverse complement strand
ACTTCGTTTATTTACTAGAATGTCAAACCAAACATTTGCAGAGGCTGCGCTTGTTCACCATATGGCGTTGTGGGATTGAAAACGAGATGGCAGTCATCTTTCTTGGAAAGGTATATATATATATATATATATATATATATATATATATATATATATATATATATATACATGTATGTATGTATGTATGTATGTATGTATGTATGTATGTATGTATATGTACATATATATGTGTCTATGTTTTAATCAAAACCAGTAAAAGTGGCGGGGATGCCCCCCCCCTTATTCTTGGAGGCCTCAAGTTTATTATTGGAGGGAGTCTTACAGGGTGTACACAGATCGTCTGTTGGGTTGTTACTGTCCACGTCAACATCTCTGAAGGGACTATCACACATGACTATTTTTCCTCCCACATCCTACCTCCAACCTCCATTTGAATAACTAAAATATGACTTCGCTTACGGAAATCTAGACTTCTCTAAGAATATTTCATCAGTATGTCTAACATTCGTATAGGTTTACGATCTCTTAGTTCATCATTCAACTTTGCTATATATGACAGAAAGATAACATGATGTTTGGAGACTTGGAAAAATAAGTTATTGTAACCTAAGTCGTCTTTACTCAAATGAACTCTAAACTGTCGGCGTCGGTGAAGTCCGTGGAAGCCCAGTGTGATACCCTCCTTAGCTCAAGCTGGGTCGAAGGCGACGGGAGGAACTCTGACTGGAAGCTCGACGATAACTTCGGCTGCACGGAGGACGACAACGAAGAGGAGGCGGATAGAACTCTCGTCCCGCTGGAGTAGGAGGTCGTGGGGAGGCGTAGAGAAAGAAGTAGACCGGAAAATAGAATAGATGTCCAAGTTGAGTAAGATTACGTTTTTCTCGGTGTAATTATTAGCTAACTACCACAGCCAATGGCGTGTGACGCGCATCCTACTAACAGGCATAATTTTTGGGTAAGCGCGTTTGTAGGTTCGGTTAAGGTCATCAGCTTTGTGCTTTGTAGCTCGAGGCAAAACAACCTCATCCAAAACACAAAGAATTAGTGCTCTACACAATCGTTTGACGATCATCGTGAAGCCATGGACGATCATCGTACAACGATAAATGCACCCAGCAAAACGCATCTTAAAGTGTGCTTCGTAAGTAAGTAAAAGCTGGACAAGTAGAAAAGCAATAGAGGGCGCTTCTGAGGGCCACGAGGAGAGGGCGGGAGGGCGGAGAGTGGAAGGAAGGAGGGAAGGAAGGAAGGAAGGAAGGAAGGAAGGAAGGAAGGAAGGAAGGAAGGAAAGAAGGTAGAAGAAGGAAGGAAGGTGGAAGAAGGAAGGAAGGAAGTAAAGAAGGTAAAAGAAGAAAGGAAGGAAGAAAGAAGGAAGGAAGGTGGAAGAAGGAAGGAAGGAAGGAAGGAAGATGGAAGACGGAAGGAAGGAAGGAAGGAAGGATGTATGAGAGAGGAAGGAGGAGAAGGAGCGGCAAGGAGGTGTCAAGGTGATATCCTGTCAGGAAAGGCGGATGGAATTCTCAACAAACAACCATGAGGAGGGGAAGACGAAAGATCAGGGTAGATAAAGTCAGAGTGATCAAGAAAAGTGAGAGTGAGAAGAGCGTAGGTGAGAGTGTGGAAGGAGTAAAAGAGGAAGGGAGGGAGGAGGGAGGAGGGAGGAGGGAGGAGGGAGGAGGGAGGAGGGAGGAGGGAGGAGGGAGGAGGGAGGAGGGCAGTCGAGGCTATTTTTCCTCCGACTAATGAAACAGATTTGCAGCCCGTAGCTTACGGAGAGGAATCTGGTATTCTGTAAGGAAACAATTTTCCTTCAGGATATCAAATTACCTTTTATGTATTTTTGTTGGGAAAGCAAAATAGTTTGCTATGGTGATTTCACGGCGGAAAAAGTTCTGGAGATGAGCGGTACCGCCGATTAATCGGCGGTTGAAGGAAAAATAGCTCAGTGTGATAATCCCTTCAGTGGGTAGTAACACCGTCAATCAACCTCATTTGAGGGGGATTCCCCTCCTCCATTACTAAAAAGAGAGAAGATTGAGAACAAGAAGTAGAAGAAAGAAAACACGCGAGTGATGAGAGAGAGAGAGAGAGAGAGAGAGAGAGAGAGAGAGAGAGAGAGAGAGAGAGAGAGAGAGAGAGAGAGAGAGAGAGAGAGAGAGAGAGAGAGAGAGAGAGCGAGGGAGTATTATGTCGACTCAGTATATAAATGTGCATAGACAACCCCCCACCCCACTTCCCCTCCCTTCGGACTTAATGTGAGATGAAGAAAGGTCACAGGAACGGAAAAGGTCAGTAGAAATAATCACCACACAAACTTCATCGCCATCTATATCTTCAACTTTATTTTCTCTCTAAACTCTAGATCAGTAATTCCCAACCTTTTCTTGCTTGAGGCACCTTTGTCAAGCCTTTCAGAAGTCCCTGGCACCCTTGTTAGAAAATCTAAATTCTAGTTTGTCAGTATTTTGTTGATTCAACATCAGTGTAACAAAATTTTGTCCTCGGATAATATGAAAATACTCATCTTTACACTGATGCTGCTTTAATGAACAAAAAATGGATGATAGAGTCGGTAATACGAAAATTATTTTTGCCCTCAATGTTGGCGGCACCCTCAGTTGATCTCACGGCACACCGATTGGGAACCACCGCTCTAGAGATGTGTCGCAGAATACATACATACGTGAGTCAGACGTTTGTGTAACTGTTGTCATAGAATACGAACTTACGTGAACCAAACGTCTGAGTAAATATTGCCATACAATACATACTTGCGTGAGTTAAACGTTTCTGTAAACAACTGCGAGTCTCGCACATCAGCCTAGAGAGAGCGAGAAATCTTGCAGAACCGAATCACGGCATCCGGTGTCGGCCAAAAGAGAATCCTTCCACCAGCTCAGGAGCATGAGATGGTCAAGCGGTTAGGTCGATGGGTGTTTCCAAAGTCAATCAAAATTGCCCGTCATCAACCAGAATAAAATTTCTAAAATAAACATTTGGTATAAAAGATGTAAGAAACTGACCAATGGCAAGAGAGAGAGAGAGAGAGAGAGAGAGAGAGAGAGAGAGAGGTAGATAGATAGATAGATAGATAGATAGATAGATAGATAGATAGATAGATAGATAGATAGATAGATAGATAGATAGGGTATGGAAGAAAGAGTACTTGAGATTTAGGGCCCACGCCATCAGCAGAAAGACATATGAATGATAACCTCCGCAGATTCGCAGAGGGCGAAATATCCGAAGAACCACTGGTCAATCAACATTGTTTACTCTTGACTGCATATTGGGTTTAAAACTTCACAACCACACACCCCTTCAGCAAACTGTTTCAGAGGGTCGACGAATCGAGATGGTTCCCCAGACCTTCACCCTCGAAGCCGGAGGGGTCCACACGATGATGAATGGAATCGTTTGGAGTCAGAACAAAGTCTCTGAAGAGAATGAATTATTTAAGTGAAGGAGCCATCGTCACCATAGGGTCAGGTTAGGTTTGACTATCTATTCATTTATTTCTATCTATTCATTTGTTTGTTGAGCTCCTCTTGGATGAACGGTCATCCCTGGGCAGGAGACTGGAGTGATCCTTCGTCCATGAGGAGCTAAGAGGAAAGGGAGGGAAAGGGTGGTGAATGGGATTGGAATGGGTGGGAGAGAAATGGGTGGAAGTCGGTGCTTGTCTTTGACTTGGCTACCTCACTTGTAAGGGGGAAAAAGCCCTTGGTATACAGGGTGTCTCAATGAAATGTACGCACACCTTGAAAGACAGTAAGTCTAGTATTTGTTTACATTAGTACAAGATTAATGTGATGAAATTAAAGAAGAAATTAGTCTTTCCCCTTAGTCCAGTATAGTTCCCCCACCCCATACGTATATCCAATATCACAGTTACTCGTGATGTCATGGAATGAGTACATTTTATTGAGACACCCTGTATGGATATACTTTGTTTTATTTGTTTATTTATTTCTTAAGTTCCTATGTGTTCCTGAGACACCTTTGTGTCTAGGAGGAAGTGCATTCGATTCTCACCTCTGACAAGAGAAGCTTGAAGATGACACGGAAGGAAGGGAGATGGGAGTGGGAGAGTGAGGTCACACTGCTCTTTAAGGACGTAAATAGAGGAGTTGAGGAGTTGTTACGCCGCAACGAGGGGAGGGAGGGAGGAAGGGGAGGAAATGGGCACGAGTCGTGTGTGCCGCAAATGGCAGAATCAGGTTTGTGGGAGGATCTGAACTATAAAGACGAAAGCCTAAGTGAGAAAATGCAAAAGTCACTTTATTCCATTGGGTAAGTGCCGGGGGTGGGGGGGAGTGCCTTGGGCCGGGGTGGGGGGCGATCATGACGATTTAGTTGTTACACCGTATCGAAGAGGAAGAGAGAGGAGAGTCAAACGCACACGTACCCAGATACACACATGAAGACACACACACACACACACACACACACACACACACACACACACACACACACACACATGGATGAAATTGTGGAATGTTATATGAACTTCTTTGCAGATGATGCAAAACTACTAAAGAAAGTAAGTATAGAGGAAGACTGAATCATCACAGAGAGACCTGGATAAAGTCTGGAAATGGAGTCAAATGTGGGAAGTGAATTTCAACATTAAGAAATGTAGTATATTGGTAGTTGGAAAAAGTAAAAATAGAATATCAAGGCAATATAAAATTCGTACAAAGGAAGTTAAAAAAAAGTTAGCTCGGAAAGGGACCTGGGAGTAGTTATCAGCAAAGACATGTCACCAGACAAGAACATCAACAAAATAGCCGGAGAAACCTTCAATTTACTAAGCTCAATGAAATTGGTCTTTGACCACTTGGATGAGGAAATAGTAGAGAAAATATTAGTCACACTTATAAGACTAAGATTGGAGTACGCTGCGACATTATGGACACCCAGTGCAAAAAAGAATATAAAGAAATTAGAAAGAATCCAAAGAGCAACGACAAAGGTGGCACCAACACTTTCCAAATTGACATACGAACAAAGATAGTCGAAACTGGAACTACCAACCCTGGAACAAAGAAGAGAAAGAGGAGATCTACTGGCCATTTACAGAATTATGAAAGGGATGGAAGTCCTCAACAGAAATAATTCATTAAAATGAGATAAAAGAAAAACAAGAGGACATGAAAAGAAACTCAAACAGGATAATTATAGAAGATATCTGAAAAAGAATAGTTTCCCACACAGGGTGGTAGATGCCTAGAACAAATTGAATAAGGCAACAGTATGTGCAAATACCATACAAGAATTTAACCCTTGAAAGACTAGCGTGACTATATGGTCACACAAAAAAAAGTTTTTGTATATATGCCATTAACACTAAAACAAGTGCAGGATGGCAAAAAAACAAGTATGCCACAAACTAGTGTATGATTCATTCTGCAAGAACTTACGTAGTAAACCTTTATAGCATTTAAGATAATAAACATGAATTTAATAAAAATCTAAAAAAAAAAAAATCAGTCCTTAGAGAGTTAAGAACAAACTAGATGCTGAAAGATACAAAGACGGGACCCTACGAGCACAGCTCTCTTCCTGTATAATACAACTAGGTAAATACAACTAGGTGAATACACACACACATATGGTATACACCAGTGTCAACATGCCAACATCAACACCACCACCGGAGTGGCGCTGATAATACTTTGTATAAATCTGATAAAGTTATTTTTGCATCTGTATTTGCTAATAAATTACAGAAAACAGAATGTTTAATAACAGTGATCGGATATGTGCATATGTATAGCTATATGAACAAATCTTGCCTCATAGGTAACATTTTCACATTCAAGTGTTGAAAAACCACATCGCAAATGTGTACAACTTGCTAGAGCGTCGACCCCTGCCACCGGCGAGTTGGACCAAGGGTATGATTCATTAAATTCCGCGCTACAAGGTCCACTATAAGGGGCCTTAAACAAAATCATAATCATGTGTATGTACATGATTTATAAATTATTTCCACAAAGAAAAACTCTTTGGAGAACTTTTTGGTCATTCTAATGAGAGGTTTCTGAAATCAATATTAGGATCCGCAAACGAGCCCATCACACTCGACTAAAGGAGTTATCACATTGGGATATTTTTCCTTCAACATTCAATAAATCGGTGGTACCGCCAACCTCCAGAACTTTTTCCGCCGCAAAATCAATATAGCAAACTATTTTGTTTTCTCAACAACTTGCATAGAATGTCATTTGATATGCTGCAGGAAAATAAACTTCCTACAGCATATGATATGCTTCCCGTAAACTGCAAGCTGCAAATCTGATCCAAGAATCGGAGGAAAAATTGCCTAATGTGATAACGCTTCTATTAGGGTTAGCGGTTTGAATCTTCCCTTTATCCCCAAAAAATGTACTTTACGGAAAATCCTCAGTCTAGCCCGAAAGTATATATATATATTTTTCTTTAGGGCTTATCTTTTAAATTGTATGCCTTCGCGCGTGCGTGCGTGCGTGCGTACTTGCGTGCATGTCTAAATAGAATGTGTTACATAACGTGTCACTATTAAACACACACATGTTCCTTTGCCCAAGAAAAACAAAAATCAAGAGGTGAATTTATTCTTGGATTTGTCCCCTCCCCCTTCCCTCCTCACCCTTTCTCTCTCTCTCTATCTCTCTCTCTCTCTCTCTCTCTCTCTCTCGCTCTCTCTCTCTCTCTCTCTCTCTCTCTCTCTCTCTCTCTCTCTCTCTCTCTCTCTCTCTCTCTCTCTCTCTCTCTCTCTCTCTCTCTCTATTTCTCTCTCCCTCATCTCTACCCGGATGTACGGTCCAGTTTTTCATAGCGCTGTTCCATGGAACATTTCCCGAATATATATATATCACTGACAGAGATAATTTCGCTCCTGAGGAGGGCATTTCCTCGAGAAGGTGGTACACGCGAAAGAGAGAGACAGAGTTCGCAACCAACCGTAACCGAATGAATCTCTCTTACGCCAATGTTAATGACTCCCCCCTCCCCCTCCCCCTCCCCTCCTCCTCCCCCCTCCCTTCCCCCCCTCCCCTCCTCTCTCCCCCCCACCCCTTCCTCCTCTACTCCTCTTAAGGGGCATTTACACGGTCAAACGGTTTGACAAACCCGGTTTGTCAAACAAGTGTTTGAAGTGATGTTTGACCGTGTGAATAGGGTATCTGGTTGTTAAACACGTTCGACAAACGTGTTTGACGACCAAATACCCCATTCGCACGGTCAAACATCACTTCAAACACTTGTCTGACAAACCGGGTTTGTCAAACAGTTTGACCGTCTAAATGGCCTTTTACCCTCCCTTCCCTTCTTCTTCCCTTCACCTCCCTTCTCACCCACCTCCCCCCTCCTTCCTCCCCTCCATGTCCTCCCCCCCCGTCCATTCCCCTAATCCCTCCTTCCAATTTCCCCTTCCCCCCTCTTCCTTTCTCTCCCCATCCTCCTCCCTCCCTTCTCCCTCCTCCTTCTCTTTCCCTCTCCCTCCCATTAGCTCCCCCCTTCCATTCCTCTACTTGCTCATTCCACTTTCCCCCCTTTTCCTTCCCCTTTCTATTTCCCTTTCCCCTTCCACTCTCTTTTCTCTTTTCTCCCTCTCCTTCCCTCATTTCTCTCTCCTTCCTCCTTCCCCCTCCTTCCTCCAACTCCCCCATTTCTCTCTCCTTCCTCCTTCCCCCTCCTTCCTCCTTCCCCCTCCTTCCTCCTTCCCCCTCCTTCCTCCTTCCCCCTCCTTCCTCCCTTTCCCTCCCCCTTCCACCCCCTTTCTATTCCCTTCTTCCCACCTTCCCCGTTCCTCCCTTCTTCCCCACTTCTCTTTCCCCGTTCCCTTACCCTCTCTTCCCATCTCCCCTCCATCCTCCTTCCTCCTTTTTATTCGTTCCTCCTCCCCATTCCTCTTCCTTCCTTCCCTCCCTTCTCCTGTCCTCCTCTACCCTCTTTTCCTCTTCGACCTCTCCTCTCCTCCCCTGTCCTATTCTCCCCCTTCCGTATCTTCAATGTGTCATTATTCATAAAAAAAAAAAGTATTACGATGTCAAGTTTTCAGGTCCACTGCAAGACCACTAGACTATCCCTCGATGGACGACACAACCTTTGTACCTCACCACGGTGCTTTGCTAAGGTTGTATGTATGGACGATGCGAATTCTATGGTCGCGTGTTGAGCGTGTTGGGGTGGCTGATATGGTCGTGGATGACGTTTGGAGCCGGTGACATTAAAGGGGTAATCACACTAGGCTATTTTCCACCAACCTCCAATTAATCGGCGGTACCAGCCGCCTGCAGCACTTTTTCCGTCACAAAGTCATCACGGCAAACTATTCTGTTTTCTCAACAATTTACATAGAATTTAATTTGATATGCTGGAGGAGAACTAGTCTCCTTCTGCATGTCAGACTCCTTACCGAAAACTGCCGACTACAAATCTCCTTCAAAAGTCGGAGGAAAATTAGCCCAGTGTGATAGCGCCTTCACCGGGGTTCAAACCAGGACCTACAACTTCCAAGTTAACGTAAACCACTCCTGCATAGACGATATGTATTACTTTCGTTTCTTTGTATACTGTGTTCTGAAACGCATCACACGCTCGGCAGTGAGAATGTAGATTTCCATCGTGGTTGAGCAACTCAGCGACCGAGTGTAAGTGTATCCAAGCCACCGCCGCGGCGTGACAGGGCCAACTAGCGACGTCAAAGTCAAGGGCAAAGTGCTTGAGGGGGAGCGGGGAGGGGGAGGGGGAGGGGGGAGGGGAGGGAGTGGAATGCAGGCTGACAAACCGTCAGGACTCGCAGGCGAAAGAGAAACTATCACAACTGGGCTTCCACGGGCTTCGTAAGCGCCGACAGTCGAGAGTTCGTTTGAGTAAAAAAACGACTTTGGTTACAATATCTTATTTTTCAAATCCCCCAAATGTAGAATAATTTTCCGTCATATAAAACAAATCTGAATGATGAACTAAGAGATTTAAAACTATACAAACGTTAGACATACTGTTGAAATGTTCTTGAGGAAGGTTAGATATTTGATAGCGAAATCATAGTCTAGTTATTCAAATGGAGGCTGGAGGTAGAATGTTGGAGGAAAAATAACTTAGTGTGATAACTCCTGAAAACAAGTTTTTCCATTGTCAGCCTTCCAAATGTTGAGGAGGGGGAAGAGGGAAAGGAGAATGGAGATGGGAAGATCGAAGAGAGGGAGAGGAAAGATAGAGAAGGGAAGAAGAGGAGAGTGGGAAAAGGGGACGAGGAAATGGAGTCAGAATGTGAAAGGAGGAGAATGGGGGAAGGGAAGCTGGACAAGAAGAAAAGTGGGAGGGAAGGAGGGAGGGAGGGAGGGAGGGAGGGGTGGGGATAACCGTGTAGGGAGACGGGGGGGGGGGGCAAAGGAAAGGATGCTAAAGTAGGAATAGGATGACATAGAATGGGTTTACATGGTCTAACGCAGTTCGACAGACACGTGTTTAAAGTGATGTGTGAACGTGTGAACGGGGTGTTTGGGGTTTAACCAACGTGTTCGACAACCAAATACCCCGTTCACACGTTCACACGTGTCTGTCGAACCGCGTTCGACAGACCGTTAGACCGTGTGAACTCCCTCATAAGGAAATGGGAAAAGAGGGAGGAAGGGGGAGGACATTCATCCAGTAAAAGAGCGAAGAAAAGAGAGAGGGAAAGAAAAAGAGAAGAAAATTATGTAGGAGGAGGAGGGAAGGAGGCAGAGGATTGTTATACAGGAAGAGGGGAAGGGTGGGGAGGGAGGGGAAGGAGTGAGGGAGGGAGGGAGGGAAAAAAAGGGAGGAGGATAATTACGAAGGGAGAGAGGAAAGGTGGGAAGGGAAAAAGGGAAGAGGATTATTATGTAGACAGAGAGGGAGGGAGGGAGGGAGGGAGGGAGGCGGATGATTATGTAGAAGGAGGAGGGGGAAGGAAGGAGGGAATAAATGAGGGAGGGTAAAGAAGAGGATAATTCAGTTGGAAGAGGGATGTGATGGAATGAGTCTTTCAGGATATCTCTGATCGATGTCTCCAGTCGATTCCTTTCGGCTCCGGAGTTGTCTCTGGACAAAGCGGATATGCACGTGGGATCCCGTCTTCCCTTGCTCCCCTCCCTTCCCAGCTGAATTAAATCGTCTGGTGGCTTTAGCCAGAAAAAAAGTATACGAAAGTGACCCCTCCACTAATGAAAGGTTGGGGGGGGGGCGCTTAACACACACACACACACACACACACACACACACACACACACACACACACACACACACACACACACACACACACACACACACACACGCGCGTGTGTGTGTGTGTGTGTGTGTGTGTGTGTGTGTGTGTGTGTGTGTGTGTGTGTGTGTGTGTGTGTGTGTGTGTGTGTGTGTGTGTGTGTCCGTGCATGTGTGTGTGTCAGTTATGAACTACCGAGTTTAAGGTTTACCCTCTTCAAGAAATTTCGCCTTTTGTGTACCACTCGCCCGACCGACTGACCATCAGCATCGGCAGCAAAACGAGATGCGACAAGCGGAGTCACACCTGCTGAGCCTCGATACCATGGAAGACCTTACTTGTCAGAGAAATGAATATTGACGGCACCCTCAGCTGGAGGAAAGCCTGGAACAGGCCCCAAGTCCAGGCATGGTGGAGACACTCGCCGAAGAAGATCTCCTGCCAAGAGGAACTTGAAGGAAGAACCTTCGAGCGGCCGGGGGTCCCTCTATGGAGACGATTGCCCCCACGGCCCACTCCTGCAACAAACCCAAGCCCGAGTGTAAAGCCCAGTTCAAGAAGGTCTACGAGAAGCCCGGAGCCCCATCATGAGGAGCTCCAAAAAGCACCAGACCCAAGGAAGGACCAGCCCACACAGGACCCAGCCCAAAGGAAGCCCGAGCCTTCGACGACATACATAATGCTCCTCCAAGAGAAATGCCAAGTCTGTCAAAGAGGAGACGACTCCTGCTGGGCCCACGACACCTCCTGGGCTCCTTCGGTGACTGAGGAGCAGCCAGCTCCTTCCTCCCGCCTCCAGGAACACATCAGCTCCAGAAGGTTGTCCTTGAGGGCGACTCGGGACTCTGGAGGGCGCCTCGAGTCCTGGAGGCCGAGCCCAGTCGCCCCTCAGTGGAGGACACCTCCAGCATGGTTCCGCACCAGGAGCGATGTCCACACCTGGAGGCGGTGAACAATCATTCCATCAAGTCTCCAATGTATGAAATATATGTATATATATATAATCAGAATAATATAAAAGAATTGATAAAAAAGAAAAAAGAAAATAAAGAAGATAAAAAAGAAGCCCATGAAAATAAAGGAGAAATAGATTAAGAAGCCCACACGAAATGAAAATAAGAAAATTTAAGAAAATGATGGAATAAGAACAGCCCTGAGGAAACAAACTTTCCAATCAAGAAAACAGGGAAAGAGAAAACCTCAATCTGATAAGAAATAGAAAAATCAGATCAGGAAAAAAAGTCCACTTCAAATACTACAGGAAGTGAAAATGGACATTTTTGAGAAAATCAGAATAGAAAAATATGCATTAGAATAAAAGAAAAAGAAAGAAAAAACAGGAAAAAATTTAGCCCAAAGTAGTGATTTTCTTTTAAGCCCAAAACCGACCAATTGCAAAGCACAAAATGCATTTGATTTTTTGAGCCCATAAATAGGATCAAATTCATCCTTGGAACCACGAGGTTCCCCTCAGCTGAATAAATTTCCTTGGAGACAACAATCCCAGAGAATTAACACACCATCCCACTCCCACGCCGTGGGAAGTGAGAAACCCCCGTTTGGGTAAGGCCCCGTCAGTTGCAGAAAGCCGTCTTTTTTTTCTTCTTCTTCTTCTTCTTGTGGGGCTGTTTTGCTTCGAGTGACTGCCGCTAGAGTCGCTAGATAAAATCACCACTCAAGCTCCCCAACTACCGTATCATAAGCTCCCTATCACCGCCACAAACTTCCCCAACACTGCAAGAGTGGCTCCAGTACTCTCGGAGTGGCACGTCCATCAGTGTAGGGGACGGGAAAGCGACCTTTCATCCCACTCCATGCGCACGCGCACACACACACACACACACACACACACACACACACACACACACACACACACACACACACACACACAGTTGGTAGAGCGCTGAACTGGGAAGTAGAAGTGCTCCCAGTACCCAGTTCGAATCCTGCCCAGGGCCGAAATTATTTCGGTATCGCTGTGCCTCGGGTCGTTACTCTGACTCTCGTGGGCGGGGAGTTGGGGGTGTGTGTGTGTGCAAGGTCATAGCATTACCCATAGATCGGACCTACGAGCTCTGAGCTCTCTTCCAGGATGGAAATAGTCGATCACGAGTCCAACACGTGATCGAAAGACCAAGTGAATACACACACACACACACACACACACACACACACACACACACACACACACACACACACACACACACACACACACGTTTTTTTCAGAAACGGAACACCAAACGTTTCCGTCCATCAAGGCACCCTCTGAGCACAATAACGAACAACAGAAGAACATAAATACATAAACTAAACAGGAAAATGGAGAAGGGCACATCAACACCTATGTACTTCGGTGGCTGTCGTGCACAAAGTACGTATATGTTGATGATGCGACCCTCTCATTTATTTCTGTGTATATACCGTCCTCTACCATTCTTCCGTGCAATCCGAAGACGCCCCAACTGACGAAAATATTCAGCGCTCCGTGTGTGTGTGTGTGTGTGTGTGTGTGTGTGTGTGTGTGTGTGTGTGTGTGTGTGTGTGTGTGTGTGTGTGTGTGTGTGTGTGTGTGTGTGCGCGTGTGTCTGTGTGTGTGTGTGTGTGTGTGTGTGTGTGTGTGTGTGTGTGTGTGTGTGTGTGTGTGTGTGTGTGTGTGTGTGTGTGTTTGTGTTTGCATGCGTGTGTGTGTGTGTGTTTGTGTGTGTGTGTGTGTGTGTGTGTGTGTGTGTGTGTGTGTGTGTGTGTGTGTGTGTGTGTGTGTGTGTGTGTGTGTGTGTGTGTGTGTGTGTGTGTGTGTGTGTGTGTGATCGACACAGTAAACCGCCCCCTTTTATGGTTACTTCTCGAAAATATGGGAGTCCCTTCCAATTTTCTCTCTGTGCTCAAAGGCCTGCATGAAGGGATGCAAGCACGGGTTCAAGTATGCGGCACACTCTCAGAACCGTTTGAAGTAAAGGTTGGAGTTAAGCAGGGCTGTGTTCTTGAACAGGAAAAATAGACAATTTTAGCCGAAAGTAGTGATTTTCTTTTAAGCCCAAAACCGACCAATTGCAAAGCACAAAATGCATTTGATTTTTTGAGCCCACAAATAGGATCAAAATCATCCTTGGAACCACGAGGTTCCCCTCAGCTGAATAAATTTCCTTGGAGACAACAATCCCAGAGAATTAACACACCATCCCACTCCCACGCCGTGGGAAGTGAGAAACCCCCGTTTGGGTAAGGCCCCGTCAGTTGCAGAAAGCCGTCTTTTTTTCTTCTTCTTCTTCTTCTTCTTGCGGGGCTGTTTTGCTTCGAGTGACTGCCGCTAGAGTCGCTAGATAAAATCACCACTCAAGCTCCCCAACTATCACAAGCTCCCTGACACCACCGCAAAGTTCCCCAACACTACTAGAGTGGCTCCAGTACTCTCGGTGTGGCACGTCCACCAGTGTAGGGGACGGGAAAGCGACCCTTCATTCCCCTCCTTGAGCGCGCACGCACACACACACACACACACAAACGTATTTTTTCTTTTCTTTTCAGAAACCACAGGGAAATCAAAAGATCGGAACACCAAACGCTTCTGTCCATCAAGGCACCCTCAGAGCACAAGGACGAACAATAGAAGACCATAAATACAGAAACTAAACAAGAAAATGGAGAAGGGCACATCAACATCTACTTACTTCGGTGGTCGTTGTGCACAAAGTACGTAGATGTTGATGATGTGACCCTCTCATTTGTTTCTGTGTGTATACCGTCCTCTACCATTCTTCCCCGCACTCCGAAGACGCCCCAACTGACGAAAACGTTCAGCGCTCCGTGAGTGTGTGTGTGTGTGTGTGTGTGTGTGTGTGTGTGTGTGTGTGTGTGTGTGTGTGTGTGTGTGTGTGTGTGTGTGTGTGTGTGTGTGTGTGTGTGTGTGTGTGTGTGTGTGTGTGTGTGTGTGTGTGTGTGTGTGTGTGTGTGTGTGTGTGTGTGTGTGTGTGTGTGTGTGTGTGTGTGTGTGTGTGTGATTCCCCTTGGTCTTTGGAACACGTATTGGACTCGTGACCGACAGTTATTTCCCTCCCGGAAGAGAGCTCAGAGCTCGTATGACCGATCTATGGGTAATGCTGTGACACACACACCCAACTCTCCACCCACAAGAGTTGGAGTAACGACTCGAAGCGCAGCGCTACTGAAATTATTTCAGCCCTGGGTGGGATTCGAACCCGGACCGCCGTAGTGACAGTCAGGGACTCTACCAACCGCACCACTGAGACGTGTGCGTGCGCTCGTGTGTGTGTGTTTATGCGTGTATGTGTGTGTGTGTGTGTTCGTAAAGAGCTGGAGTCCAGGAGCCATGTTATCGGAAAAATTTCAAACACTGGACTCAGAGTAACAGAATTTACTACCGACGTTTCGAACCCTGTCCGGGATTCGTCTTCAGGGTTATATAATGTCAGCAAAAGGAATCGATGAAATAGTATACCAGTTCAATCTGGTGGGACCTGTCACAGGGAACACTGGTATACTACTTAATTGATTCCTTTTGCTAACATTGTGCAACCCTGAAGACGAACCCTGGACAGAGTTCGAAACGTCGGTTGTAAATTCTGTTACTCTAAGTACAGTGTTTGAAATTTTTCCGATAACGTGTGTGTGTGTGTATGTCTGATATATTGATCAATAGCCGCTAAAGCATGATAACCGATATAGAAGTTGGTGATACTATTGCAATTAGCGATCACAACTTAGATTGAAACTGCTAAAAAAAATTAGAACAGATACTTGTGTTTCTAAAATACCCGATTTTAGTAAAGCTCAGTTCATAGGACTACGTCAGGAGCCTCAGCTTACACACTGGGAGATAAAATTAAGCGAAAGACCTGTAGATCATATGTAGGGAATGTTTCAAAATACGTTTATTAAGATGATTCATACTCGCATCCCGTTTAAGAACAGACGCCCCCCTAATAAGGCTCGTCCAAAATTAATTGACAAAGAAAATGAAAAAAGCATTGCTAAAAAGAGACAAGTTTATAAGAAATACAAGTGCTCGGATGCACCTAATGACTATCAAAGTTATGTAATAATACAGAGAATTTTAAAGAAGACAATAAAAAACGAAATCGACAACACGAAATGAATATCGCTGATAAATCCATAGAGAATCCCAAAGAATCTTATAGTTACATTAGAGATAAAAAGGGCATTAGGAATCACATTGGACCACTATTACCTGCTAACGATCAAGTTGAATGTTCAAATGAAGGAATATGTGATATTTTAAACAACTATTTTATGAGTGGAGTTCCTCAGGATTCCGTTCTTAGGCCACTTCGATTCATACTGTAGTATATATGAATTATATAAACCACGGACTAAAATCTATTGTCTCCGAATTTGCTGATGATACAAAACTGTGCGGAATGGCAAATGATCACTCAAATCAATTAGATATTCAAGAATATTTAGATAAATTACAGTATTGGTCTGAAAAGTGGCTAATAAAATTTAACACAAGTAAATCTTTTGCTTCGAGCGACTGCCACTGGAGTCTCTAAATAAAAATAACCATTCAAGCTCCCCAACAGCCACAAGCTCCCTATCACCGCCACAAACTTCCCCAACACTGCAAGAGTGGTTCCAGTACTTTTGGTGTGGCACGTCCACCAGTGTAGGGGACGGGAAAGCGACCTTTCATCCCACTCCTTGCGGGCGCGCGCACACATACACACACACACGTTTTTTTTTTTCAGAAACCACAGGGAAATCAAAAGATCGGAACACCAAACGTTTCCGTCCATCAAGGCACCCTCTGAGCACAATAACGAACAACAGAAGAACATAAATACATAAACTAAACAGAAAAATGGAGAAGGGCACATCAACACCTATGTACTTCGGTGGCTGTCGTGCACAAAGTACGTATATGTTGATGATGCGACCCTCTCATTTATTTCTGTGTTTATACCGTCCTCTACCATTCTTCCGTGCAATCCGAAGACGCCCCAACTGACGAAAATATTCAGCGCTCCGTGTGTGTGTGTGTGTGTGTGTGTGTGTGTGTGTGTGTGTGTGTGTGTGTGTGTGTGTGTGTGTGTGTGTGTGTGTGTGTGTGTGTGTGTGTGTGTGTGTGTGTGTTTGTGTGTATGTGTGTGCGTGTGTCTGTGTGTATGTGTGTGTGTGTGTGTGTGTGTGTGTGTGTGTGTGTGTGTGTGTGTGTGTGTGTGTGTGTGTGTGTGTGTGTGTGTGTGTGTGTGTGTGTGTGTGTGTGTGTGACTGATTATATTTGTATGTGCATGAGTGTGAATGTGTCTACATGTGCTTGTATATATGAGTGTGTTTGGTTATGTGTGTGTGTGTGTGTGTGTGTGTGTGTGTGTGTGTGTGTGTGTGTGTGTGTGTGTGTGTGTGTGTGTGTGTGTCCGTGCGTGTGTGTGTATCAGTTAAGAACTACCGAGTTTAAGGTTTACCTTCATCAAGAAATTTCGCCTTTTTGTGTACCACTCGCCCGACCGACTGACCATCAGCATCGGCAGCAAAAGGAGATGCGACAAGCAGAGTCACAACTGCTGAGCCTCGATACCATGGAAGACCTTACTTGTCAGAGGAATGATTGTCGACGGCGCCCTCAGCTGGAGGAAAGCCTGGAATAGGCCCCAAGACCAGGCATGGTGGAGACACTCGCCGAAGAAGATCTCCTGCCAAGCGGAGCTCGAAGGAAGAACCTTCGAGCGGCCGGGGGTCCCTCTATGGAGACGATTGCCCCCACGGCCTACTCCAGCAACAAACCCAAGCCCGAGTGTAAAGCCCAGTTCAAGAAGGTCTACGAGAAGCCCGGAGCCCCATCATGAGGAGCTCCAAAAAGCACCAGACCCAAGGAAGGACCAGCCCACACAGGACCTAGCCCAAAGGAACCCCGAGCCTTCGACAACATACATAATGCTCCTCCAAGAGAATTGCCAAGTCTGTCAAAGAGGAGACGACTCCTGCTGGGCCCACGACACCTCCTGGGCTCCTTCGGTGACCGAGGAGCCAGCTCCTTCCTCCCGCCTCCAGGAACACATCAGCTCCAGGAGGTTGTCCTTGAGGGCGACTCGGGACTCTGGAGGGCGCCTCGAGTCCTGGAGGCCGAGCCCAGTCGCCCCTCAGTGGAGGACACCTCCAGCTTGGTTCCGCACCAGGAGCGATGTCCACACCTGGAGGCGGTGAACAAACAATCATTCCATCAAGTCTCCAATGTATGAAAAATATATATGTATATATAATCAGAATAATATAAAAGAATTGATAAAAAAGAAAAAAGAAAATAAAGAAGATAAAAAGAAGCCCATGAAAATAAAAGAGAAATAGACTAAGAAGCCCACACGAAATGAAAATAAGAAAATTTAAGAAAATGATGGAATAAGAATAGCCCTGAGGAAACAAACTTTCCAATCAAGAAAACAGGGAAAGAGAAAACCTCAATCTGATAAGAAATAGAAAAATCAGACCAGGAAAAAAAAAGTCCATTTGAAATACTACAGGAAGTGAAAATGGAACTTTTTGAGAAAATCAGAATAGAAAAATATGTATTAGAATAAAAAATAAAAAAAACAGGAAGAAATTTAGCCCAAAGTAGTGATTTTCTTTTAAGCCCAAAACCGACCAATTGCAAAGCACAAAATGCATTTGATTTTTTGAGCCCACAAATAGGATCAAAATCATCCTTGGAACCACGAGGTTCCCCTCAGCTGAATAAATTTCCTTGGAGACGACAATCCCAGAGAATTAACACACCATCCCACTCCCACGCCGTGGGAAGTGAGAAACCCCCGTTTGGGTAAGGCCCCGTCAGTTGCAGAAAGCCGTCTTTTTTTTCTTCTTCTTCTTCTTCTTGTGGGGCTGTTTTGCTTCGAGTGACTGCCGCTAGAGTCGCTAGATAAAATCACCACTCAAGCTCCCCAACTACCGTATCACAAGCTCCCTATCACCGCCACAAACTTCCCCAACACTGCAAGAGTGGCTCCAGTACTCTCGGAGTGGCACGTCCATCAGTGTAGGGGACGGGAAAGCGACCTTTCATCCCACTCCATGCGCACGCGCACACATACACACACACACACACACACACACACACACACACACACACACACACACACACACACACACACACAGTTGGTAGAGCGCTGAACTGGGAAGTAGAAGTGCTCCCAGTACCCAGTTCGAATCCTGCCCAGGGCCGAAATTATTTCGGTATCGCTGTGCCTCGGGTCGTTACTCTGACTCTCGTGGGCGGGGAGTTGGGGGTGTGTGTGTGTGCAAGGTCATAGCATTACCCATAGATCGGACCTACGAGCTC
Organism: Oratosquilla oratoria; assembly: GCF_046742065.1. NCBI lineage: Eukaryota > Metazoa > Arthropoda > Malacostraca > Stomatopoda > Squillidae > Oratosquilla > Oratosquilla oratoria. The sequence goes on along the minus strand of NC_134782.1, from coordinate 64,048,901 downwards.
TGAGCTCTCTTCCAGGATGGAAATAGTCGATCACGAGTCCAACACGTGATCCAAAGACCAAGTGAATACACACACACACACACACACACACACACACACACACACACACACACACACACACACACACACACACACACACGTTTTTTCAGAAACCACAGGGAAATCAAAAGATCGGAACACCAAACGTTTCCGTCCATCACGGCACCCTCTGAGCACAATAACGAACAACAGAAGAACATAAATACATAAACTAAACAGGAAAATGGAGAATGGCACATCAACACCTATGTACTTCGGTGGCTGTCGTACACAAAGTACGTATATGTTGATGATGCGACCCTCTCATTTATTTCTGTGTATATACCGTTCTCTACCATTCTTCCGTGCAATCCGAAGACGCCCCAACTGACGAAAATATTCAGCGCTCCGTGTGTGTGTGTGTGTGTGTGTGTGTGTGTGTGTGTGTGTGTGTGTGTGTGTGTGTGTGTGTGTGTGTGTGTGTGTGTGTGTGTGTGTGTGTGTGTGTGTGTGTGTGTGTGTGTGTGTGTGTGTTTGTGTGTGTGTGTGTGCGCGTGTGTCTGTGTGTATGTGTGTGTGTGTGTGTGTGTGTGTGTGTGTGTGTGTGTGTGTGTGTGTGTGTGTGTGTGTGTGTGTGTGTGTGTGTGTGTGTGTGTGTGTGTGTGTGTGTTTGTGTTTGCATGCGTGTGTGTGTGTGTGTGTGTGTGTGTGTGTGTGTGTGTGTGTGTGTGTGTGTGTGTGTGTGTGTGTGTGTGTGTGTGTGTGTGTGTGTGTGTGTGTGTGTGTGTGTGATCGACACAGTAAACCGCCCCCTTTTATGGTTACTTCTCGAAAAGATGGGAGTCCCTCCCAATTTTCTCTCTGTGCTCAAAGGCCTGCATGAAGGGATGCAAGCACGGGTTCAAGTATGCGGCACACTCTCAGAACCGTTTGAAGTAAAGGTTGGAGTTAAGCAGGGCTGTGTTCTTGAACAGGAAAAATAGACAATTTTAGCCGAAAGTAGTGATTTTCTTTTAAGCCCAAAACCGACCAATTGCAAAGCACAAAATGCATTTGATTTTTTGAGCCCACAAATAGGATCAAAATCATCCTTGGAACCACGAGGTTCCCCTCAGCTGAATAAATTTCCTTGGAGACAACAATCCCAGAGAATTAACACACCATCCCACTCCCACGCCGTGGGAAGTGAGAAACCCCCGTTTGGGTAAGGCCCCGTCAGTTGCAGAAAGCCGTCTTTTTTTCTTCTTCTTCTTCTTCTTCTTGTGGGGCTGTTTTGCTTCGAGTGACTGCCGCTAGAGTCGCTAGATAAAATCACCACTCAAGCTCCCCAACTATCACAAGCTCCCTGACACCACCGCAAACTTCCCCAACACTGCATGAGTGGCTCCAGTACTCTCGGTGTGGCACGTCCACCAGTGTAGGGGACGGGAAAGCGACCCTTCATTCCCCTCCTTGAGCGCACACGCACACACACACACACACACACACAAACGTATTTTTTCTTTTCTTTTCAGAAACCACAGGGAAATCAAAAGATCGGAACACCAAACGCTTCTGTCCATCAAGGCACCCTCAGAGCACAAGGACGAACAATAGAAGACCATAAATACAGAAACTAAACAAGAAAATGGAGAAGGGCACATCAACATCTACTTACTTCGGTGGTCGTTGTGCACAAAGTACGTAGATGTTGATGATGCGACCCTCTCATTTGTTTCTGTGTGTATACCGTCCTCTACCATTCTTCCCCGCACTGCGAAGACGCCCCAACTGACGAAAACGTTCAGCGCTCCGTGAGTGAGTGAGTGTGTGTGTGTGTGTGTGTGTGTGTGTGTGTGTGTGTGTGTGTGTGTGTGTGTGTGTGTGTGTGTTTGTGTGTGTGTGTGTGTGTGTGTGTGTGTGTGTGTGTGTGTGTGTGTGTGTGTGTGTGTGTGTGTGTGTGTGTGTGTGTGTGTGTGTGTGTGTGTGTGTGTGTGTGTGTGTGTGTGTGTGTGTGTGTGTGTGTGATTCCCCTTGGTCTTTGGAACACGTATTGGACTCGTGACCGACAGTTATTTCCCTCCCGGAAGAGAGCTCAGAGCTCGTATGACCGATCTATGGGTAATGCTGTGACACACACACCCAACTCTCCACCCACGAGAGTTGGAGTAACGACTCGAAGCGCAGCGATACTGAAATTATTTCAGCCTTGGGTGGGATTCCAACCCGGACCGCCGTAGTGACAGTCAGGGACTCTACCAACCGCACCACTGAGACGTGTGCGTGCGCTCGTGTGTGTGTGTTTATGCGTGTATGTGTGTATGTGTGTGTTCGTAAAGAGCTGGAGTCCAGGAGCCATGTTATCGGAAAAATTTCAAACACTGGACTCAGAGTAACAGAATTTACTACCGACGTTTCGAACCCTGTCCGGGATTCGTCTTCAGGGTTATATAATGTCAGCAAAAGGAATCGATGAAATAGTATACCAGTTCAATCTGGTGGGACCTGTCACAGGGAACACTGGTATACTACTTAATTGATTCCTTTTGCTAACATTGTGCAACCCTGAAGACGAACCCTGGACAGAGTTCGAAACGTCGGTTGTAAATTCAGTTACTCTAAGTACAGTATTTGAAATTTTTCCGATAACGTGTGTGTGTGTATGTGTGATATATTGATCAATAGCCGCTAAAGCATGATAACCGATATAGAAGTTGGTGATACTATTGCAATTAGCGATCACAACTTAGATTGAAACTGCTAAAAAAAAAATTAGAACAGATACTTGTGTTTCTAAAATACCCGATTTTAGTAAAGCTCAGTTCATAGGACTACGTCAGGAGCCTCTGCTTACACACTGGGAGATAAAACTAAGCGAAAGACCTGTAGATCATATGTAGGGAATGTTTCATACTCGCATCCCGTTTAAGAACAGACGCCCCCCTAATAAGGCTTGTCCAAAATTAATTGACAAAGAAAATGAAAAAAGCATTGCTAAAAAGAGACAAGTTTATAAGAAATACAAGTGCTCGGATGCACCTAATGACTATCAAAGTTATGTAATAATACAGAGAATTTTAAAGAAGACAATAAAAAACGAAATCGACAACACGAAATGAATATCGCTGATAAATCCATAGAGAATCCCAAAGAATCTTATAGTTACATTAGAGATAAAAAGGGCATTAGGAATCACATTGGACCACTATTACCTGCTAACGATCAACTTGAATATTCAAATGAAGGAATATGTGATATTTTAAACAACTATTTTATGAGTGGAGTTCCTCAGGATTCCGTTCTTAGGCCACTTCGATTCATACTGTGGTATATATGAATTATATAAACCACGGACTAAAATCTATTGTCTCCAAATTTGCTGATGATACAAAACTGTGCGGAATGGCAAATGATCACTCAAATCAATTAGATATTCAAGAATATTTAGATAAATTACAGTATTGGTCTGAAAAGTGGCTAATAAAATTTAACACAAGTAAATCTTTTGCTTCGAGCGACTGCCACTGGAGTCTCTCAATAAAAATAACCATTCAAGCTCCCCAACAGCCACAAGCTCCCTATCACCGCCACTGCAAGAGTGGTTCCAGTACTCTTGGTGTGGCCCGTCCACCAGTGTAGGGGACGGGAAAGCGACCTTTCATCCCACTCCTTGCGCGCACACACACACACACACACACACACACACACACACGTTTTTTTTAGAAACCACATGGAAATCAAAAGATCGGAACACCAAACGTTTCCGTCCATCAAGGCACCCTCTGAGCACAATAACAAACAACAGAAGAACATAAATACATAAACTAAACAGAAAAATGGAGAAGGGCACATCAACACCTATGTACTTCGGTGGCTGTCGTGCACAAAGTACGTATATGTTGATGATGCGACGCTCTCATTTATTTCTGTGTTTATACCGTCCTCTACCATTCTTCCGTGCAATCCGAAGACGCCCCAACTGACGAAAATATTCAGCGCTCCGTGTGTGTGTGTGTGTGTGTGTGTGTGTGTGTGTGTGTGTGTGTGTGTGTGTGTGTGTGTGTGTGTGTGTGTGTGTGTGTGTGTGTGTGTGTGTGTGTGTTTGTGTGTGTGTATGTGTGTGTGTGTGTTTGTGTGTATGTGCGTGCGTGTGTCTGTGTGTATGTGTGTGTGTGTGTGTGTGTGTGTGTGTGTGTGTGTGTGTGTGTGTGTGTGTGTGTGTGTGTGTGTGTGTGTGTGTGTGTGTGTGTGACTGAATATGTTTGTGTGTGCATGAGTGTGAATGTGTCTACGTGTGCTTGTGTATATGAGTGTGTTTGCTTGTGTGTGTGTGTGTGTGTGTGTGTGTGTGTGTGTGTGTGTGTGTGTGTGTGTGTGTGTGTGTGTGTGTGTGTGTGTGTGTGTGTGTGTGTGTGTGTCCGTGCGTGTGTGTGTGTCAGTTAAGAACTACCGAGTTTAAGGTTTACCCTCTTCAAGAAATTTCGCCTTTTGTGTACCACTCGCCCGACCGACTGACCATCAGCATCGGCAGCAAAACGAGATGCGACAAGCGGAGTCACACCTGCTGAGCCTCGATACCATGGAAGACCTTACTTGTCAGAGAAATGAATATCGACGGCGCCCTCAGCTGGAGGAAAGCCTGGAACAGGCCCCAAGTCCAGGCATGGTGGAGACACTCGCCGAAGAAGATCTCCTGCCAAGAGGAACTCGAAGGAAGAACCTTCGAGCGGCCGGGGGTCCCTCTATGGAGACGATTGCCCCCACGGCCGACTCCAGCAACAAACCCAAGCCCGAGTGTAAAGCCCAGTTCAAGAAGGTCTACGAGAAGCCCGGAGCCCCATCATGAGGAGCTCCAAAAAGCACCAGACCCAAGGAAGGACCAGCCCCCACAGGACCCAGCCCAAAGGAAGCCCGAGCCTTCGACGACATACATAATGCTCCTCCAAGAGAATTGCCAATTCTGTCAAAGAGGAGACGACTCCTGCTGGGCCCACGACACCTCCTGGGCTCCTTCGGTGACCGAGGAGCCAGCTCCTTCCTCCCGCCTCCAGGAACACATCAGCTCCAGGAGGTTGTCCTCGAGGGCGACTCGGGACTCTGGAGGGCGCCTCGAGTCCTGGAGGCCGAGCCCAGTCGCCCCTCAGTGGAGGACACCTCCAGCATGGTTCCGCACCAGGAGCGATGTCCACACCTGGAGGCGGTGAACAAACAATCATTCCATCAAGTCTCCAATGTATGAAAAATATATATGTATATATAATCAGAATAATATAAAAGAATTGATAAAAAAGAAAAAAGAAAATAAAGAAGATAAAAAGAAGCCCATGAAAATAAAAGAGAAATAGATTAAGAAGCCCACACGAAATGAAAATAAGAAAATTTAAAAAAAATGATGGAATAAGAATATCCCTGAGGAAACAAACTTTCCAATCAAGAAAACAGGGAAAGAGAAAACCTCAATCTGATTAGAAATTAAAAAAAATCAGATCAGGAAAAAAATTCCATTTGAAATACTACAGGAAGTGAAAATGGAAATTTTTGAGAAAATCAGAATAGAAGAATATGTATTAGAATAAAAGAAAAAGAAAGAAAAAACAGGAAAAAATTTAGCCCAAAGTAGTGATTTTCTTTTAAGCCCAAAACCGACCAATTGCAAAGCACAAAATGCATTTGATTTTTTGAGCCCACAAATAGGATCAAAATCATCCTTGGAACCACGAGGTTTCCCTCAGCTGAATAAATTTCCTTGGAGACGACAGTCCCCGAGAATTAACACACCATCCCACTCCCACGCCGTGGGAAGTGAGAAACCCCCGTTTGGGTGAGGCCCCGTCAGTTGCAGAAAGCCGTTTCTTCTTCTTCTTCTTCTTCTTCTTCTTCTTCTTCTTCTTCTTCTTCTTCTTCTTCTTCTTCTTCTTCTTCTTCTTCTTCTTCTTCTTCTTCTTCTTCTTCTTCTTCTTCTTCTTCTTCTTCTTCTTGTGGGGCTGTTTTGCTTCGAGTGACTGCCGCTAGAGTCGCTAGATAAAATCACCACTCAAGCTCCCCAACTACCGTATCACAAGCTCCCTATCACCGCCACAAACTTCCCCAACATTGCAAGAGTGGCTCCAGTACTCTCGGAGTGGCACGTCCACCAGTGTAGGGGACGGGAAAGCGACCTTTCATCCCACTCCTTGCGCGCCCACACACACACACACACACACACACACACACACACACACACACACACACACACACACACACACTCACTTGGTAGAGCGCTGAACTAGGAAGTAGAAGTGCTCCCAGTACCCAGTTCGAATCCTGCCCAGGGCCGAAATTATTTCGGTATCGCTGTGCCTCGGGTCGTTACTCTGACTCTCGTGGGCGGGGAGTTGGGTGTGTGTGTGTGTGCAAGGTCATAGCATTACCCATAGATCGGACCTACGAGCTCTGAGCTCTCTTCCAGGATGGAAATAGTCGATCACGAG
>NC_134782.1:64029934-64037434 GCF_046742065.1 Oratosquilla oratoria | reverse complement strand
GCCTTCGACGACATACATAATGCTCCTCCAAGAGAATTGCCAATTCTGTCAAAGAGGAGACGACTCCTGCTGGGCCCACGACACCTGCTGGGCTCCTTCGGTGACCGAGGAGCCAGCTCCTTCGGTGACCGAGGAGCCAGCTCCTTCCTCCCGCCTCCAGGAACACATCAGCTCCTGGAGGTTGTCCTCGAGGGCGACTCGGGACTCTGGAGGGCGCCTCGAGTCCTGGAGGCCGAGCCCAGTCGCCCCTCAGTGGAGGACACCTCCAGCATGGTTCCGCACCAGGAGCGATGTCCACACCTGGAGGCGGTGAACAATCATTCCATCAAGTCTCCAATGTATGAAAAATATAAAATAATTGATAAAAAAGAAAAAAGAAAATAAAGAGGATAAAAAATAAGTCCATGAAAATAAAAGAGAAATAGACTAAGAAGCCCACACGAAATGAAAATAAGAAAATTCAAGAAAATGATGGAATAAGAATAGCCCTGAGGAGACAAACTTTCCAATCAAGAAAACAGGGAAAGAGAAAACCTCAATCTGATAAGAAATAACAAAACCAGATCAGGAAAAAAATTCCATTTGAAATACTACAGGAAGTGAAAATGGAAATTTTTGAGAAAATCAGAATAGAAAAATATGTATAAGAATAAAAGAAAAAGAAAGAAAAAACAGGAAAAATAGACAATTTTAGCCCAAAGTAGTGATTTTCTTTTAAGCCCAAAACCGACCAATTGCAAAGCACAAAATGCATTTGATTTTTTGAGCCCATAAATAGGATCAAAATCATCCTTGGAACCACGAGGTTCCCCTCAGCTGAATAAATTTCCTTGGAGACGACAATCCCAGAGAATTAACACACCATCCCACTCCCACGCCGTGGGAAGTGAGAAACCCCCGTTTGGGTGAGGCCCCGTCAGTTGCAGAAAGCCGGTTTTTTTTTTCTTCTTTTTCTTCTTCTTGTGTGGCTGTTTTGTTTCGAGTGACTGCCGCTAGAGTCGCTAGATAAAATCACCACTCAAGCTCCCCAACTACCACAAGCTCCCTGACACCGCCCCAACGCTACAAGAGTGGCTCCAGTACTCTTGGTGTGGCACGTCCACCAGTGTAGGTTACGGGAAAGCGACCCTTCATCCCCCTCCTTGCGCGCGCGCGCACACACACACACACACACAAACGTATTTTTTCTTTTCTTTTCAGCAACCACAGGGAAATCAAAAGATCGGAACACCAAACGCTTCCGTCCATCAAGGCACCCTCAGAGCACAAGGACGAACAACAGAAGAACATAAATACAGAAGTTAAACAAGAAAATGGAGAAGGGCACGTCAACATCTATGTACTTCGGTGGCTGTCGTGCACAAAGTACGTAGATGTTGATGATGCTACCCTCGCATTTGTTTCTGTATATGTGCCGTCCTCTACCATTCCTCCGAAGACGCCCCAACAGACGAAAACGTTCAGCGCTCCGTATGTGTGACTCACCATGATCTTGGAAAAAGTGTTAGACTCGTGATCGACAGTTATTAACCTCCCGAATGAGAGCTCAGAGCTCGTATGACCGATCTATGGGTAATACTGTCACCTTACACGCACACACACACCCAACTTCCCGCCCACGAGAGTTGGAGTAACACCCTGCAGCGCAGCGATACTGAAATTATTTCAGCCCTAGGCGGGAGTCAAACCCGGACTGCCGTAGTGGCAGGCGAGAACTCTAACCACAGCGCCACGAGGTGTGTAACAGCTCCACGAGGTGTGTAAGAGCTCCACGAGGTGTGTGTGTGCATGTGTCTGTGTGTGTGTGTGTGTGTGTGTGTGTGTGTGTGTGTGTGTGTGTGTGTGTGTGTGTGTGTGTGTGTGTGTGTGTGTGTGTGTGTGATCTATTGATCACTAGCCGCGAAAGCATGATAACCGATGTAGAAGTTGGTGAAACTATTGCAAGTAGTGATCACAACTTAGATACATACATATACCAAGGCTTTTTCCCCCTTCCAAGGGAGGTAGCCAAAAAGGGAAAGGCATAAAAACACTCCCACCCATTTCATCCCCAAATACACTCCACACCCCCTCCCACCCTTCCTCTCATCTGAGCACCTCCTGGATGACGGGTCATCCCTGCACCCCGCCCACCGCCCTGGGTCAGAAGCAGTGTCGCAAGACACAGTACATCCACAGCAAGGCCGCTTCATTTAATCGGCGACCCCCCCTCTCCGTCCCCCTTTGCATATAAGGAGAGGACGGGGACAAATCCCTTCGGGCAGCGTCAAAATCAACTCACACATACTACCCCACCCCCACCCCCCCGCCCATTCCTCCACATGCAGTCACAACATCATCCATATACAACCAATCTCCACTCACCTCTGTCTTCCATCCTCTCCCTTCCTTCCTCAACAGACATTCCCCTCTTCCCCAAAGCCCCCTTCACCCCATCCATCCACCTCATCCTAGGACGTCCCCTCATGTTCACTCCCTCCACATCTGCCTTCCATACCTCTTTTACTAGTCTTTCTTCACTCATTCTTTCCATCAACTTAGATACAAACTAATTAAATATTAGGATAGATACTTGTGTTTCAAAAATACCCGATTTCAGTAAAGCTCAGGTCATAGGACTACGTCAGGATTTTCAGCTTATAGACTGGGAGGCAAAATTAAACGAAAGACCTATAGATGAGATGCGAGAAATGTTTCAAAATACGTTGATTAAAATGATTTATACTTGCATCCCGTTTAAGGACAGACTTCCCCCAAATCAGCCTCGTCCTAAATGAATTGACAAAGAAACTGGAAAAAGTATTGCTAAAGAGAGACAGGCTTATAAGAAATACAATTGCTCGGGTGCACCTAATGACTATCAAACTTATGTAATAATACAGGAAAATTAATAAAAAAAAAAGACAATAAAATACGAAAACGACAACACGAAATCAATATCGCAGTTAAATCAAAAGAGAATCCCAAAGAATTCTATAGTTACATTAGAGATAAAATGGTTGTTAGGAATCACATTGGCCCACTATTATCTGCTGACGGTCAACTTGGATATTCAAATGAAGGAATGTGTGATATTTCAAACAACTAGTTTAGCTCAGTAATCGTAAACAAAACACCTCAAAATAAACTCCAAAATAAAACCTGTGAAAAGTCGAGTGAACTTACTACGGTAATATAACAAAAGAAAACAATTAAAAGCTGTATAGAGAAACTCAAAGTTAATAAAACAACAGGGCCTGGCGGTTGGCATCCAAGAATCTTAAAGGAAATGAAAAATGAGATTGTTGTTCCATTAGAAATTATTTTCAAGACATCCATCATATCCGATGTCCCAACAGAATGGAAGCTAGCTAACGTTACTCCCATATTCAAAAAAGGTGACAAAAAGAAACCAAATAACTACAGGCCTATAAGCTTGACTTCTATTATAGGAAAGATTATGGAAACTATCATCAGAGATGCTATCGAACATCATTTAGAAAGTAACTGTTTGATAAATGATAGCCAGCATTGATTCAAACGGAAACATTCTTGTGTGACTTACTCGAATTCTACAACACAGTCATCTCGAATTATGACAAAAGAAACAATATAAATTTAACATATATAGACTTTGCAAAAGCTTTTGATACCGTCCCCCACGAAAGGCTACTTACTAAATTAGCTTCACACGCAGTAAGTGGTAGCCTGTTAAGTTGGAGCAGTAATTGGTTCAATGATCAAGAACAGAGATTTGTTTTAAAAGGCAAAACTTCTAGATGGAAAAATGTTATGAGTGAAGTTCCTCAGGGTTCCCGTTCTTGGGCCACTTCTATTCATAGTGCATATAAATTATATAGACCACGGACTGAAATCTATTGTCTCCAAATTTGCTGATGATGCAAAACTGTGCGGAATGGCACAGTTAAATATTCAAGAAAAAAAAAATTACAGCAATGGTCTGAAAGTGGCTAATAAGATTGAACACAATGAAATGCAAGGTTATGCACATAAGTAAATATAACAGTATGATAACAAATTATTTGGAAATTTGTTAATAAAGTGGATAGTGAAAAGGATCTCGGTGTAATTATCAGTAACGATCTCAAATCATCTAAGCAGTGTATTTCAGCCTCTGAGAAAACAAATGAGGTTCTAGGACTGATTGCGCAATCTTTTAATTTCAAAAGTCCATCACTAATTAACAAGCTATATAAATCGTTTGTTCCTCCATATTTGGAATATGCTGTTTTCGTATGGTCACCGAATCTCATTGAAGACATTAACATATTGGAAAAAGTACAATGGCGAGCCACAAAACTGTTTCCAGATATCAAAAAATAAATCATAAGAAAATCGACTAAAACACATGAATCTGTTTTCCCTAAAAAAGCGTACACTCAGAGGTGACTTGATACAGGTCATTAAGATTCTAAAGGGAATTGACAAAAAAAGTGAAAAAAAAATTCACATTGAATGAGAATCCGACAAGAAATAATGGTCTTAAACTGTCAGGAAATAGATTTGATTTGGAAGTGGGTAGAAACAACTTCGCCAACCGTGTAGTTAATGAATGGAATAAACTTCCTGCAGAGACAGTGTAATGTAGTTCAGTTCGAAGCTTTAAGATTCGTTTAGATAAAAACCTAAGCAAGATGCTGTAATGACTACCATTTATTTTACATTAATTGTTTATTTGTTTGTTATTATTTATGTTTGTCTATTATTTGTTTAATTTTCATCTATTATTAGTTATCTGTCAATTTATTATTATTTACGATTTACCTGTTTGTTTATTATTTAACTATACTTATGCATTTATTTTATTTATTATTATTTATATTATAATATATATACTGTATATATATATATATATATATATTTTTTTTTTTTTTTTTTTTTTTAATCATTATTATATTTTTTCGCATCCGACCTAGTTATGGACCAAAAGGTCTCCTTTCGGCATGATCCGCCTTTGTAATCTTTTGTAATCCTTCAACGGAGAAGCATGGCACCACTTGGCTGGTATTGATGAAAATATAGTCGTCTTAAAGTAAACATAATGAATGGAAATAAAACAAATGTTGCGTAGAATAGGTGCAAGAAATACGAGGAAATTCAAGAAATAATTACAACTCTTCACTCATACATTATCTACAGAGAATATGATGAAAACTGAAGAAACTAAAATATTAAGTTCAACTCGAAAGAGATTATTCGCTTCTTGTTGTTTCCAGTCATCTGAAAATTTCGTAAACATAAACTTATCCCTTCTTACACCTACCCCATTCTTCATAAGCATCACATAATGTATCACCAATACTAAGTAGATACGTTTTCATGCAGATACACCGCCATTTTGATAAACACCTCGGGTAAAGCGTTATGACGTCACATCTCGAACCGTTAGCACCAAAATTCGAACCATTAAATCAGAACGTTCTAAAGACGAACTGGCGCTCATTATTGCATCTGCCTTCCTCGGATAATGGTTTATACATTTGTCATTTAATGATTTATTGACGATAGATAATATAAATTGTCACTTTTTTTCTTATATTTCCCCTGGCAAAGGGTTTATCAACTGATCAGTACCATCTCATGTAACGATTGGCTTCTGGTACTTTTTTATTACTAAATGGTTGGTTTATAGATATTTGGTGTAATGCACTGTATGAATTGGAGATATAAATGCCCTAGTGAATAAAAGAAATGGGTGGGTAGGGCTAGGAACTGAGGAATTTTGGGTAGCCGAAATACGCCTCTGACACATAGCCTACGTGACACCTAGCCTAACCCCTCAGTGCGCCCCACTACCTGGGCTATCTGCCGGACTTATGGAGAGATCGCAGAGCTTAGCCATCTATTGCATTCTGGTATAAAATCAACATAATTTCACCCTGGTCTGTCCCCCCACACAAACTTACCGTGGATACAGTGTGAAGCAACTTGTCCAATAGTTTGGTGAGCGCAGGTGAGTGTTGTTTTGGGTTATTTATAAAACCTGTGATGGAGAAAGTGGGGTTTTGTGAACCAGGTGGCTGTACGCCTGAAAGCTACACCCACAGTATATACTAAAAAATAATAAATGATGCCTCCATTAGTGCAGTGACTGAGCATTGGGGGAAAAATCATAGAATTTGAGAAGTAAGTCATACCTCCAACCCTCAGGTCATTTCCATCACTGACTTGACAAAAATATCAGCACAACCAAACTTGTAGTCATCACACAAACGGCACAAAATTATTTTTGTAAGAACACCGTAGTCTTTTTAAAAGCACTCGGAACAACAGTTTTCAAACATAAGTAAAAAAAAAATTACAATTTTTTTTTTAAAATGACACACCCACACTCGCCACAAACGAATTTGAAACTAAAAGGGCGCCCGTTCGGTTTTCTTTTCGCAAAGAAGAAAAGCTCCGTGATTGGCTGAAACCGGTCACGTGTGGTTTCAAAACAATAGGTCGCTGCTTGCAAACAGACAGTAAGCATAGGCATATTGCACCTGCATAACGAAAGTCAAGATTATTTTCTTTAATGGGTTAAGGTTGAAAGGTGCCCTGCTTTCCTTAATAATCGCCTAGATAAATACTTAGACTCCAATCCGCAAAATAAAATATTATCCCTTGCATTAAAAGATCTAACAACCCGGCATTTAATTGTAACTGGATAGGATAGTGGTAGCAGTAGGGTTAGTTCATCTTCTATCACTTAGTTACCCTGTTTTCTTAACTGTAGCTTAGTATAGTAAACAAACAGCCTCGTTAGGGCCAGTAGCCCTGCTGTTGTTTGTTCTTCCTCTATGTCCTTTTTCGTTCCTTATCTCATCTGGGCACCGTCACTCCGGGAAGTGGAATCACCCGGACACTATGTACTTTCTGATTTCAAGTATGACCTATCCCGGACCACTGCAAGGTTGAACTACGGGATGGTGATAGCTCCGCAAATTTCGCAAAGAAAAAGAAAAAGAAAGAAAAAAAAAAGATACTCCGACCCACGGAAGCTCAGCACGACTCAGGTCGGGCCTCCTTCAGGAGACAAAGAAACTGTTTTGTCTTGGTCTTCGGGGTTTTCGTGAAGTTTGAGAGGAGGATGAGGTGTTTCAGAGAGGAAATGTGGCCTCTGATCCCGCCTTCCCGAAGACGGAGGTGAAAGGTCTTCGAATCGTTAGGCAGTACAAAAGGAAATTTGATGCTCTTCTGGAGGAAGGAAGGAAGGAAGATTCTGTGGTTCTTGTCCCAAGACTCTCTAGCCTTGATTGGACATAAAGTTTATAAGTACGTACATAAGCGCGGGCTCGCACACACACAGACACACACAGGCACACACGGGTCGTTACTCCAACTCTCGTGGGCGGGGAGTTGTGTGTGTGTGTGTCCGTGTAAGGTCACAGCATTACCCATAGATCGGTCACATATGAGCTCTGAGCTCTCTTCCGGGAGGGAAACAGCTGTCGATCACGAGTCCTACACGTGACCCAAGACCATGGTGAATCACGCACCCATATCATGCTAGGTCTC
>NC_134782.1:64024934-64027434 GCF_046742065.1 Oratosquilla oratoria | reverse complement strand
TTACCTAACCTAACCTAACCTAATCTAACCTAGCCTAACCTAACCTAACCTAACCTAACCTAACCTAACCTAATCTAATCTAACCTAACTTAACTTAACTTAACTTAACTTAACTTAACTTAACTTAACTTAACTTAACTTAACTTAACTTAACTTAACCTAACCTAACCTAACCTAGCTTAGCCTAACCTAACTTAACCTAACCTAATCTAATCTAATCTAATCTAATCTAGCCTAACCTAACCTTACCTAACCTAACCTAACCTAACCTAACCTAACCTAACATAACCTAACCTAATCTAACCTAACCTAACCTAACCTAGCCTGACCTACCCTAACCTAACCTCACACTGGGGATTTTTGTCCTAGGGGTACTTGTTTTCTAAGGAACCAGTAGGGGAGTACATGGGGATGATAAAGTATAAATGTGTTAGTGTTGATGAGGAGCAGAGGAAAGTGACGGAGGAGTATAGGAGACAAAAGGAAGGATATGTAGGGACACGGAACGAGAATGAAAAAATTGGAAAATCAATAATGAAAAAAAAGAAAATGAACAGAGAGAAAAAATGCTGTTATCCTTCGGTCGATTCTACCGGTGATATGCAACGTAATTGAATGACTTGTCCAAGATGGAATGTTTGCCTTGTACTCCCCATCGCTTTGTGACGTCAATTGTCCAATCATTTGCTACGTATGGGGGAAGATTGGGAGAGGCGGGATTGGGGGAAGGGGGGGAGTGGGGGAGTGGGGAATTGGGCGAGGGAGGGATGGGACGGGGGTGGTGTGTACGTATTTCCCGACAAATCACGCGTTCACACAAGAATCGAAGCGACCAGAAATGTAAAACTCTACGACTGCCATTTCTTCCACAAAAGGAATGTTTCAAGGTTTTCTTTATTTCTCTTTTCAGACTAAAACGTCTCGCGATTAAGTATCCATGGCTGGTTAACCAATGACCTAGATGAGATTAGAATGTGAATTTCCAGCAGGGTCACTAGGCTAGCATGCTGCTTAATTTTGCTACCTCGTTTGAGTAGAAACGACTTCGGTTCCAATATTCTAGACTTCTGTTAGAACATCTCAATAATGTGTCTAACATTTGTATTCTAGGTTTAAGGTCTCTTAGTTCGTCATTCAGGATCTGACTAAGACGCAAAAGTAATTTGACAAATTTGGAAATTTGAAAAACAAAAGATCGTGACCGAAGTCGTTGCTACTCAAATGAAGTAGCAAAAACGAGTAGCATGCTAGTGAGACCTACCTACTATGCCGCCACCTTATTAGAATGTAACTTTCCAGCGGGGTCACCTGCGTAGAACAGAAACAGGACTTTTTCCATGGTCATAAGGATGGATTTGCGTTGGAAGAACGTGTACAAAATCATTATCAGGTATTTCGTCAACCTTTCAATCATTTACAAAATCAAGTTGTAGAAGATCTTCGTTCTAAAGAGACTATCACACTAGGATATTTTCCTCCCACATCCAATCTCCATTTAAATAACTAAAATATGACTTAGCTTAAGGAAATCTAGACTTCTGTGAGGACATTTCAACAGTACGTCTAACATTCATGTAAGTTTACAGTCTCTTATGTGACGAAGAGAGAATTTGATATTTGGAGATTTGAAAAATAAAATAGTGTAACCGAAGTCGTTTTTACTCAAACGAACTCTCAAGAGTTGGCGATGGTGAAGCCCATGAAAGCCCAGTGTGATAACCCTTTAATCCATGGCACTGCATTTGAGCAGTTGAATACAACACCAACTGGACATATTTCCATATCCATTCTCATACATCCCCGGCTCTCCTTACTCATGAAACGCCACGTTGCTTCCACGCTCTTGTCTCTCGTCTCTTGTTTGAGAGCGAGGGGATCACTTGTCCCCTTTTTCCCTCGAGGACCCAGGCCACAGGTAGAGGGTAGCGGGATGTCAAGTGGGTCCGAGTCAAGAACAAACACATGTTATTTGATACGAGCGGCCATATTGGCCGCGAGTATCGGGTGGTCTCCAAGCTTAATCATTACCCACGTCCGTTTATGGCCACTTGTATTAGATAACATGTGCCTGTTCTTTTCTTCTGACCCGCTAGGCATCCCGCTACCCTCTACCCTCCCAGCAAACCGCGCGCAGTCTGGCCGCACCCTTACAACTAACCGCAGCTAGGATAAGAGGAAAGTAGTTCTTCGATGTAGATCATGATTCCGCCGTTACCGAAGGATGGTGGTGACACAGAGACGAATAAAATCATCAGGCGGCAGCAAAGATAAAATGAAAAGTATCATCCGGTGGGTAAGGGGTTAATAGTGATGATGGTGAAAATTTAACTTTTTGCAATGTCGACACCAACAACATCGTTTTATATACATGTTGTTTCCGCATCTGTCTTCGGGTCAGGTCAGGCCACAGGTGTGGCGGCGATCACCCTGACCTCTCGAAAGGTCAGTGCTATTTCAACTCAGTCCTTCACGCTGGTGATATATATATACATATATATAT
>NC_134782.1:64014934-64017434 GCF_046742065.1 Oratosquilla oratoria | reverse complement strand
TCCCACATAGAGTGATTGATGTCTGGAACAAACTGAACGGAGAAACAGTGAATGCCAGAACTATACACGATTTGAAGAATAAACTGGATGTGGAGAGATACGAAAACGGGTCACTACGAGCATAGCTCTCGTCCCGTAAAATACAACTAGGTAAATACAACTAGGTAAATATAGATACACATTCGGTGGCGCGGTTGGTAGAGTTCCCGGCTGTCACTACGGCGGTCCGGGTTCGAATCCCGCCCAGGGCTGAAATAATTTCAGTATCGTTGCTCTGCGGCTTGTTACTCCAACTCTCGTGGGGAGTTGGGTGTGTGTGTGTGTGTGCGTGTAAGGTCACAACAGTACCCACAGATCTGTCATATACGAGCTCTGTGCTCTCTTCCGGTAGGGAAATAGCTGTCGATCACGAGTCCAACCCGCGATCCAAAGACTATGGTGAATTACTATGGTGAATTACACACACACAAACACGGACACCCACAAACAAGCACACACATACACACACACATACACACACAGAAACACGCACACACAAACACGCACACACACACAAACACGCACACACATACACAAACACATACACGCACAAATACACACACACACACACACACACACACACATGTACACACACACACACACACACACACACACAACCCACCCGTTCTTTTGACTTTTGTTTTCTCTTGTGGCTTTGTTGTGTCCTGAGGCAAGAGGAGTCTCCTCAGCCGGTCGGACTCCGGAAGACCTGGACTTTGGTCAACTACAGTTACGAAGACAACTTCCTCGGCGTTGTGATGGCTCTGCGGATTCAAGAGCCCGCTGGGGGAGAGAGGAGGAGGAGATTGGTGCTCTGGAGTCGTCGTCCGTGTGTTTTGAATCGACCATCCTCTTACAAAGGGGGAAAGAGCCTTTGGTGTGGTACCACCACAAGCGCCACCAGTACCACCAGCACCGCCGCCAGTACCAGTACTACTACTACTACTATTACTACTACTACTACTACTACTACTACTACTACTACTACTACTACTACTACTACTACTACTACTACTACTACTACTACTACTACTACTATTACTACTACTACTACTATTACTACTAATGATAATAATAATAATAATAATAATAATAATAATAATAATAATAATAATAATAATAATAATAATAATAATAATAATAATAATAATAATAATAATAATAATAGTATCAACAACAACTGTATAAATAACAATAACTATAATATATATATATATATATATATATATATATATATATACATATATAATATATATTTATATATTTATATATATATTTATATATATATATATATTTATTTATATATATATTTATATATATATATATATGTATATATATATATGCATATATATATATATATATATATATTTCTATATATATATGTATATATATACATATATATATATAATGTGTATATGTATATGTGTTATATATATATAATATATATATGTGTGTATATGTATATATATATATATATGTATATACATATATGTATACATATATATATGTATATATATATATATATATATATAATTATATATATATATATATATATATATATATGTATATACATACACTGAAACCTCGTTTTAAGGGAACCCCATTTCAAGGACATCGGATGCAACGGATAAAATCTGTTACATCCGGCTCAATCTAAAAGTCCCACGTGCTGCGAACAGAGCTGTAGCAGCACTGAAGACGAGGCGCTGTTTTCCGAGTTGACCGCTAGTTGGCACTTCTGTGTAACCACACGTGTTGGTTATTGTTCCATGGTTTTCCCCATTCTTTTTAAGTGTCAGTGTATTTAAGTGATTTTGGGCATAATACTCTATAACCGTGTCGTCTAGATAAAGCGGAAAAGGGTTTATGTTATTTTGCACATGACCTTCTATAAATATGTCGTCTGTATACAGAGTAGAAAAACAGGAAAGAGTGATTTGAATAGTAATACAAAAATTTTAAGTTCATTAAAATGTTAGAAAATGGTGTAAGAAAGACGAGGTGCCGGTGACGTTTCTAAAATCGTCTGAGGCGCATAGATGTATGGACATTGTACTACACGTTGTAGAACACACTATAGAGATATCAGTGCTCATTATCAATTTTTTAGAATTCTACGAAAGCCATCAAAGAAAAAATTTAGAGTGGTAAGCAGTTAAAGTTAGATTTTTTTTTTTTTTTCAAGCCTGCTCCGAGTCCACGATTTTCTGACGTCACCTCTCCACCCTCACTTTCATCTGACGAAGCAACAGCATCTACCTCTTCTACACTTACACCAATTACAAGAGAGCTAACTGGGAAGCTTTTACTGAAGAGACAGAACAACATTTTGAAACACTTAACAGTACACCAATCACAAACATAAACAATGCTGTGCACGCTTTTAATACAATCATACAAAACGCAGACAAGAGATACATCCCTAGAGGCAACAGAAAATCACACAACCCCAACTTCACAC
>NC_134782.1:63984934-63989934 GCF_046742065.1 Oratosquilla oratoria | reverse complement strand
TGCCATCATAAGATTGCCCTGAGAGAGAAAGAGGAGAGAGAGAGAGAGAGAGAGAGAGAGAGAGAGAGAGAGAGAGAGAGAGAGAGAGAGAGACCAAGACCGAGACCGAGACCTACAGTCGACTCCCCCTACACGTCGTTGGGATTAATTGAACCGCGCGGAAACCGCGGCTGTACCGCCTGGTCAAGGAAAAACTGCTCGGTTGTGTGTGAACGCCTCCACTGACTTACACTATAACTGAACCGCCATGGTTGTGACCGCTAGTGTGGATAGGGCCTAATCTTGGAACTGTTTGTAAACGACGAGGAAAATGATTGCCCTATGCGTTGTCCATTCTTATGTTCTTATGTTATGTTCTTATGTTGTTCGAGTGTTTTTCAGACTGTTGTTTGATAAGTATGCAAATGCCATTTATTTTTCATAAGGTCACCTCTTACTCGTAGTTGTTTTGAGGAAGGAACATCTGCATTTCAATGGTTGGCTTAGTCTGTTGTGTTTTCTCGGATTCTTGTTTCATTTCTTGTCGTGCCACCTCCGTGCGGCAGGCCACGACTCTACACCGAAAAGATCTGCTTTTTTAAATCCTGGCTCTCTTTGTCTAGGGGGTCCTTGGTTGTCTAATTTCACAACGTAATTCATCTCAAGGGCTTATCACATTGGGATATTTTTCCTCCGGCTGTTGAAGTAGATCTACAGCCAGCAGCTTTCGAGAAGGAATCTGATTTGCTGGAGGAAAAAAAATATTTCCTCCGGCACAATAAATGACATATTATAAAAGCTGTTGGGAAAACAAAACAGTTTGCCAGAGTGATTTTACTGCAGGAAAAGTGCTGGAAGTGGGATGTACCGCCGATTAATCGGAGGTTGGAGGATAAATAGCCCAGTGTGATACCGCCTTCAGTTTTGCAAATGTACACTTGTACTGCAAAGTCATGAATGTAGTTGAATGACCGGGGAGCATTTCAGTTGTTCCTTTTAGTCTTTCAGATTATGACGGAATCTTATGGGGCATCCAGTTACAATGTTTCATTTTGAAATCTCCAAATATATATAATTTTTCAATCATCTTCGCTTACAAAAATCTAGACCTTTTTGAGAACATTTCATTAGTACGCATAAGATTTCAAATAGGTTAACAATCTCTTAGTTCGTCATTCAGTTTTGCTGTATATAACGGAAAAAGTATTTGGTATTTGGAGGTCTGAAAACTGAAATATTATAACCGAAGTCGTTTTCACTCGAACGATCTCTCGAGAGTTGGCGATGGGGAATCCCGTGGAAGCCCAGTGTATTTTGGGTTGAAGAGACTCCAGCTGACTTTCCAGGATACCTAAGTATAATCTTGGAATGGGGATATACGCATAGCCTATCCTTGTTAAGCTATATTTTGATTTACACATATGTTAGCACTAATATGAATATGATATGTATGTATACATATGCTAATAAGAACACGGGTACGTGTGTTCACTTATGCAAAGTAGACCACTCGGAAAAAAGAAACTAACGAAGCAGAGCGCTTTCGTATATTACATCCAGTGCACTGAAGATGTAATATACGAAAGTGCTCTGCTTCGTTAGTTTCTTTTTTCCAAGTGGTCTACTTTGCATGTATACATATGTATATATTGAGATATTCTGACAGGTTGATGTGGGGGGAACTGGAAATACAGGAGTCTTAATTTGACTTTATTCCTAAGAGTAATCTCAGATTAAGACGGTTTCCTATTCCCACTCACGTCATATGTACATACATACATACATACATACATACATACATACATACATACATACATACATACATACACACATACATACATACATACACACATATATATATTTATATATATATATATATGTATGTATACATATATATATATATATATATATATATATATATATATATACAAGTATATGATATACAAAATACATACATTATTCATATTCTGAGAAGGTCAGAAAAAGGAAATTTTGGTTAAAAGAAGGAAGGCTGTTGGATGGGCGAGGCTCCAAGAGATGACGGAGGAGGAGGAGGAGGAGGAAGAGGAGGAAGAGGAGGAGGAGGGAATGTGTGTTCTGAAGGTAATTTAGGAGGAGCCTTACCACATTTGCGTTTTTATGTCATTATTCATAGCAAATCTTTTAGTGGTGATTCATAAAAGTAAAAAAAAAAAAAAAAAAAAAAAAAAAAAAAGATAAAAAAGTAATTTGGCTATGGTATGCACACGTACTTTTGTGTGTGCGTGTGTGATTCACCATGGTCCTGGATTACGTGTTGGACTCGTGATCGACAGCTATTTCCCTCCCGGAAGAGAGCTCAGACCTCATATACGACCGATCTATGGGTAATGCTGTGACCTTACACGCACACTCACACACCCAACTCTCCGCCCATGAGAGTTGGAGTAACGGCTCGCAGTGCAGCGATACTTAAATAATTTTAGGCCTGGGTGGGATTCGAACCCGGACCGCCGTAGTGGCGGCCGGGAACTCTACCACTGAATGCGGGCGTGTGCGAACGTGTGTATATATTTACCCCCTAGAGTGATTTCGTATGCGTTTTACTATGATTAATTACCTATACAATCATATATATACACTGTATATATATATATATATATTTTTTTTTTTTTTTTTTTGGGGGGGGGGGGGGGGGTTTCTGGTCCCTACTGTCTCGCCCTGCAATTTCTTTTATTTGCTTTGTTTAGGATAATGAACTTTTTGACATTCTTCTTTCCTCATCATTCTTTCCCTGTCACCCTTGTACAAAGCTGATCATCACTCTCTCTTCTTTCTTTCTTTCAGTACTATGGCCACTGGGTTCTTTGGTTTGTCCTCGAATGTCAGTCTTCATAAGTTGGGCACTCGTTTTGTGAGGGCTCTTTCGAGATTTTTGTCTTTTTTCTTTCTTAAATGTGGGATTCCTACCACTGTTTGTCACAGGTCATGTCGGATTTTGTGTCATAGCTGGTGTATTTTTTGTCTTCAATGAACATGGCTAATATCTTTCTCTCTCTCTCTCTCTCTCTCTCTCTCTCTCTCTCTCTCTCTCTCTCTCTCTCTCTCTCTCTCTCTCTCTCCTCCTTCTCTCTCTCTCTTTCTCTCTCTCACCCTCTCTCTCTCTCTCTCTCTCTCTCTCTCTCTCTCTTCCCTCTCTCTCTCTCTCTCTCTCTCTCTCTCTCTCTCTCTCTCTCTCTCTCTCTCTCTCTCTCTCTCTCTCTCTCTCTCCTTCTCTCTCTCTCCTTCTCTCTCTTTCCCTCTCTCTCTCCCTTTCTCTCTCTCTCTCTCTCTCTCTCTCTCTCTCTCTCTCTCTCTCTCTCTCTCTCTCTCTCTCTCTCCCTCTCTCTCTCTCCCTCTTTCTCTCTCTCTCTCCCTCTCTTCTCTCTCTTCTCTCTCTTCTCTCTCTCACCCTCTCTCTCTCACCCTCTCTCTCTCTCTCTCTCTCTCTCTCTCTCTCTCTCTCTCTCTCTCTCTCTCTCTCTCTCTCTCTCTCTCTCTCTCTCTCTCTCTCTCTCTCTCTCTCTCTCTCTCTCTCTCTCTCTCTCTTTCTCCTTACATCCCTGTTGTTTGAAAGCGATCCCCTTTCTTTTTTACTATCTTTCCTGGCCTTCCTTTCATGTTTGTAAGGGTTTTCTCTCGACCCCTTCGCTCGCTCTCTCTCTCTCTCTCTCTCTCTCTCTCTCTCTCTCTCTCTCTCTCTCTCTCTCTCTCTCTCTCTCTCTCTCTCTCTCTCTCTCTCTCTCTCTCTCTCTCTCTCTCTCTCTCTCTCTCTCTCTCTCTCTCTCCCTCCCTCTCTCCCTTTTTTTTAGACGGTCACGTGACAGAGCCCTGGAAAATGAGAGAGGATGAAGAGACCAGCCTCTTGCTCCTCGCAGACGCCAATCCTCCTATTCTTCGGAGGTTGTGCCCTCTTGAAGCAGAACTTTTCATGTACCAAGAATTGAACGCGGCATTGAACCTAACACAGATTTACCAAAATAACAGTAACAGGGAATTGATTAAATAATTGATTAATCAATTAATAGAAATAGGACATCAGGTAGGTGGAACTACAATTATAAGACGGCGGAGGAGCAAGTACGAGAACTCATTGTCGACTCGAGTCTGAAGCCGGACTGAGTGAATAGGCAAAGACTCGTTCATTGAATGCGGGTCGAGCCCATGGAACGAGCCTCACGTCACACGCCCCGGGGGGGGGAAGGGGGAGAGATAGGGGGGAGGAGGAGGGACTGCAATCACCTGGAAACGGAAATGGCTCGCCAATCAAATCTGGAGTGAGATCGAGTGAATGAGCGTGGAGAATTGAAAAATGAATTTGAACAAACGACTTCTGGGGGAAAATAAAGATGTATAATCTAAAGGAGGGAAATGGAGGAGAGGAGGGGTCGGTAGGTAGGTAGGTAAGTAGGTAAGTAGATAGGTAAGTAGGTAGGTAGGTAGGTAGGGATACTGGTGAGATACTGAGGTCATTAATGGACTTGGAAAAGGAAATCAAAGAACGATGAAGAGAATCAAAATAGGCTGTGGAAAGACTCGGCCTATATAGGGGAAGGGGGAAGGAGCGAGGAAGGGGGAAGGAGAAGGGGGAGGGAGGGGGAAGAGGGAGAGGGAAAGGAGGAGAAAGGGAGGGGAGGGGAGGAGGAATGAATTGAGATATAAATGCTGACTAACAGCGACGTGGGTAATTCTTATTATCTATATTTCATCTCATTTAACATTGTCTTATTATTACTTTCATCTTAGCCTATTCTGTTATTTCCTTAATTGCATGTAATTTGTTTTATCATATCTTTTTAGGCACCATTCATCTTCATTACAGTCTAATTTCATTTATACTGTTTCATCTTAGCTCAGTTTTATTTTCTTATAACTTTATTAAGTTTCATCTAAATTTAATTAATTTCCTATTCTTTGTTTCATTCATCTTTCAAGCTCGTGAGTAAAAAAAAAAAAAAAAAAAAAAAAAAAAAATCCAACTCACGATACTTATGCATGTGCGT
>NC_134782.1:63962434-63974934 GCF_046742065.1 Oratosquilla oratoria | reverse complement strand
TGTGTGTGTGTGTGTGTGTGTGTGTGTGTGTGTGTGTGTGTGTGTGTGTGTGTGTGTGTGTGTGTGTGTGTGTGTATGTGTGTGTGTATTTGTGTGTATATGTAGAAGAAAGGAGCTGACTTTCAGTAAGACATGTGGAATTCAAAACAGCAGCATTTGTGCACTTATTTAACTTTATCTAGTGCTCTCCATGTTTCATATGATGAATTTTTCTTTAAGCGGATGAGCGAAAAGTAAATTTGCATAATCTTTCATTTATTAGACGGTTCCTTATAAATTAGACATCTTCAGGATTGCCTTTAATAACATAAGATATAATAATTTGTTTTATATGCATGTTTGTTTGTGTGTGTGTGTGTGTGTGTGTGTGTGTGTGTGTGTGTGTGTGTGTGTGTGTGTGTGTGTGTGTGTGTGTGTGTGTGTGTGTGTGTGTGTGTGTGTATGTTCGTGTTTTATGCGTGCATATATGCGTGCATGCATGTTTTTATGTGCATGTGCGCGTTTGTGTGCGTGCGTGCGTGCGTATACGCGTGTGCATGTTTGTGCGTGCTGTGGCGTGCGTGAAAAAATAAAAACAAAACAAAAAAAACAGAAGGAAATTTACTGAAAATTGCGTAAATTCATGGACAGATGCGCCCTAAGGTAACTCCCTGGTGATCTAAGACCAGCCCCCTCCCCCTCCCCCCAACCTCTGGGATGGCTGGGTGTCTGAATGGGTGTGTGACTCAGGTGCTACTCACTTGGACCTTGTTATTGTCGTCTATGCTCTCCGATAAAACGGGGGAGGGAGAGGTTTCCACGCTTATGAAGAGAACAAGAGAAGATCTTCATTTGGTGCGGGAGTAATTTGTTCTTCAAACCTCTTTTTCACACTAAAGGCCCCATCACACTATCAATCATGATTGCACAATATTCATGATTGCGCAGGCATATCCTGTGTGAGTGGGTGTGATTGAGTGTTTGCGCAGATGATTGAGGAATTTCCATCACGGTTTGATTTTGTAAGCTCAAGCATAGTAGTTACACCATCATGAGTGATAGCCAGTGGCGATGATTGCGCCAACAGCTCAGTCTTTCCTTTGTAACCATGGTGAGCACACAGGACACTCAGAAATTTTGTAGGGAGTTCATCCAACTCCACAAACTCCAAGAGGTAAGTAATGATTGCTCAATCTTATTGATAGTGGCCCAAACACTGCTTGCATAGTCTCGATGACTGTGCAATCATGATTGACAGTGTATAGGGGCCTTAAGCCTATGCACAACTGAGTCTCAGGCGACACAACCCAGACCGAATATAGACTTCTTTTTGCTGAATCGAAACACAGTTTAAAATTCTCTCTCATTTGAAATGCTTCTAGACGTACTACCTCAGCATTTCCCGTGAGAGAGAAGTTCAAACTGCAATTCAATTCGTCAACGGGAAGTCTCCTTTTGCTCTTTGCTGTGTTGGGTCTCAATTTGCGCTTAGGGAGAACGAACAGAAATATCTCTAGACCGCACCACGTGCACGTTCATCCCATGCAGTCGACTATCTGCACGCGTGTAGCTATGAGTTCCCTTGAGTGAACGTTCGGACATGGCGAAAGTTTCGAAGTTCTTTTGGCCTAAAGCCCCTCTAACACATACGCGACTCAAGTGAGTTCGTTTAAGTAGAAACGACTTGGGTTACAATTTCTATTTCTCGAATCTCCAAATGTCAAATCACCCTTGCGTCATATATTGAGAAGGTGAATGACAAACTAAAAGAAGTTAGACCTCTACGAAAATTAACCACATTGTTGAATTGTTCTTAGGGAATTCTAGAATACTCTAAGCAAACTTGTCTTCCAGCTTTTTAAATTCACATTTAACGAAAATCTTGAATGTGTGACAAAAGCTTAAAGGACTCGGAGAAATGAACATTGACCAATTGGACTGTCCTGCAAACCGCAGACAGGCAATCCAATCACAAAAAAAAAGGGGGTGAGGGAATAATATATAAAAGAAGTCGATTCAGGGTTGAGAAAATGGGAAACCTTTTCCAACGTACTCTGGGCATCGTCTTGCCCTGAGAGCGTGTCTTACTTCGCCTTCATCTTATTTACCTTCCTCCTCCTCCTCCTCCTCCTCCTCCTCCAGTCTTGTTTTCATAAACCTCTCTTGATGAAAGCCACGCGTGCGTACACTAACAGGTGTCTGTGGGGTGGGGAAAAGGGGGAGTAGGGGAGGGGGGGAAGTGGAGGGAGGATAATTAACATGGGGGATGGAATTGATTAAGAACCTTCACGGGGTATCTGATCCTTAATGGCGTATCGGTGGGTTCCACCTCCTTCTCCTTCGTCGCCGTGAAGCCATTTGGGGTTGTCCTTGAAAGCTTCTCTCTCAAACCACTTGGCCAAGGTTGATGGTGGATGAACGCACTCGGCCTGAAAAGGTTTCATATTTCTATTATTGTTTCTTATCTTATTTTATGATTATTTTCCCTCCATCTCCGGATTCACTCGTAACGCTCCACGCCCGGCGTACAATGGAAATTTTATTTTGAGGTTCCCCGACAGACGCCCTACAGGATGTCTGCTTCAAGAAGGATCAGGGAATAACGCCCCATGGATCCTGAAAGAAAAATGTCTGACTGTTTGAAAGCGCAAGGACAGGGCCGGGGGAACAAAAGAGCATCAGCATCGAAGCTGGAGAGGGAACGCCAAGGAACAAGACTTTCTATTGCTTCTTGCCTTATACTGTACCTTAATCCTCTTTTTTTTTTTTTTTTTTTTTTTCGTGCTGACCGAGAGGGTCATGGTGTCGCTACTTACGGCCGAGGTTGAGGTGATGGCGAGTCGAACCCTACCACAGGCGAGCTGTTCTAAGGATATGATTAATTAGATTCTACTCTACAAAGTCCTCTGTAAAGGGAAACGTCCTAGCCTCCTGAAAGGTGGAGTTTCGTGACGTTAAACCGAATCAATTTTTTTTTTTTCACAATGGATCTATTCTATAAATATGTTGGAAAAAATAGAATAAAAAAAATTGTCTTATATTATATCTACAAAGATGAAGAATAGTTTTCAACATTCAAAGTTGTTTGTAGACATTAGGAAGGATCTCAAAAGCCGTTTTGAGGGAGAAAAAAATGGCAGTGTGGCGCCTCGTTGGATGCCTTTGTTCGGCGATTTGATTTCGATGATTAGAGTCTACCATGACATGACGCCTAAGATCCTCTCCTTGAATTAGAATTGGGGTAAAGGCTATCACATTGGGCTATTTTCCTTCAACTTCCAATTCATCGGGAGTACCAACCACCTCCAGCATTTTTTCCACCGTAAAATCACAATGGTATTTTTTTTTTTAACTATTTGATATGCTGGAGGAAAATAATTTTCCTCCAGCATATGAAATTCCTTCCCGAAAGTTACTGGCTGCAAATCTGCCCCAACAGTTGAAGGAAAAATAGCCCAGTGAGATAACATTAAAAACGATTAGGTTACCTAGATTCATTGTGGTTCTTAAAGTCTCTCTGCCCCGAAACTCATGTTCAACTCGCAGTGAACCTGATAGCCTTTCTTCAATATAAGCCTACTGCTCTTGACTTTAAACATTTAATCAACAGTAGAAATGAGATAACAGGACGATTTACAGTTGCCACTTAATCACCCACTACTCGCAGTTGCCAGTTGGTCATACTCATCATTCAGTGTACGAAATTATTAATTCTATATTTTCTAGGATACTTTTTGGACACCATCGAAAACGGGTTTCGATACTCCTTGAGGGTACTAAGGGACAACATTAAGAATTCATTATCTAGAACAAAGGTTCTCAGCCTTACTTAGTCCATTCACCCCTTTCACCATTTGTCTGAATGTCATTCCCCCCTCCTTTCCAAGATTGCCTGTTTCAAAAAGTGCATTCTAAATAATATGCAAATATTACTAAAAACCCTTTTATTTTTTCCAAATTAGTATATATTTTCCCCATATTAGTATAATTCCAGCCCAGGTGACAGGCCAGATAGGCCAAAACCTATAATTGCTTTCCTCACCGCGTAAACTGACTGTGGTCACAAATCACCCCCAGAAAACCCAAAATTCACCCCTGGGGGTGAATTTCACCCCTAATGAGAACCCCTGATCTGGAAGGTCAACTTCCAGATCTCCTAACAACCATTACGAGTCCATCCAGGTCATCAACTGAACCATAAGCCACATCAGGTTTGGTGTCAGTGATTTATCTGTTTTCATAATTATAGCCTATGCGCTCCAAGGGTGTAGCATAGGCCGTGCCAAATCAACCCTCGTACATGCCTCTCTTTCTATCTTCTTTCTCATCTACGTACTATTTGAAATATATTTTTCATATTCTGTTCAAAGTAAAGAAAGCTGTGTAATATAACGAGTCTCAATTTTTTAAGATTTTAACAACAATAAACCACCTCATCCCAGCTGCCTCACCGGTGACACCTCCTCGACATGTGGCAACATGGCAAGGGGAAAAGCGCTGTTGCCACATGTCATAGAATTTATTCACATTGTTGTTATAATCCTCAAAAGTGATACTCGTTGTATTAAACAGCTCCCTTTACTATGTGCAGAAAATTAAAGAAATCAAGTAGCACATAGATGGGAAATAAGAGAGAGAGAGAGAGAGAGAGAGAGAGATTTAGCAGAATAGCTATTAGCAAATTAAGACGTATGCCAGACCCTAAATGGACTCCTTGAAGCGCACAGACTGTAGCACAGTTAACCCTTTCGTGCATGTGTGTGTGATTCACCATAGTCTTTGGATCACGTGTTGGACTCGTGATCGACAGCTATTTCCCTCCCGGAAGAGAGCTCAGAGCTCGTATGACCGATCTATGGGTAATGCTGTGACCTTACACGCACACACACACACACACCCAACTTCCCGACCACGAGAGTTGGAGTAACGACTCGAAGCGCAGCGATACTGAAATTATTTCAGCCCTGGGCAGGATTCGAACCCGGACCGCCGTAGTGACAGTCGGGGGGACTCTACCAACCGCGCCACCGTGTGCGTGTTACATACATGGAAAAAATACAAACTAAATAGCAATGTGAATTCCTTTTTTGGGAAAGTTAATGGTTGTATATCTGACATCGCAGTAGCGGGAATCTTGCATCCCCCCCCACATAAAAAAAAATCAGTTATACATTAACTGAGGGACGTGTTTACCATTTTCTCTCTCGGTTGGGTAATCTCGCTACGTTTTCTATGACATTTCCTTGGGGACACACCCTCCTTTTCTCCTTTTCCTCTCTGTCATCCAGAAAATGGCGACAATGACCTTGATGACGTCATGTCTGGTGGGCAACGCCCTTTCTCAGACTCTACAGAAAGACTTCCTCTGGCCTGCGGGAAGTGATGTAAGTATCCACAATGGTGGCTGAAGGGTGTTTATAGTGGGAGGGAGGGGGGGTGGGGAGTGTAGTTGTGTCTAGGACCAGGGTGTGGAGTGAGGTGGGGGAGGTTTGTGTTTTTTTTTTGTTTGTTTTTTTTTTTTTTTTTTTTTTTTTTTTTTTTTTTTTTTTTTTTTTCCCACAACATTTAGTGGGGGGGAGAATAATCAAAACGTGGTAGTGATGGCGACTGTAATTGTGTGTGGAGGGAGAGGGGGGAACGTGTGTATATGTTAGGGTGTGGGGGGGGGAAATACGGGATGGAGACAAAAGGAGAGCTGGGAGAGAAATGACGATGGGGTCAAAGGGCACAGGATGTCCGTCATCTGATCTCGTCAACTTCAGAAATGCTTCAGGAGCAAGGTTGTCACCTGAGGTTGCCACGGCCACCGTCTTGGCTGAATCAGAAACGAAATTGGACAACGAAATATGGACTACTTAGAACAGGTCAGCGGCTCGCGTGGGATCATTTTTTGTGGAAGGGGAGGAGAAGATTGCAGGAAAATGAAATGATAGTCGCGTATAAAAGGGGGCTATTGTTACTGAGCACTTTAAGTTAGATCTATTAGGACTTGT
Organism: Oratosquilla oratoria; assembly: GCF_046742065.1. Taxonomy (NCBI): domain Eukaryota; kingdom Metazoa; phylum Arthropoda; class Malacostraca; order Stomatopoda; family Squillidae; genus Oratosquilla; species Oratosquilla oratoria. The sequence goes on along the minus strand of NC_134782.1, from coordinate 63,968,962 downwards.
GTCGTGGCTCAGTAGGTACGAGCAGGAGATTTGGATACTGAGGATTGCATCTGTATCAACGAGATTAGATTAATTTTGAATTATCTAGAGGCAGGTTATCATAGGTGATTTTTCTTATTCTCTTTGATTTCAGTGAGGCAGTAGGTACGATTTAACTTTGGAATGACCGGAGTTTCTCATAACTGAAAACGAATAGTCATAGACTGGACACTTTTGTAATATATATATATATATATATATGTATATATATATATATATATATGTTTATATATATATATATATAAAAATATATATATATATATATATATATATATATATATATATATATATATATATTTTTAAATCTGTCGAGAACAACTTTATCCTCTGAGTGCTGGAGAGTTTCCAACAGCTGAATGGGATCGTCTGGCAAAACCTCGAGAAATAAGGAAGTATTCTTCCCCTTGTTTGATTTCCTATATCCACGGGAAAAAACGACGACAATTCACATTTCTTATATAGTTTTTATTAAATTACTTTTTTATATCATACATGCAAAACCTCATGTTTTTTATATTTTCTTTATTAAATTACTTTTTACACCATACGTATATACATCAAACGGTACGAATATACAATTAGAAATTGGAAATATTCAATTTGATGTAGTGGCCTAGATCACTAGGTAAGCCTTCCGTGGACATACTAGCTCCAATATATACAACATAGTGCACAGGCAGCTCACAAGACAAATACTCTTAAGACATATACTCACAATACAATTGCTCATAAGACAAATTATCACAAGACAAATGATCATACCCTTAATAGAAAAAGCAACAAATGTTCACAAATGTTTGCGATCTATGAGTTATGAAGCTAATTTGGTACGTGATCTACAGCTTATATTGTCATCTACATCAAGAAAAGTTATACGTAGATCACGTTGGCTATGTAGATCGCATACCAAAGTATATTGTATTTATATTATATGATTTTGTCTCTATTCTTAATATCTATTCTTATGCAATAAATTTATGAACACCATTATACTCATACATAGCCTACCTACACTCTCTTCCGTGATTTTACCTGCTTAGCTGATGTTCATTTGATTCACCAGTGAAATTAGTAAATTTATTTCAAATTTGTTGTATTTAATTCTTTTGAAAATAAATGTATAATTTTTTAGATTCTTTTCAGAAATGAATACACATATAAATGGTAATTATTTCTCTTGAATACATATATGTGTATGTAGAATATTTTATGTGAGCCACAATAAATAAATGAAATATGTACATCGCAAACCAAAGTAGAATTTGACTCTCGTAGATCATGACACGTAGATTGCAAACGTTGTGAATATTCATCGCTTTTTCCATTAAGGATGTGAGCATGTACTGTGAGTATATATTTCTGTGAGCATTTGTCGTGGAACCATACAACATATTACGTCCTCCCACACACACACACAAGTTCAGCTTGGCCCCTTCCTTCCTCTCCTCTTCGGAGCTCCATCTTGCCCTCCCTCCCTCTCCCTTCCCAACCGTCACTGCCGACTTTCCACTGGGCGGCTGGGCCTGACTCAACTGTGTTCGTCAATGTCTTGGTGGACTCGAAGGAGTGCGGAGTTCGCCAATTCGGGTACAACGCGGTACAGTGAAGTGTGAAATACTTCCTATGACTGAATTATTCATATTACATTTCTATATGAAGGAAAGTAATGAAATACAAGGGGAAAAAATCAACTGGACTTGTGGAAGTATTGACTTCCATCGATAAACTGTGCAACATACGTTAATAAACTATGAAATACATACAACACGAGGTAACTTTGTGTTAGAGTTGTTGCAAACGGTAGGCGTGTCTATTGCCTAGAAAATACACGATTTACCAGTTTGTACAACAGTTTATACTATTTGTTATGATAACAAAAGTTGCAAGTATGATGGACGTCGACAGCACTTGAGACACGCCACGTGCTGAGACTGCCCTCTCGGCAGTACATTTTGTCGCAGGCAGAAGATAAACTATGTCTGGTCAAGACCGGCCAGTCTATTTGTTTACTTATTCACTAAACCACTTACCATGGTATTCATAGTACAAAGTGCCTGGCTCTGAGAGGCTGTAGTTACCATGTTCACATGGGAGAATCTAGACCAACGTCTCCCAACCTTTTCCGACCCTAGCATACTCTGTGGCTAGGTCTAAGCATACTAGCACCCCCTTGCTAGGAGGATAAAGGAAAGTATACTCGTATGTATGCGTCGCTTACCAGCACCTCCTATAATTAATATCAACACCCCAGGTTGGGAAACGCTGATGCAGAAGGAGTCAAAGAAAACTGCACAACAGGTAGTGGACTTGGAATCACTGCCTAAAACATAATTCTAGTATTTTCTGCTCCGTCTAAATTCTGAGACATGTTAGCTCAAATAAGTATGTGTAATAGTTTATGGAGACGTTGTTAGTATAACATATTTCTTATATGACTAGGGAATATGAGATAATAAGAGAATCCAAATCTGAAAGCACTCAGTGTTTCCTCGGCTAATGGTTAATGTATTGTTTCCGATAGTTTTGATAAACACCTGCCCATTCCACTGGAGAATTCGTCCTAAGAATTACAAATAACTAAATGGCAAGCTTTGATACGACAAACTCTTTGACTGTCACATCGTCAATTTTTCTAAAGTGATTGACTGATTCGGTTTAACGTCGAGATCCCCCCCTCCCCCCGCTCCCCGCTATCAGGAGGCTTGAGCGGTTCCCTTCACAGAGGACTTTGCAGTGTGGGATTTAATAAACCATGCCCTTGGTTCAACTCACCGGCGGCAGGGTTCGAACCGCCATCACCTCGACCTCTGTCGCAAGTAGCGATGCCTCAACCCGATGATAATATTTGGCATACAGTAATATATTGGGGATTTCCACAGATTTTACTGCAGAGTTGGAAAAAGGACTACAGACATTACTTGTTTCCCTTCAGCCTTTTCTTCCTCTCAGGATATATTTCTTACATTCTTTAATACATACATACATATACCAAAAGCTTTTTCCCCCTACACGGGGGGTAGCCAAAAAGAAAAAGGCATAGAAACCACTCCCACCCATTCCATTTCCTATATATTTCACTCCCCTCCACCCTCCTCCCTCCCTCTTATCTTGGCACCTCCTGGATGACGGGTCATCCCTGCATCCTGTCCACTGCCCAGTGTAACTCTATTTCTTCCACTCCAACCTCCTTTCTGAACATTAGTGATATGATGATGATATGGTTTAACGTCACAAACTCCCCCTATCGGAAGGCTAGGACGATGCCCCTCACAGAGGTCTTTGTAGCGTGGAATTTAATGAACCATGCCCTTGGTTTAACTTCACCGGTGGCAGGATTCGAACCACCACCCCCTCGACCTTCACTCAAACGTAGGAATCTGTTGTCGCTTCTCTCAGAGAAAGAAATAAGATTCCAGGACTGGTTTTCCGACTTCAGAAGTCCAGTTATGATTGGCAAACTACATATTCGTTCGCCCGCTTTAGGAATGTAGTTTTCGTGAGATTCCCGTTACATTAAGAATAATGAGAGATTGGAATCGCTACAGTGGCGAAACTGGTACAAAAAAAAAAAAGTGGAAATAGCCTCAAACTTTTTAAACTAAAGTAAACTGGGGTGGGGGGTCACTTGATATACGTTATTGATATCTTAAAATAAATTAATATTTTCATGATTTTCTTTTTTACACTAAACACTAGATAGACAAGAAGCAATGGTCTCAATTTGCCAGGGCGTAGATTTAATCTTGAAGTAGAAAAAAAACACTTATGGCAACAGAATAATCAGTATTTGAAATAAACTTTTTGTAAGGGCGATGGAATGCAATGAAGCTCATGTTTTTCAGATTCATTTAAACATACACCTTAGCGATAAACTATGATCCCTGCATTTTTTTTTTTATGGGGGGGGGGAGGCGCTTACATCCTTGTGTGATTATTTATTTGATTTTTTCCCTCGTCAAGGATGAAAAAGTTTCTTGCTATTATTTAACTATACCTATGCATTTATTCTGTTTGTCTATTATCTGACTATTTAACTATATCTATGCATTTATTTATGTATTTTATCTATTATTTGTATTATTACAGTTTATATTTATTCATTTATTTATCATTATTGTGATTTTTTTTTTATCCGACCTAGATATGGACCAAAAGGTCTCCTGTCGGCATGCTCCGCCTTTGTAATCCTTTGTAATCCTTTGTATGTTTTGCCAATTGACAGACTCTGCACCTTAAAGCGGTACCTTAATCCGACTTTAACAATTTGTGGTTTGAAGTGCAAATAAAGTGTTGAGCGTGTTAGGGGCTATCACACTGGGTTAGTTTCCCTCCAACCTCCGACTAATCGGCGGTACTGCCCACCTCCAGAATTTTTTTCGCTGTAAAGTCACTATGCCAACTATTTTGTTTTCTCAACAAAAAATACATAGAATGTCATTTGATATACTGGAGGAAGATCACTCTCCTCCAGTATATCAGATTTCTTCTCGAAAGCTGCGGGCTGTAACTTTCCTCCAACAGTCGGAGGAAAAATTGCCCAGTGTGATAACGTCTTTAGGCTTTAGTTGTAAATCTAGTCCGAAACCTGTGTAATCAGTTATACCTCTGATGAACACCATTAAGGAGCCATGAAAGTGAGACTTGAATAATTTTGTTAACATTTAATGGGGTTCGAACCGGGGCCGCCCACGTCAAGGGTGCTGCCCGCTGGTCCAGTTAGGCTCCAAGTATTACTCATAAACCTTCATCACCTATGATTTGTCAATTTTTCACTCAAGTTGCGGAGTGGGATTGATGAAGACCCGTTTGACAAATGGCATGATTCATGGTACGCCTTGGGTCCGTGTCGCAATTGAGGTATTCAGTTTTGTCTAACGCCGGGTGATTATGTTCATCCAAGGTGGGTCTTCAGGAACGAGCGAGTCAGTGCTCGAGATCGATTGATGTAATAGCCTCCTCAACAAGTTATGTTTTTTATGGGCTTCTGTTTTAGCTGAAAATTAAAAAATTCTACCGACTGACACTATGCGGTTTGACTCATCCGAGGGGGATCTTCAGGAACGAATGAGTCAACACTTGGAATCAGTTGACAAGGTGATGCTATCTATGGACTTCTGTTCAACCTGACAATTATATATTTCTTCCGGCAGACTCCAAGCGGTTTGAATTAGCTGTCGGATAAACGCCGAACGAAATACCATCACAATTAATCGAAAGGTGAATCAACTTATTTAACATTAACTAGAAAAAAACAACTAAGATTCATAAAGTGCGTCGCCTGGGGAGGGATGAGGGGTAGGGGCAACGCTAGATCAACATACCCGAATCAGAATATCGATGGCGTTTATTTATGGAATGGTGGTTCTAACCAAATATTTATGAACCTCGACATGATTTAGTAGTGTTAGTCTTGGATGTAGCTTTTACCCTGCGATCTGTATGTATATTTACTTCTGTTGGGAGGTGTTATGGGCTACTAGAGAAGTTTTGCAAGAGGTGTTGGTAGTGTGTGTGTGTGTTTTAGTTTCTTGTTGCGTCCTGCAAGTTAAAGTGTGATACGATGTGACGGGTGCGTGGGTTTGATGGGTCAGTGTGGTACTGTGCGCCAATTATTTTCATGCAGTGCTCTATAGGGAGGAGTTGTTATTCCGAGTGAAGGCATATTCAATATTATTTTGGGACAATCTGTCATCATTCCCAATTTTTAAGGGGTCTATGAATTCATATTATGGACCGTTTAGTGTGTTTTTATTATTATTTGTCTGTGCACTGTGACAATTTGTTTTTGTTATCCTAATCATGTGTTTGATATAATTGTATGTTTAATTTTATGTTTTTTTTCCTGTCTGAGAATTATGTGTGTCATTGTACTTTTTATTATTATTTGCCTGTGCACTATGACAACTTGTTTTTGTTATCCTAATCATGTGTTTGATATAATTATATGTTTAATTTCATGGTTTTTTTTCCTGTCTGAGAATTATGTGTGTCATTATACTTTTTATTATCATTTGTCTGTGCACTATGATAATTTGTTTTTGTTATCCTGATCATGTGTTTGATATAATTGTATGTTTAATTTTATGTTTGTTTTTTCCTGTCTGAGAGTTATGTGTGTCATTGTACTTTTTATGGTTCCCTAAATCTGTGATTGTGTGAGGTGATCAGCGTTAACAATATTTTTTGTGCGAATGCATACATCCTACTTTGTGTCAGTAATTTTGCTATTTTGTGATTTCCTAGCAGCTACGAGTATTTAGTATTTATGGTGTCTCACAATAATTGCTAAGTCGTTTGCGTATATGGTGTCACTATTGTTTTTTATGGAGCAGGGACTCATTATACAGTTGCTTTGTTTCATAAGTTGGTTCAGTGATACTGCATTTTCTGCCATCTAAAAAAAAATTAACTACTCTTTATCTTTGTTGTGCATATTTCCGTTGATAGTATGTCTTTACAGTGTCAAAAGCCTTGTTTATTTTAGTTGCT
>NC_134782.1:63957434-63959934 GCF_046742065.1 Oratosquilla oratoria | reverse complement strand
ACATACATATACATATATGTATACATATATGTATATGTCTATATATGTGTGGGTATATATATATATATATATATGTGTGTGTGTGTGTGTGTGTGTGTGTGTGTGTGTGTATACATATATATATATATATATATATATATATATATATATATATATATATATATATATATATATATCTTTTTTCAACCACAAATCACTTTTAATTCCATGCCATCGCAGTCGAGACTGAAGAATCGCTCGATGGAGGCATCCGTTGGAAATTGAAACGTGGACGAGCCGAGGATTCGAACCCAGCTAACCCGTAACAAAGTTACAGTGACTTAAACCAATACGCTATCAAGAGAGATGTATATGTATATACATATGTATATATATATGTATATATGTATATATATATATATATATGTATATATATATGTATATATATATATGTATATATATATGTATGTATGTATATATACGAGTATATATATATATGTATATATATATGTATGTATGTATATATATGTATATATATACATATATATATATATATATATCACCTCATCATTTATCATATAGCATATTTCATTGTAAACATAACTTCATAAGTATTTACATTTCTCAGTTCGACTAAGTGTGAGCACTCAACTGCACAATGGTGACTAGTATGAATTTGCTATCTGGCATGATTTGCATGCGATATCATCAGGCCCATGACTGTTTCCAATTATATTTGTAGCCTCGTCTCATGCATAAGAGCCATGAACAGACTGTCACTGAAGATTTACCGTATGTTACATTAGTATTCCACGCTATTACCACCGTTGATTGTGATGGCGCGAGTTTTTTCTTGACTGCTCACTGTTTTCTAATATTTCTCATTTCTCCTCTGATATCTCATATACTTTATATTATATAAGATTCCTTTCTTTATGAACAGCTTCTCTAACCAAGACTGGTATGAAATAATAGAATACTGCCGTTGCCATAGAAAAGTGGCGTTACAGGTCGATTTATTTAGAAGAAGTACAAGTTCCCTGTATCCATTAACCAATTTTTCGTAAACAGGTTCTGTATAATTTAGGTTCCCACCACATCCGTTGTCAATGTCGGTTATTTACTGCCTGACACTCCGGAATGATAAGTACCTTGCTACGGTTCAGTACTTCGATAGTTTACAGGTAAAGCCGAGCTCTATTGAGTGGGTTCAACTCGACGGCTGCTAAACGGTGAAGGGATTCGATCACATTCTTCTCCGTTGGCCATTGCAAATCTCTTTTCAGAATTACCCACAATGCTCCTGGGGTCCACGGCCAGGTATATATCTTGTATATGTCCAACCATTAATGTAATTCAAACTTGTAGTATCATAAATATTTATTGTATCTTTAAAAACAGAAATACCAGAAGATGTCTTTTTGGAGACGAAACGTCGTGTAATAAAATGGAGAATTATAAGGAATTGGTTTATGCCCAACCTATCCAAGGGAAGAATATAATTAGAAAAATAGAAAACACAAGAAAGAAAATTAACAACTTCCAGAATGCTGTCGTATTCAATCAAACATGTTTAAAAGAGAACCTGCTCCCAAAATACACCAATATATATATATACATATATATATATATATATATATATATATATATATATATATATATATATATATATTTATCTATTTGTTCACGATATTCTTTTGTCCAACCATCCCAACTTTAAGCGAGCATTACACGATCAATATTATCGCGCAATATTTCGCATTATACAATATTATTGACGGTGCAGGGATGGTATTGAAGAATGACACAGTATATTGAACACATCAAAAAGAGACTAATTATTTCATTGCACAATATTGAGTAGTGTCAGGGCATTGCTCAATATGCTGTCAGTGTAGTTCCTGCCTTCTTACCGTCGATATGTCTGGCAAGAAGAATGACCGACAGTGTCTGTCATGATGTCTAAAACCCTTCACCCAACTGGCTATATTGCGCAATAGTATTGAGCTATGTAGGGGGAGACAAATATTGCACAATAAAAAGGAGTCAATATATTGTGTCAATAATACTAATCGTGTAGGGCTGACTTAACAAAGGTCAGTTTTAATTAAAACTCGCTGCTATTATTCAAGATGTCTGATACTTTCCTCAATTTCTGATCTGTTCTTGGCAAAGAAGGCAGTTAGAACGATGTTTTTGTAGGAAATATCACAAACGTACAGACCTTTGAAATTTGTTTGCAATTTATTTTCCAGTATTATTTTCCCTGCTGAACAATTCAAAGTTGTTGTTTGTCAGTCAAATCGTCTTCATGCTAGCGGGCTATCACACTGGACTATTTTTCCTCCGACATTCTACCTCCAGCCTCCATTTCAATAACTATGATATGACTTCGCTTAAAAAAGTCTAGGCTTCTCTAAGACCATTTCAATAGTACGTCTAACATTCGTATAAGTTTACAATCCCTTACGTCATCACCCAGCTTTGCTATATATGTCGGAAGGATAATTTGTTATTTGGA
>NC_134782.1:63947434-63949934 GCF_046742065.1 Oratosquilla oratoria | reverse complement strand
AGGGTGGCAGGGAAATTGTTATATAATTTATCCTGTTCCTATGGAGACTCACTTCACAAATTTTGTTCTGACTGACGCCAGGCAATTATATCCAGCTGAGGGCATTTCTTCTTCTTCTTCTTCTTCTTCTTCTTCTTCTTCTTCTTCTTCTTCTTCTTCTTCTTCTTCTTCTTCTTCTTCTTCTTCTTCTTCTTCTTCTTCTTCTTCTTCTTCTTCTTCTTCTTCTTCTTCTTCTTCTTCTTCCTCCTCCTCCCATGGGCCCCATTTTTTAGGTTTTGTTCTGGCTGACGCCAGGGCAAGATCTCGGGTTGGGGAGTCCAGGAGTTTGTTATAGTATCAGGGTCGATGATCGGGCTGGAATAAATGATGGTGCAATTTTTTTTTTCCTGGAACTATTCATAGTGCCGCTCCTATTAGTGGTTTTGATAATGGTAGGGGCAAAGAAATGACCGTATAACATGGGCGGTGATTAAGGATGATGTTGTGATTGTATTGTAATAGTTATGGTAATAGTGGTGTTGGTAGTGGCGGTGTTGGTCGTCGTCGCCGTCGTCGTGAAATTGTTTATATTAGTGATGTTGGCAAAATCAGTGACGGAATTGACGATATTCATTCTGGTTTTAATATTAATCTTTTTGTATAGATACAATGTCAACGGACCAACTACAGACAATTGCTCCCTAAATGCAATGGTCCAACAAAGGCCTCAGTTGTCGACGAGGTTGCTTTGGCTACTTAGGAATTGTGGAATGTAAACATACTGAATTTTCTGTACTTTAACGAGTGTTGGAAGATAACAGATGCTTGGTTCGGAAGCTATCTATCAGAGATGAGGATGTATTTACTCATTGTCTTTGGGTAAGGTAGAGGTAGAGTACGGTCATAGGGCCGTATTCATAAAAATAGAGGATATCCTTGCAAGCATAAGGTAGAAGTATAAGGTAATGTTTTCAAGCAAAAGCTAGAAGTATAAGCATATCCTTCTTTCCATATTCATAATGATTACCTTATACTTGGGAGGATATCCTCCAAGCAGAAGTAAAAGAATGACTCGTGGTTCGGGAGCGCCGGGTTACATAGTTGCATGTTTGAACGTGTCGTAACTCGTAAGATTTCTGATATGATGTCCCTGTTTCCCGTACACGAGTTTACTATTGCGTTGGTGGTTGCTGAGTGGAGGTATGTGGTGATTGCTCTCCTACATTATTTCAGGTAACATTATAAGCATGGCAAAATTACTAAATACAATATAAATAAGAAAAAAAAAAAACAACTTTATCCATTCTCGTTCCGAGTTTATTCCTGACCGGTTTCGCTTGTAGTTTCTTCGGTCAGGAATAAACTCGGAACGAGACCCGTGACTCTCTTTTTCCACCTTTTTCAACTTGTCACAATGTCTCAACATTTATCCATTCATTCGCATGAGCAATTATGCTATCAACTACTGCATTCACAGTCCGTGATACCGTAGCTTGGCTAACACCAAGTTCTTGACCGATACCTTTCTGATAGCCAGGATCACTGAGATAACGCAAACATATCTTCATTCTATGGACAGATGACAAGGCGCCTCCCCGAGTTTCTTCATTGGTGCCTAAAAATCTGTCCGCAAGCCACTGTACATTTTGTTCTTCAAAACGGAATAACATCTTAAAATCACGATCAGGTGTAGGTAAATGGGGCATGTAATGTTTAACATGCCTCACATCCACAAACTCTGCCATCGTGCTGAGAGTTGGACAAAACAACCTTTCACTTCTAACTGTAGTCTGCTACTGACCAGACCCAGCCTTCTTGAAGCATATGCTCTTTATTTGAAGTAAAGGGTCTTGTTTATGTATAACCATTTACTTTTATGCGATTATAAGGTTATGCTTTTGCTCGACAAGTAAAAGGTTTTGCTTGATTTTTTTTTATGAGTACAAGTAGAAGGATTTCCTTCATATTTTGCAAGTATAAGCATATCCTTTTCAGCACGATGGCAGAGTTTGTGGATGTGAGGCATGTTAAACATTACATGCCCCATTTACCTACACCTGATCGTGATTTTAAGATGTTATTCTATTTTGAAGAACAAAATGTACAGTGGCATGCGGACAGATTTTTAGGCACCAATGAAGAAACTCGGGGAGGCGCCTTGTCATCTGTCCATAGAATGAAGCTACGGTATCACGGACTGTGAATGCAGTAGTTGATAGCATAATTGCTCATGCGAATGAATGGATAAAGTTTTTTTTATATTTTCTTATTTATATTGTATTTAGTAATTTTGCCATGCTTATAATGTTACCTGAAATAATGTAGGAGAGCAATCACCACATACCTCCACTCAGCAACCACCAACGCAATAGTAAACTCGTGTACGGGAAACAGGGACATCACATCAGAAATCTTACGAGTTACGACACGTTCAAACATGTAACTATGTAACCCGGCGCTCCCGAAACACGAGTCATTCTTTTACTTCTGCTTGGAGGATATCCTCCCAAGTATAAGGTAA
>NC_134782.1:63899934-63914934 GCF_046742065.1 Oratosquilla oratoria | reverse complement strand
ATATACACACGCACATACACACACACACACACACACACACACAGACAGACACACACATACACACACACAAACAAACAAACAAACACACACACACACACACACACACACACACACACACACACAGACAGACACACACATACACACACACAAACAAACAAACAAACACACAGTATACACACACACATAACCATACACACACACACACACACACACTCACAAAGACAGAATGAGGTGATACAATGGTATTTTTCAGGTCGTTAAAGGAAATTGATAAAATTGATAGGGAAATTTTTGGTTTAGGACAGGAGAGTCAAGATACCATATGAAAAAATGAAAGAACTAAATCGTAATTCTAAAAATATTTTCAAACGTTTTTCCATATAGATGTATCAACCCCTATGGATGCTTATAAGTTGAAGAAGCCTGAACTAGAACCATAAGTAAATCCAAAACTAGATATAATCATTGGAAAAAATAAGAATCTCAAAAGTTCGCCTTCTCTCCAGGTTATTAGAGTTACGTAAATGCAATTAAGTAAATACACATTCGGGCACATGTGTCTAACACTCGCAGTACCATATATCGGAGAGAACAAAGGTGCTCTAGAAAGGGAAAACGGGTAGTTCTCCCTTCGACCCCCACCCCCACCCTTTCTAATACTGAGACGCTCTCCATGACTCGGGACAAGATCTTCATGAACATCATCACTTGGGGGCATACACCAGGGGTCGCGTAGCTTCTCTCACACACCGGCACCAGTCCCCACGGTCTCTCCGAGCAAGCTCCCATTCAGACACCCTCCCTTCCCACTCTAAACAACTCTCAATGGGTTTGATCAACTTACCCCAGCCTCCATCGAGGGTTGTCTTTTGTGGAAACAACGCTGAATAGGATCAGTATCAGGGAAACGTGCCACATATTGCCCATATAGCCGGAGTTGACGTTCACGAATTATGCTGAAGGTAATTTGCCTAGACTGATTCTCACAGTATCTCTGGTTTGATATGAGGTCATTCCAGCGATACCTCATGTATGTATGTATGTATGCACGTGTGTATGTATGTATGTATGTATGTATGTATGTATGTATGTATGTATGTATGTATGTATGTATGTATGTATGTATGTGTGTATGTATGTATGTATGTATGTATGTATGTATGTATGTATGTATGTATGTATGTGTGTATGTATGTATGTATGTGTGTGTGTATGTATGTATGTATGTATGTATGTATGTATGTATGTATGTATGTATGTATGTATGTATGTATGTATGTATGTATGTATGTATGTATACACGTATGTACTTAAGTATGTTTGCAAGCATGCATGAATGCAAGTGTAGCAAAGTGATAATCGAATACTGAAATGCCTTGGCTGGCTGTTTCCTATATAAGGGAGAAGAGACCTATTGGTATATGAATAGACAGATATTCATATATGCACGCATATAGATAATGTTGATTGGACATGTGTTTATATATGCGAGTACATGGGTATTGATGTGTCTATTCAGGGTTCCATTATATCATTGAAACTCAAGTATATAAATTGTATATAACCTATTAAGTGATGTGAATTAATACAATAAGAATCTGAATATTTATTATAATTTATTCATAAACACAACTATTCCTATTCTGTGGGACATAAGTTTACATATTTGGTATCACAAAAATTAAGCAAATAAATTCTAACATTTCATTATGTGGTGCCTTTTTAGATACAAGTACTTATTTCTAAAATCCGTTATCTTTGATATCCTAGAAGAAAATTTCTGAAACCTACAAAGTCCAGGATATCAGATACTGTTTTTAGTATATTTTTGGTTTTTATTTTCAAAGACTGGATTGTTTTCATTTTTCAATTAACAATTGAGATAATTGTCCATATAGACTACAGTCTGCTTCATTCACACCCAGAGTTCTCTAGATGCCCCTCCTTAGAAAATTTAATATAGACTGGGACCTCATTGAGTGATTATGAAAACAATCATTACCTCACGTCTCACTGACTGAAAATCCGCTGCCCCAAAGCAGCTGGTAACGATCCTCGGGTCCTCCCATAGAGCCCGCTCCAAAGAAATGTTTGATCGTTGTATAAAAGAGACAATGTTCCCATCTCATCGGCGTACAGTAGTCGAAGGGGCGAGTCATTGGCTATCAGTTTTCTTTTTAAGGAAAGATTAAGGAAATACAGCCGAGGTTGATGAGATCCTGGGTTTGTTCCTGGGATCGAGTACCAGTCCCTCAGGGCTGCACCTCTAGATGGGGGTGAGTGTACCAAAGGGCCTTAGGGTCATACTCTTAAACCTTTCGCCAGTTTTGGTGAATGCTTTCTACTGTTCGAGTATATAATTTAGCCTGCTTTTCTAATTAAGTGTATTTGACTCACTGGCTACTCTATAAAATCCACCTGTAATTTTCTTAATTATAACCAATTATGTTGTAATATTTTACTTTCTAATGTTAGAAAGCGTTTGTCAAAGTTGGCGAAAGATTTTAACCGTAGAGCCCTTAAAGATGAGAAGCCAGGAGACGAGTTCTTCAAACTCTCATTTGGATCACCACATGCAGGTATGCGTCATTGGTTTCTGCTTATGAGTAAGTGGATGAATAACCTGTGAACTTTAAACGTTATAGATACTGTTCTTCGATGCTGCAAATTTATCATATCAGCAAGAATAGAATTATTACCCAACGGGTCCTACCCCGACATCAGATCCATTGCATTAACTTGATCTAACCTGTCTCTCTTCTGGTACGTAGAAAGAATCAATTTTATTTCAATTATCCAAAGTTGAGGAGAAAACCCACCACGCGGATTTGAAGCAGACTGTACAAATATGCATAAAAACCACTATCATCGACTTAAGGTTTAAAACTGTGTGTGTGTGTGTGTGTGTGTGTGTGTGTGTGTGTGTGTGTGTGTGTGTGTGTGTGTGTGTGTGTGTGTGTGTGTGTGTGTGTGTGTGTGTGTGTGTGTGTGTGTGTGTGTGTGTGTGTGTGTGTGTGTGTGTGTGTGTGTGAGCACTTATTTTTCACATGATTGTTTAGCAATTTGTACTATAGAATCAGACAATTCCTATTCTGTCCTTTAGTATGTTCTGAGTGACATGTAATACATGTGTGTCTGTGAAGAGTGAACACATGGTTCGTGTTTGAATATATGAAATTGCACGTGTATGCAAGGACAGTGCACAGTCATTTCTCCGTTAACACATGCTTTGGTTACAAAATATATATGTTCTTCCTTGCAAATATGTGTCTTGGTTGTTGAACACACGCTTCTTTCTCGGAGCTCCTCTTAGCATTTTCCTTTCGAGATCAAGAACAACTTCATCCTCGACTGATGGCGATGAGACGTTCGATCTTGCCAATTTCGATCTCCTTAAGTCTCTGCTCGTCGGCTCCTTTGGCATCTTTATGGGGCTTCCGGAGGTTAGGAGATAATTTCAGGGTAACCAGGTGCCCTCTGCAAAGATGCATTCATTACTGTATGCGTTTGGTATGTATAAACTATTATCACATGCATCTGGCGTATAGGTTAGAAGACAGTTTGTGAGTTGCTAGATAACACCTACAAGAAGATAATTACTATTCCATATATTTTGCGTATATATATACATATGTATATATATATATATATGTATATATATATATATATGTATACATATATATACACATATATATATGTATATATATATATATATATATATATATATATGTATGTATGTATGAATTTTCTATCTATTAATCAATTTATTGCTTGCCTATATATCTATTCATTTTTTTAAACCCCTTTTTATTTATACCGTTGCATTCTAAGAACATCCTCCCCGTTGTATCTCTGTAACTTACTTGTGTCCACCAACAAGAATAATCGGATGAAACCTGTTGAATGCCACGCAGACCAAAGTCACTTTCCGTCTCTGTACGATATTCTGTACGCACAGCGGTCGACATTTCCTTACGAAGAGATCATACACATGGACCTTACCGTCTTCTGTCGCAGCCACCGCGACACTGCTGCTGTAAGGCGCCCAAACCACCTCTGCCACAGGTCCTCCCAGGTCCAACACGATCAGAGCGGCCCTGTTTTTTTTCGATAACATGCTCGTCACAAATTGTTTTATAGATAACTCACAAAATATGTTATGTGTGTGTATATGTTACGTCAAAAATAGAATATGGAAACGAAGGTGAAAGGAAAGAGGGATTAAGATGAAAGTGAATATATACCCACGCAGAGAAACGTGGCCCTGTTTTTTTTGATAACATGTTCGTCACAAATTGTTTTATAGATAACTCACAAAATATGTTATGTGTGTGTGTATGTTACGTCAAAAATAGAATATGGGAACGAAGGTGAAAGGAAAGAGGGATTAAGATGAAAGTGAATATATACCCACGCAGACAAACGCATACACACATACACACAATAATCCTTGTTGGAGATTTTAATTGTAATGAGGTCAACTCAGAAGAGTAGGACGCGAGTGGCAAGGCAGAGTTCTGGGGAAATACCCCGTCAAGTATTGTAATGGAGAATACAATGGCCGAGTGTGTAAAGTGATGGATTCGAGTAAGAGGGAATGACATCACAAGATTAGAACTGCTACTTACCAAAGAGCCATATAGCATTAGATCTTTGAACTACTTTTGCCCCAAAAGAAAAAAAAAATGACCATGTAACAAATAAACTTCTGAAATTTATCTGACAGATGAGGGAATAGAGCCAAGGGATGAATTATATTGACAAAGCAGACTCAATTTTTGAGAGGAAACGTCCTCAGGATTTGATTTTTTTTAAGCAGATTAGGGGGAATTCATGAGTACCACGGGAACTATGAGGATATAGAAATCTTTCTCTACATTTACAACCTGGGAGTGAACAAATATGCGCTAAGGATTAGTGAAAAGAAGCAGATATAAGATTGGTTCAACAAGAAATAGAGAAAGCGAAGAAGCAATAATACAAAAGAAGCTGAGAAATAAGGTGGAAATGACTAAAGAAGAATCTGTAGGGTCTGTAGGGTCTATCAAGGGGGGATTCAGACACAATGCAGTATTTCAGGAGAATTCAGCTCAAGCATAAAAAATGAATGAAAATTTTCAATATCTCTTCTCAATAGAGAACAGTTCTTTAGAGGAAGGCGATGTAAGCAACTATTCAAGTTTAGAAGACATTAATGTAGAAGTTAGGGGAGTCTTGGATCACGAGTTCAACACGTGATCCAAGACCATGGTGAATACACACACACACACACACACACACACACACACACACACACACACACACACACACACACACACACACACATATATATATATATATATATATGTATACACACACACACACAAACACACACCTTAAAAATATATGAATGAGCACCGACCCCAGCGGGTCACTGCATTACATTCATTGTTATTGAGGCAGATCTTTTGTTCACCTGTGATATTGGAGCCAGACTTTGACCGTCCAGTCCGCGGCACACGAGATGAAGACCTTGGCGTGATGGTGATTCCAGGCCAGAGCGCGAACGGGGGCAGTGTGCCCAACATAGTGAAAGAATGCGGTCGTCGTTGACGTAACGGCACCCTGGTAAATAGTGCCTTTGTCAGTGCCAACCAAGAAGATATTGTGGTCATCAGGATGGAAAGCGAGGCATGTACCGGTTCCTGGAAAAAAATAAAAAATAAAATAGAAAACTAACTCACTCTCTCTCTCTCTCTCACTCTCTCACTCTCTCACTCTCTCACTCACTCACTCACTCACTCTCTCACTCACTCTCACTCACTCTCTCGTTCACTCACTCTCTCGTTCACTCTCTCATTCACTCTCCCACTCACTCACTCACTCACTCACTCACTCTCTCACTCACTCACTCTCTCACTCACTCACTCACTCACTCACTCACACTCACTCTCTCACTCACTCTCTCACTCACTCACTCTCACACTCACTCTCACACTCACTCTCGCACTCACTCTCGCACTCACTCTCGCACCCACTCTCGCACTCACTCTCACACTCACTCTCACACTCACTCTGACTCATTCTCACTCATTCTCACTCATTTCCATTCATTCTCACTCATTCTCACTCATTCTCACTCATTCTCACTCATTCTCTCTCTCTCTCTCTCTCTCTCTCTCTCTCTCTCTCTCTCTCTCTCTCTCTCTCTCTCTCTCTCTCTCTCTCTCTCTCTCTCTCTCTCTCACTCTCTCTCTCTCACTCTCTCTCTCTCTCTCTCTATCTCTCTCTCTCTCTCTCTCTCTCTCTCTCTCTCTCTCTCTCTCTCTCTCTCTCTCTCTCTCTTTCTTTCTCCCTCTCCTTCAGCGGGGAGCTTCAGTTATGGTATTAGGTCTCATATAGTTCATTCATGCAGCAATTATACATCAGGCCACTTGTCAGATTTACTAGGATGCGCAAGCGGATTTTTACTGAAACGATTCTTGCATGTCTGGAAAATAGTCTATATAGTAAATGCTTTAAAAAATAATTATCTACTAAGTTGGAAAACGTACTTATAAATTATATGAGAGTGGTGATCACATTATTTTAAAAACCATAGTTCAAAAGGCCATGATCAAGTATTGAAATCTATAAATAACAAACTCGAAAAAGTGTACATTCTTTCTTAAGACACACAATCCAAACCCACAAACGTGATTTATTTATCACTATTCGAACACGCTTATCTACAAAGCTGGGACTGGCCTAAGGGAGACTCTTTGTAAGTAAAAGGCTGTCAAAGAATAGACACTTTCTTACTCTCTAAAGAGGATGTGTTGGATTGCTCTTTTGGAAAGGACTTGATTTATAAACTTACAAAAATTCTTAATTATTTTTTATATCCTAACCTTCTCAAACAAAGCATAAAATCTAATAATCAGACCTGAGTCCGAGTAGGTACATTCTAAATTGCTGATAATTGATCAAATAGACATACTAATCTTTGCTTTCTAATCATGTTTGGTTAACTGGAATAATTTTTACTACACTTGTTAGCGTTATAGTAAATAGATGTGATTAGACAGGAATCTCCGTGGACAGTGATGTTTACAGACAACAGTGTGGGTAGTGAGAGTCTGAAGGAAATCGAAGAAGAGGTGAGGAGGTAGAGGTAATCCGTAGAGAGAAGAAAGATTTAAGTAGACAGGAGCAGGACTGAGTACTTGTGTGAACACAAGGGAGATTACAAGAAACGGTGTGGCTGCAAAGGTGTAGAACAGACGAAGAAAGGTGAATTCAAATATTTAGGGTCAAATGAACAAAGTAATGGAGATTATAGTGGAGAGATAAGTAAGAGTGTACAAACTAGATGGAATGGGTAGAAGGCAGTGACAAGAGTGATCTGTGACAAAGACTGTCTGTGATTTCTGAGATTTTCGACGATAATGACGTCAGCCATATTGTATAATATGAAGAGTTCACCAATGATAAAAAAGACAAGAGACACAGTTGGAGGCTGTAGATTTAAATTTATTGCGCTTCTTAATGAGAGGACAAGGTAAGACATAATTAGAAAAAATATATATGTTAAAGGTCAAGCGTCCAGCTCGGGTACTTCACTTTGGGGACAAAACTGGAGGCTTGCCTAAGTGTCTTGGCCAAATGCGAATGAAGAATGAGGACTATATGGGAAGGAGGATGCTGGAGATGGACCCATCAATCAAGAGGAAGAGAGGAAACTCGGAGAGAAAGTTCAGTGATGAACGAGGGGCGTGTGATAGTACTGATAGTAAGTGCGATAGAAGAAGACACAGGACATAGAATAACGCGGACACGAGTGACTCGCTGTGGCGACCCTTACATAAGTACAGACTCTTCCATCGATGTCCTCACCTTGTAGAGCCTCTTTGTCCCCGTTGGACGCTTTGGTCTCGCTGGTGGGGAACGCGAGGACGTCGGAGCAGGTGAAGGAGGTCCGGTGGACGAACCACTGACGGACTCGACCGTCCATACCAAGGGAAAAGAAACTGAGGTCAGATCCCGCCTCAGTTGGAATCCATTTGACCTGACGGAGGAGATGGTGCGTGATGAATCAGAACCTAAGAGAGATAATCACTTTGAGCTGCGAACTTCCTGTTCTATTTACAACCACTTTCCATTAATTTTTGTGCTCTCTTACTTACTCGACAGACATTCCTCTTGCATCCAATGCCCAGCAAAAGATCTTTAAGTTAATAGTGTAACAAGCTACATAATCATTCAAATTAGATAAGCAAGGCACTAATGTATGCATATATGCAAAAAGCGCACGTGCACACACACACACACACACACACAGACACACACACACACACACACACACACACACACACACACACACACACACACACACACACGCACACACACACACGCACACACACACACACGCACACACACAAACACATACACACACAAAAAATGATAACAAAGGCCTTTTCCTTACTATAATCAGTGTGGCCGACAAAAAGTCCACATGTGCAAACAAAACCTATTACCATTTCATCTCAGCACCTCCGGGATGTCGTCCCTTTTACATCGCGACTCCGTTTGGGTCACAGACAATGCAGCAAGGCACAACTTCTCCCCAACATTTCCACACATAATCAATACCTGCACATTTGTAGCTTTGATATTCGTGGACACGTATATCTAATGTGTTTGTGCCACACGACGTCATTAGGAACCATGCGTGCGCGCGCGCGCGCGTGTGTGTGTGTGTGTGTGTGTGTATTCACCTTGGTCTTTCACCTTGGTCTTTGGATCACGTGTTGGACTCGTGATCAACAGCTATTTCCCTCCCGGAAGAGAGCTCAGAGCTCGTATGACCGATCTATGGGTAATGCTATGACCTTACACACACACACACACACAACTCCCCGCCCACGAGAGTCAGAGTAACGACCCGAAGCGCAGCGACACCGAAATAATTTCGGCCCTGGGCAGGATTCGAACCAGGTTCTGCGGGCACCACCGTACCAGCAGTCCAGTGCTCTATCAACCGCGCCACCGAGTCGTGTGTGTGTGTGTGTGTGTGTGTGTGTGTGTGTGTGTGTGTGTGTGTGTGTGTGTGTGTGTGTGTGTGTGTGTGTGTGTGTGTGTGTGTGTGTGTGTGTGTGTGTGTGTGTGTGTGTGTGTGTGTGTGTGTGTGTGTGTGTGTGTGTGTGTGTGCATTTACATGTGCTCTCCCAGATGTCAGGACTCAAAACTCACTTGCAATACGGGGAGAAGATGCTTGCCCGTGTTGATGGACGAGGAAATGATGGTCGGGTCTGCCCTCGTCCTGACGTCGTAGACTACAACATTCCCGTCGGTTTGGCCTGTCACCAGCACGCTACGGACCTAGTGAGAGGAAGAGCGAAATTAAGTAATATATGACACAAAATCATGATATATATTACTGGAATAAGAACAAAAAAAAAGAAAGAGATATTGGAATAGGAGAAGAATTGAAAATATGGAGAAGAAATGGAAATAAGGTATGAAACTAACAGAAAGTAAAAATAGAGCATTTGATAATAGGGAGACATTAAATGTAACTGGAAGAAAAACGAAAGAATTAATAAATAACAAAGACACAACAAGTAACAGGAAGAAAAAGAGTAATGATGACTAGGTCTATTATACTGGAATAATAAATAATAAAAGTATTAATCTATGTTGTGATTTTGATCCATATCATTCAGTTTCAACCTCTTTTTGTATAGATAAAACAATGATATGTGAGCATAACGACGCAAAATGTAATTGCATAGTACTAATGTATCATAGATAAGGTTCAGATGTCCTCAACAATACATACACTTGTACCCACATGACCTTGCTTCATGATTCTTGTAAGCTTGAATTGAGGCATATGTTTATATGCGTGTAAAGTCTTTATGAGAATGTGTTTACGTGTAGAAATACAGTATCTATATCTTATTGCTAAGGTGAAAGGAGTTTGCAAGTACGCATCACCAAACTCGACTCGGTGGCGCGGTTGGTAGAGCACTGGACTACGAAGTACGGTGGTGCTCGCAGTACATGGTTCGAATCCTGCCTAGGGCCGAAATTATTTCGGTATCGCTGCGCTTCGAGTCGTTACTCTGACTCTCGTGGTCGGGGAGTTGGGTGTGTGTGTATGTGTGTAAGATCATAGCATTACCCATAGATCGGTCATACGAGCTCTGAGCTCTCTTCCGGGAGGGAAATAGCTGTCGATCACGAGTCCAACACGTGATCCAAAGACCAAGGTGAAACAGTGGGTCAGATTAAGGTGGTTTACCTTTGGATGGAACTGAATGTATGTGATGCCACAATTGGTCTTGAAGACACGTTCAGGACTCGAAGGATTCTTGAGGGTGAACAGGCAAAGCATTCCCTCGGACTCCGGACCTGTCATGTCCCCTGAAAACGAGGAATGCACAATCAGAATGTGTTTCGAGATGATTTTTTTTTTCTTTTTTTCCCGAAGAAACAGCAATTCCGCTATTCAAAAAATAAGGAGGGGAAACGGAAGGAATTGTTTATATATTTTGTTTCCTTATCCGCTTATGAATTTTATCCTCTGTTATTCTATTCATTTATCTACGAACTTATTTGATTATTCATATACTCATTTAATCATTTATTCATCTGTCTATTTATTGAGTATTTTTTCATTTACAGTTATTCGTTTTTACTCATCTATTTCTTTATTTATTCATATATTTATTCATCTGTTTATTTGTTTATTTATCCGTTTATTTGTCTACATACTTATCTATTTAAATGAATTTAATTTCATTTTATTTTATTTTATTCTAGTATTAATTTTTTATAATTGTTTTCTTATCTTTTTTGATAAGGAAAACTAAATTTAAGGAGGAATAATATTTATTTCTTATTATCTAATAACTTTTTTTTTTTTTGTCAGTTGCAAAAATTAGTTTGCATTCTACACTTAGGTGATGTCATGACATTAAAATGCCGTAGGTAAAAAAATTTAGTGGTAGTGCTACATAAGACGAAAAAACAGTGATTTTTGCTCATTTTTAGGAATGTCTAAAATATATATATATATTTCTATAAGTCCAACTCAACTCTAAATTCAATGAAAAAGAATTTATTATGATGATTATTAATATCTAATTCAAGGTATTGATTTGCTAAATTTTGAAAAACAAAAATGGAGATAAAGTTCTATAACAAGAGACACATGTTCATTAGAATATCATTAGACTGAATGTGACTAACTAAAAAAAATCAAGAAGATAACAACAATGTCACGTTTGAGCGGGATAAGAAATATCTTCAAAGATCTATGACAAATCTGATTTTTCTTATCTCAATAGGTCTTCAACAAGACAGGTACGATGATCAATTTCAGATATATGTATGAAACATTTTAACTGAAATAAAAAGTTGCGCGCACACACACACACACACACACACACACACACACACACACACACACACACACACAGAGAGAGAGAGAGAGAGAGAGAGAGAGAGAGAGAGAGAGAGAGAGAGAGAGAGAGAGAGAGAGAGAGAGGGAGAGAGAGAGAGAGAGAGAGAGAGAGAGAGAGAGAGAGAGAGAGAGAGAGAGAGAGAGAGAGAGAGAGAGAGAGAGAGAGAGAGAAAGAGAGAGAGAGAGAGCGAGAGAGAGAGAGAGAGAGAGAGAGAGAGAGAGAGAGAGAGAGAGAGAGAGAGAGAGAGAGAGAGAGAGAGAGAGAGAGAGAGAGAGAGAGAGAGAGAGAGAGAGAAGGAAAATAATTATAAAAAGGTTAGAAGCCTAAGCCAGGAGGCACGTAGCTAAAACCAAAGCCGCCACTTGTGCCCTATGTGCTTGGACTGTTGGAGCAGGTAATAGTGACTGCTGTAATTTGAATAGGTGTGCGGGACTCGAACCCACAACTGAGAGAATACGGGACAACCAAGCTTCCTATTGAGCAACCAGCGTACGAATATGGCAATAAGCCAAACACTTTTTTCCTTCTAGAAAGAGGTTAGGAAAGAAAAATTACAATTAAGCTTGAATATGTCATACACTACAGTTAGACATATACTTATGCATATTATGCACTGTAGTAAAGTGTCATTTCCTTGTTTGTTATGCCCCATTTTAATAGAAAAAGTATATAATTTAATCAGAAGTTTGGGTTTGTAATCAGAACTTTGATATTTCGAAATGTTCATATTTTTCAGGATTTTTTTAACTTATCATTTCTTATGATTAAATTAACAGAATATATATTTATTTTATGACACAAGCTTATCAAAAAACAAACAAGTAACAACAAATGAGTCATAGAGCAACTCAAGCACGTCAGAAATGACCGGATTTCGTGGATTTGCGGTTGTAGTCCAGGTTTCACTCCAGCCCCCAGATATATGTAGTCCCCCTTCATTTCCTCATTGTAGTGGCCCTGGTAACTCCGCTCTATCTCCTTCACATCTTGATGGAATCGCTCGCCTTGTTCTTCTGAGTAGGCGCCCATATTTTCCTTGAATTTGTCCGGGTGAGCGTCCAGCATATGAAGTTTAAGTGACGTCCTGTATCCCATGGCGCCAAAAGCGTTTACCAGATCCTGCACCAGCTGCTGGTAGTTTTCGGCTCTGTGGCTGCCTATGAACCTTTGACAACTGCTATGAAATACTTCCATGCTGTTCTCTCAATCCTACTGAGCTTATTGGAGAATTCGGTAGACTAAATCACCTTCTTTATCTGAGGTTCAACAAAAATTTCTCCTTTGATTTTGGCATCAGATAACTTTGGTAAAAACTCCAGAATGTACTTAAGGGCGGCTGATTCCTGGTTGAGAACCTTCACGTACTGCTTCATCAACCCCAACCTAATGTGCAGTGGCGGCATAATCCTGGGATCAACCAGTGTTTCCCACATGACGTTCCGGGTCTCAACTACAAATTCGGTTCGATGTTCCCAGTTATTCCTGTTGTATTGGTGATAGTTAGCTCTCCTATCCCAAAGGCAGAGGAAGCATTGGAATTTGATAAGGCAGAAAATCTGCCATCTAAGTCTCCAATGATTTCCCAATTGTACTGCAGAGTTTCCAGGAAGACTTTCACACTGTAGTAGTCTTCCTTCAGGCAGACTGTATGGGCTAGGGGCAACGTCGAAAACTTGTTTCCATTGTAAATGAGGAGCAGCCTTCAGACTTGTGTGGAGCTTTCTATGAAGATCCGCCACTCCTTGGGTACAAACGGCACCCCATTAACGTCAAATAGTCCAGGCACATCATGGCAGAAGCCTGGCGTTAAAGCCTGAAAAAGGTTCGTGCAGACTTCTCTGACTTGTCACCTGCTCCTGTGTAGAGCTGTCTATGAAGAGCCGCCACTCCTTAGGCACAAACGGCACCCCACTAACGTCAAATAGTCCAGGAACATCATGACAGAAGCAGGAACCACCCCTAAGGGTGTAAAAGCCTGAGAAAGGTTCTCTGACTTGTCACCTGCACCTCCTCCTTAACTAAGTTCCACTGCTTTATCCTGCATTGGACTTGGTCAAACACATATCCCTGACCAATTCATTTACTTCTTTTTAATTTGGGAAGTGAGGAACTTCCTCTGGTACTTCAGGCAGGTAAGCCAAGTCCTCAGCATCCATCTCCTCCTCTTTGTCAAAATACTTGTCTTGGACTTCACCTGGATCAGGTGCCACTGGCATGGGATAATTGGAGCAGTGAGAAATTGGAACAATTGGTAATGGGAGACCTGGTTACTGTAGGAGAGAGGCGAAACGCAGAGTATGGGTTCTAATATATTTGACGTTTCGCCCTGCTGGGCGAAACGTCAAATATATTGGAACCCATACTCTGCGTTTGGCCTCTCTCCTACAGTGCTGTTGCAGTCGTTGCTGCTTTTACTAGAGATCTGGGTAATGTACAACAGCAGCATTCTTTCCTTCCCGCCGCTTGCTAACATCCACCATACAAAAAGCAGTTTGTGGAGTGGTCTGTTGGCTCTAGCCAGACCCGTGGGTTGAAGAATTTCAGGGACCTTTTCTCACCTCGCAGCATCCACCCTTCCAGCATCTTCTTACAGTGCTTACAACAGTAGTGAGGGGCCCAGGGTTTGTGCTGGTCCCCAACTGATATCCCGAAGTAGTTCTGGTAGGCTTCACAAAACTTCATCGACGTTTCCAAGGAGAATATTTTGTCTCTCTTCTTTATATACTTGCCGCATATATAACAGAAGGAGTCGGGGGGGGGGTCGACAGCCTCTTGAAACCATATGAAAACATAGAAATATATGCAATCAGAAAACAAGGATCTTATAGATCTAAGAGTATAAATTACAAACACGCTAAATGAGCATACATGTATAAAATAAGTAGGTCAATTCAGGCTATAGTCATCAAATCTTGAAAAAAAAATTGTCTTTAGTTTCAAATTGCACTAACTGCACTCGAAAATATGACATAAATTGCTTTTAATGAAAATCTAATTATTTTTTGGCTAAATACTAGTAGCTAGTCTAGAATTTTTACAAAACCAAACTTATAACTCTTTAATAGCTATTTAATCTATTCGGGTCCTAATTAAAAAAAAAAAAAAAAAAAAAGTTATTACAAACTTACTTAGTGTTATCCGGTAATTAAGTCTTACCCGGCATATAAGAGGCGGCAAAAAGATCTGGGTATACTGGACTCCAGCTCAGTGCAGAGACCACTAGCGTCCGCGACTTGTCGTGGTTAAATTTCCACAAAGGCAGCAGCGATCCTTCAAGAGGTCGAAACTCGTCGCTACCGTCCTCCCAGTACTTAAAATCTAGAAAAATTAGAGAAATGATTTTTCGGTGGTGATAGACATTTCACGGTAAATAGGAAAGAAAAATAGTATTGGAGCAATGATAGGTGAATGGGGGATAAGTGTTATGTAGACATACATATATTTTTGATAGCGAATAGTTACATTTTTTCACAGATCTGTAGTTTTTTCTTGAATAGAACTTAGCCGATAAAATGATGATACTAACTCCATACCATTATTTATTTCTAAAGTGTTACTTATTTAATATTTA
>NC_134782.1:63887434-63889934 GCF_046742065.1 Oratosquilla oratoria | reverse complement strand
TAAATCTGTTGACAGCCCTTGCGAACTCTTTTTACCTAGATATCTAGTTTGGTTTGGTATATGCAATTTATGATATACAACCAATGACATATCATATGTAATATATAATACATAATACATAAGACAAGGTACATGACACATGACACATGATGCATGATACATGATACATAATAGATAACACATAACGCATAGTATATAATATATGATATATATGTAATATATAATATAGAATATACAACATGTATATTATATGATATATAATATATAGTATACAACATATATAATATATGATATAAAAATATAATATAATATATAAATAATATAATATATAATATATGATATATAATATATATTATACAATATACAATATATAATATATAATATATAATATATAATATATAATATATAATATATATAATATATAATATATAATATGTAATATATAATATATAATATATGATATATAATATATAATATATAATATATATAATATATAATAATATATAATATATAATATATATGTAATATATAATATACTGTATGATATATAATGTATGATATAGAATATACAATACACAATATATATATAACAATATGTGTCTTACTATGTGACTAAGACGACCGGTGGCAGAGGCGCCCCACCCAGATTCGGCGTCACCAGATGACCTCTAATCGATAATAGAGACAAAGGTGTCTGCATACACTGGTACCGATATAGTGACTATGTATATGCACGCACATACACACACACACACACACACATACACACACATATATATTCACACACAATCCCCGCCCACGAGAACTGGAGTAACGGCTCGCAGTAGAGCAATACTGAAATTATTTCAGCCATGGGCGGGATTCGAGCTCGGACCGCTGGAGTAGCAGTTGTGAACGGTACCACTGCGCCGTCGAGCTCTGTGTGCGTGTGTGTGTGTGTGTGTGTGTGTGTGTGTGTGTGTGTGTGTGTGTGTGTGTGTGTGTGTGTGTGTGTGTGCGCGCGTGTGATTCACCGTGGTCTTAGACCACGTCTTGGTTTTAACCTCCTTTTTATTTTCTCCTACTTTTCACTACTGTCATTGTTTCCACTGTTTTGTTAGTCAATCACGACTTTAGTCGCTAGGCCCTGTCCCTCCAATCACCCACTGTTAAAGTTCTTTTCCTTCAGTTATAGTCTTCAATCGAGGATAAATTAAAATTGTGACAATTTTTCGATTTTTCTTGATTTTCTTTTTTGAAATATAGTACAACTTGCTTTTCTGAGTTACACTCAAGGAATCTGAAGAGAAAACGGAAGCAAGGTCCTAGGTGAGCTTTGCAGGGACGTAGTGAGTTCTTTAGTCCAATGATCTTTAACTTTATATTTAAGATCCTCCCCAAAGGGCGTGATCTTACAATCGTGAACCAATTGAGTTTTCTCCTTCTCCACCCTTTCACCAATCAGATTCGTTGTCACAAGTCTATATACAATATTGTTTACTTAAACAATCTCGGATGTCTACATATCTCATTTATTTTACAAGTTCTTAGTCAGCAATTGATATAGGCCTCCGTCCATTTTATAACTCAAGGCGGAGAGCGAACTTATGCAACTCCTCGCCTACGAACTGTGTTGTTTATCAAACATCCAAACCATAAAAATGCAACACTCGCCATTTACCCCTATTTCTACTAACATATCTACCAGCCTCTTACACATACAGTAGACTTGTGATCGAAGGCTGTTATTCTCCCGGATTAGAGCTCAGAGCTCATATATAACTGACCTAAAGGTAATGCTGTGACTTCACACACACACACACACACACACACACACACACACACACACACACACACACACACACACACACACACACACACAATTACACACATACACACTCACACATACACATCCACACACAGAAACACACACGCACACACACACACACACACACACACACACACACACACACACACACACACACACACACAGAAACACACGCACACACATATACACACAGGCACACAGACGGCGCTGTGGTAACGATCGCGGCTGCCACAACGGCGGTCCGGGTTCGAATCCCGCCAAGGGCTGAAATAATTTCAGTATCGTTGCACTGCGAGTCATTACTCTGACTCTCGTGGGCGGGGAGTTGGGTGTGTGTGCGTGTAAGGTCACAGCATTACCCATAGCTTCGTGACACATGAGCTCTGAGCTCTCTACCGGGAGGTACCATAGCTGTCTATCACGAGTCCAAAACGTGATCCAAGACCATGGTGAATCACACACACACGCGTATACGCGCGCGCGCACACACACGCACAAAACTCCCCGCCCACGAGAGTTGGAGTAACGGCACGCAGCGCAGCGATACTAAAAATATTTCACTCCTAGGCGGAATTCAAACTCGGACCGTTAGAGCAGCGGTTGCGAACGCTGCCACTTTACCGTCGACCCGGGTATGGGGGTGTGTGCATGTGCATATTCATATGCATGTGTGTGTGTGTGTGTGTGTGTGTG
>NC_134782.1:63874934-63882434 GCF_046742065.1 Oratosquilla oratoria | reverse complement strand
TCTGTTGAAATGAAATATACTCTAGAACAATTTCAGACTGAACATTGTACTTTTAAGTCTGCTCTGATATTAAACTGAAATTGTTCAATTAATATCTCCCGTGATATAAAAGAAATCCGATGCCTGAATAAGTGTGTGTGTGTATGTGTGTGTGTGTGTGTGTGTGTGTGTGTGTGTGTGTGTGTGTGTGTGTGTGTGTGTGTGTGTGTGTGTGTGTGTGTGTGTGTGTGTGTGTGTGTGTGTGTGTGTGTGTGTGTGTGTGTGTGTGTGTGTGTGTGTGTGTGTGTGTGTGTGTTTACAACATTTATCATCTACTTAAGTTAATTCAAGAAGAAATACCCCTCACAGCCTGGACTAATATGAGACTTCATTGATCGTTTCCCAGGAAGAAAAGAAGACTGGCCATCGTTTTTTATATATTTTTTTCTCTCTCTTTTTTTCCACATCGTCTTCTAGGTCCCAGCTAATTTTAGCGACATGACCTGGCCTTTGCGTGATCAATTCATTTCATGGCCACGATGTAAGAAAGTAAAAATATTGGATCGGACTTAAGGACCAAGCCCAAATTCAACAGGAGGCTTTATATGAGATAACACAGATAATTTAGGCTATTATTATTTCAGCATTGTAACAGAACCAAATAGGGACGACATTACGCACGTTTGGAAAAACATAACTACTCCTTTATTTGATTCACTTGAATATAAATGAAAACGAGCCACGATGATGTAAACATAAAACTATGATTTGAGGACAAAAGATTCGGTGAAATAAGAATGCATACTCTGCTACCCAAGCGCCATAGATGAAGGATCATGTCGTGACCCTGGTCGTTTGACACTACAGCAAAGGTGATAAGCAGCTTCACTAAGCTCCTCAGTAGTAAGTAATATCTTGTAGTCAAGCTGTATAGCTTAACATCACTTTAATGATCAATGATATCGTATGTAATATGTAAAATGTACGTAACTTACCACTTACACACTAGGTGTAAGTTGATAATTTTGAGATAGTTCAAAGAATAATGAAATAAAATGAGAAATAAGAACAAATGAAGATTGAAGATTGAAGAATGAACAGTAAGTGTGCGTGCCGATTGCCCGCTGTATGGAAATATTTTGATGTGTGATATTATACAGGTAAACTGTTTGAGATATTAAGATTAATTACGAATCACGGCATATGACATTTGATTTAGGTGTGTACTGAACACCGATTGCACAATGTTTGGAATTGTTGTAGTGTATTGAGATAATATACATGTGAGAATATGTATATATATATGACATTTGATTAAGTGTATAATGAGTGACAATTGCTCAATGTTTAGAAGTGTGAAAATGTATCGATAATATACATACGAAACTGTATGAGGTACAAGCTAACCGCAGCTGCGGCCTGTGATGTTTAAGTATGTAGTTTACGATGTATGTAAAATAATATGGAAAATGTTCTTGTTTGAGATTGATGTATTGTAGTGGTCCATTATGTATAATAAAATAAAATTATATTATAAAATTGTACTAGAGGACGAAGGAATGTTAAGTAGAAACATGACTCATTTATTTACGCTCCCTTGTGTAGCACTCCGCTGTGACAAAGTAGTGCCGGAGCTCGCCTCGGTATCATCTAAATGATAACCGGCATTTTATGTCCAGCCTTTGGGGCGTGAAGATGTGTTGACTACCATAAGTTGTCTGGGGAACCTGTTGTTGGTAAGCATTGATTGAGAATGTATATGTAACATGTTTAAAGGAATAATATGTATTGAGTCAATGTAGAAGTCATAGTAACGTTTGATATGTTTGGTTTCTCAGAATATCTGTGGATGACGAAGATAAGTCAGGATTTAAGTAATGGAGGCGGTTAAACAATCATGGTAGAGTATTGAGAGATTGTATGATGATAAGAAATTGATGATGAAGTGTGTTTAATTATTGTGATGATTGTTAAAGTGATTGAAGCATGTTTAGTTATTATAATCATGTTTACAGACACCACACACGCCGTCTGTATGTAACATCAAAACGAAGGGTGAATAAAGAAGAGGAAGTGTGCGTGATGATTGTCATTTCCCATCCCTCTGTACCTTAAGCCGCCGACCCTTCGAGGTGGCGCAGTATCAGTAAGACTACAAGACAAGACAAGACAAGACAAGACAAGACAAGATGAGACAAGGTAAGAAAATAAAAGGACAAGAAGCAAGTGGAGAGACAATTATTGGTAAAAGAGAAGAATATAAGGATGAGGAAAAGTACAGAGGTAAATGGAGTTTAAAGAAATATAAATTGGAAGTTAGTAAAAAGTGAGAATAGCAAGAAGAAAGGCGAAAAAGTATTAAGTTAACCGACTTTCAGAGAGAAGAGAAAATACAAAGGAAAGAATAGGGAAAGAGAAGTGGCTGATATATACGGGAACAAGAAATAGATTCAATACAAGTACAAAAAAGTAGGAAAATAATAGGAGAGAAATAAATTAATTTACATCTTACGGCTTTACAAAATGAATAAGATAAACAGGTATCTATAGGAACACAGAGGAATTAAAGACAATAAATGAAGCGTAATATTGAAAAAGAAAATAGATGATGTTCTGGAAAAGGAGAGAAAAATAAAGAGAGGAGCACAGACAAAAGGCGAGAATGGGAGTAAATCGGGCCAGG
Organism: Oratosquilla oratoria; assembly: GCF_046742065.1. Taxonomy (NCBI): domain Eukaryota; kingdom Metazoa; phylum Arthropoda; class Malacostraca; order Stomatopoda; family Squillidae; genus Oratosquilla; species Oratosquilla oratoria. The sequence goes on along the minus strand of NC_134782.1, from coordinate 63,879,772 downwards.
AGGTATAAAATAGAAATAATTGGAAAGATAAATGGAAGGGAGAGAGATGGGCAACTAGGACAAAATAAAAGGGAGAGAATAAGGGGGAAAGAGAGAGAGAGAGAGAGAGAGAGAGAGAGAGAGAGAGAGAGAGAGAGAGAGAGAGAGAGAGAGAGAGAGAGAGAGAGAGAGGAGAGAGAGAGAGAGAGAGAGAGAGAGAGAGAGAGAGAGAAAGAGAGAGAGAGAGAGAGAGTGGGGAGTGAGATAGAGAGAAAGAGAGAGAGAGAGAGAGAGAGAGAGAGAGAGAGAGAGAGAGAGAGAGAGAGAGAGAGAGAGAGAGAGAGAGAGAGAGAGAGAGAGAGAAAGAAAGTGGGGATGTGAGAGGAACTGATAGTGATGGTACAGAGACTAGTAAGCTGGGAGGAAGTATTACATAAAGCAAAAACAAAAATAAAGTAGCCAAAGGAAATGGAAAATCTAGAAAACATGTAGGCAGCCAGAACAAATGGACAATTTGTCAAAGCAGTGAAAGTTTTAAGAGTAAACTAAAAAAAAATGCTTAGATGAATTTAAAAATCATGATCTTTATAAGTAAAAAAAAAAAAAGGATCATGTTGCAGATAACGAAAGAGTAAGGGATGGAAAGAATTAGAGAATTAGTATTGAAGTGAGTAGGAAAGGAAGCCATGATGAGAGTAGGACAAAAGTGAGAAAGAAAAGGAGAAATAGGAGGGAGGGACATGGAGAAAGAAAAGAAGAGCCATTTCTCGTGTTTGTGGAATTACATGGACCGATTATATAATTTTACTTTGTCTTGGATCATGTGTTGGACTCGTGATCGACAGGTATTTCCCTCCCGAAAGAGAGCTCAGAGCTCATATATGACCAATTTATGGGTAATGGTGGGACCTCACACGCACACGCACACACACACACACAACTCACCGCCCACGAGAGTTGGAGAAACAACTCGTAGCACAGTGATGCTGAAATTATTTCAGCCCTGGGCGGGATTCGAACTCGGACCGCTGTAGTGGCGGCCGCAATCGCTAGCACTTGCACATAACCAAATTTGCAGGTCGATAAGTTGATACTATCCATCGACGACTTGGCACCATCTTGGAAATACAGTGTCCTAAAATAATGTGTTTACTCTATGACCTAAAATGTTCTCGCTCTTTAAAATAACGAGTAACTAAATCTAATATTGAATATACATAGGAAAGGACCAAAATCGCTAGAATGGTCACTTGTCGCACACTGATTCATGTAATAATCACATCAAACCTGACCTTGTTGCTAAAAATAAATAAAAGAAAAAGAAAACTCATTAGATATAAGTCAGACAGTTCTGTCACTGATTAACGACAATCTAAACCTTCCAGAGATATCAACCTCTAATGTTGATGATCCTTTCATTTCATTCATCATATTTTTCTCGTTGTGATAAAGAAACTTAACTTTTTCTCCTTTTATATGTGATGAACTTTGAAGGCATGAGAAACTCCTCCAACCTGGAGTTGTTCTTTAGCTGAATACAAACGTTTAATTATGGAATAAATCACTATTGATAGAGATGTAATGTAAATCATGAAACCCGGCTGTAAGCGAGCTTCGAACCGAGTGTGTACGAATGTTGGCTTCCAGGGTCTAACGGTTCGTCGAACGCGGTTCGACAGACACGTGTCTAAAGTGATGTGTGAACGTGTGAATGGGGTATTTGGTTGTCCAACACGTTGGTTAAACCCCAAATACCCCGTTCACACGTTCACACATCACTTTAAACACGTGTCTGTCGAACCGCGTTCGACGAACCGTTAGACCGTGAAACCCCCTTTAAGCCACGCAGTCCTGGGTTCGAGGCTCGCTCACAGCCGGATTTCATGAAACGTTTGATGTGATTTGGAACAGGTTTAATAGAACACATCCCTCTTAGTCTACTCATATTTAATTTTCTTAATATTATTTCTGATTATCATAATTTTCTGTTTATTTATTCACTGATACCCTATATATTCACACATCCCTACATTCCCTATGAATTACCTCCTCCCTCCATCAATACATCAATTATGAGGGAAGCATCAATTTCCAAGCTTCAATTAATTTTTTCATTTTTTATATATATATTCATATATTTATGGGAAAGGTGGAGAGGGGAAACACGGGTCTTTATCTGAATATCGATTTTATTCCTGACCGGTTTCGCTTACAATAGCTTCCTCTGAAGAAACTATTGTAAGCGAAACCGGTCAGGAATAAACTCGATATTCAGATAAAGACCCGTGTTTAAACCCCTCCACCTTTCCCATAATTTGTCCCAATGTCTCTACATTCATATATTTATTTGTTTGTTTGTTTTTAACATTGTCAATTGATTTCTACATGGTATTTTGAGGTACTTTACTACATTTGAGAGGTATTTGGAGGTAAATGGCATTAAATTTGAAAAAATGTAAATCCGACACTGAGAGTGTTGCGAAATTAAATGGTATATAGAATTCATACTTCGTTGAGCGTTTTTTTTTTTTTTTTCTGCGTACAGGAGTTCCCTTAAAATCAAAATATTTTTGTAAACAAAATCGTATCAAAACAGCAACAACGAAAGATGGGTTTTAATTGTTTTTATATGAGGCGTCCAGAAACAGAGGGGCATCCCCGCCATTTATACTGGTATCAAGTTATGCATGAATATATTTAGAGGCTTTCGATTTTCACGATTTGTGTTTAACTCATAATTAGTAAAGGTAGTGGGGATGACCCTCTGTTTTTGGACGTCTCATATAGATACATACATTTACCAAGGCCTTTTCCCCCTTACAAGGGAGGTAGCCAAAAAGAAAAAGGCATAAAATCATTCCCACCCATTCCATCCCTAAATACACTCCCCTCCCTTCCTTTGGATGTTAACAACAGTACTCCAAGGACCTTTGTGACTCCGGACCCAACCTTAACTCCAATCTCTTCGTCTTACCTTGAAGTTCCACGGACGATGTTTGGTCGTAAGCCACTTCATCTCGGTGGACGATCCGGGACGGAAGCGTGAGAAGGTCCTCCGTGAGGTCTTCGTTGGGCACGAGTTCATACTGCCCGGTACGAAAGTCGTACCGAACCAGACGGTCCGCCTGGGCGCTCACGGTGGTCAAGCGGATTTCCACCTCCGGCTCCTTCGTCTGCTGCTAACAGGGATGGATGAGTGGATAGGCAGGAGGGACGTGAGGGTGGGGATGGATAGGCGAAGCAAGAAGAGGCAGGAGAGGTAATAGAAAATGATAGGAAGAAAAGCGAGAGGCAGATAGGACGGGGTGAGAGGAATGGGAAGAAAGGCCGCAAAAGTAAGAGCAAATAAGAGAAGGGAGGTCAGGATAACCCAATAATTGATAGGAGATTTTGGCGGGAAAATGAAAGGCAGATACGGCAGAGTTGATGTCAGTGTGTGTTTGATGATTGATGATTGATGTCGATTACGATAAATAAAAAGGATGTTTGATGTTAGTGAGTATCCGGGTGGATGGGAGGGTTAATCATTTCATGAAAATTTATTTTAATTACGTTATTGGGGAGAGAAAAAGAAATATATTCATTGATGAGAATAATACAGTAGACATTGAAGGACCGGAAGGAAATTTGATAAAAAAAAATGTATATGTTTGCAGGAGATATGTGGTCCCGGATAGATGAAGATGGCATTGACGATGAGTGTTTTGAAAGGTTAATTGAGGGAAGAGATAATAGTGGAAAAATATGGTGAACGTCATATCATACGAAGAGATGAGGAAGTATAGATATATACAGTGAAAACAAAGTTTTAGGATGGATAAGAAGAACAAGAAAGACCATGGGATAACATAAGTACGTGATGAGATTGAATGTAGAGAATCAATGTAAGGAAGAGGACAAAAGGTGTGGTTAAGAATGAGACCAAGAAAGGTAAAGAGGGAATGTTAAACAGTAAAAGGTATCAGGGTTAAGATGTCGAGGACGTTATATTGGGAAGGGATGCAGCAGACATATCAGGAGCAGGAAGGAGAAATCAAATGAACATGTTGAAGTCACCCCTTAGGATTCTCATATTGATGGGATTTTGTCGGGAGTTATTGTTATTATGATTCTTTTATTTATAGGAATTTTTAAGCAATTATAAACATATATCTTGCATTCAGCATGCGTATGTTGAAAGTACAACGGTTAGACAAAATCAAATTACTTTAGAGTTTGGGTAAGACATTTTTAAATGTGGATTGCGGTGTATGGTCAATGAAATTCTGTCTGGGGGAAAGCAATCAGAATTCATTGCATTATCTTAAACTATACATGGCATTATGTAATATGATTAACCTGGCGATATGATGATGAAAGTTAGACATGATTACAATGGATTGAACTCCTATTAGTAGATTTAAAATTGTACCTTAAACGCTGATATGTGTGAAATGTCACAGTTTTTATGCTGGACATTAGCAAGCTCTATAAGCACAAAACAACACAAAAGAATAATATGGAAGAAACATGTACAAAAGCAAAGTTTGCCTAATATCGTAAAGCCGTCAGACATGACAATAACAAGAAGCCAATGCATACGAACACTTAGTGACACAAGGCACAATAAATCTTGGAAGCACTTCGTAGTGGAACGTGAAGACACTAATTAATAAGTAACGGAAGCCTTCAGAATGCAGCAGACGTGAGGACACTATTATACAACAGACAGTAGCGATGCAAACATACACGGAATCATTGACAGACGAATACTGGAGAGCCAATGCAGCGGCAATGTAGCGACACACTGTGAGGACGATGCGAGTTATGTGGGATTTCGGTACATCAGCATTATCCAGCAAACGCTGTGGACTAATTTT
>NC_134782.1:63852434-63864934 GCF_046742065.1 Oratosquilla oratoria | reverse complement strand
TTTCTCTTTACCTCTCTCTCTCTCTCTCTCTCTCTCTCTCTCTCTCTCTCTCTCTCTCTCTCTCTCTCTCTCTCTCTCTCTCTCTCTCTCTCTTTCTCTCTTGCTGTCTGGCTCTATTCCTTTTTCTTTCTATTTTCCCTCTCTCTCTCATTACCTCTTTTTGTTATATTTTCTCAGTTCATCTTTTTTTTTTCTTTCTTTTTGTCATTTTTTTCTTTTTCTCTGATCAATTTTCCTCTTTCCTCTTGTTGTCCTTTCTCTTTTTTCTCACTCCCCTTCTTTTTCTTACTTTCTCTCTTTTTGCGTCTCTTTTTCTTTCCTGTTTTTTTTTTCTTTTCCATCTTTTGTTCCATTCTTCTTTCACTCTTTCTTTCTTTCTATATATATATGTTCGCCCTGTATTTTTTCGTGCGAGTGTGTATGTATGAGTGTGTGTGTGTGTGTGTGTGTGTGTGTGTGTGTGTGTGTGTGTGTGTGTGTGTGTGTGTGTGTGTGTGTGTGTGTGTGTGTATGAGTGTGTGTATGTGTGTGTGTGTGAGTGTGCGTGTGTGTGTGTATGAGTGTGTGTGTGTGTATGAGTGTGTGTGTATGAGTGTGTGTGTGTGTATTCACTTAGTCTTTGGATCACGTGTTGGACTCGTGATCGACAGCTATTTCCCTCCTGGAAGAGAGCTCAGAGCTCGTAGGTCCGATCTATGGGTAATGCTATGACCTTGCACACACACACACACCCAACTCCCCGCCCACGAGAGTCAGAGTAACGACCCGAAGCGCCGCGGTACCGAACCATGAGCTGCGGGCCACTATTGTGGCAGATCAGCGCTCTACCAACTACGCCACCGAGTCGTGTGTGTGTGTGTGTGTGTGTGTGTGTGTGTGTGTGTGTGTGTGTGTGTGTGTGTGTGTGTGTGTGTGTGTGTGTGTGTGTGTGTGTGTGTGTGTGTGTGTGTGTGTGTGTGTGTGTGTGCCCTAGTGTTTTTAGTAGCCTTTCGCCGTCTAAGCATAAAGGAACTTCAATAATATAAAATACTATGACGATTCATTCCAACCTTGAACGCACGACAGCGAGTTGGAAAAGAAGTCTAGTCTTGGAAGAAACAGAGATGTTCTCATACCCTAGAATACTATCATGCTTGTTTTTTCTGAATTAAGACGTATCTCAAATATATTTCTAATGTCTTTATCATGTGTGTTTCTTTTTGTGGGATTTTCTCTGAGAAATATTCTTATACTTAAAAAAGAAAACGTTTTCTTTCTTGCAGACATTACAACTTCCTCGGCATAATCAGTGTAGTTAAAGATATAGAACTGGTTCTTTATTGAAATAGCACAGTAACCAAATAGTGATTTTAGGTAATTTCTACAAAAGTAACTTCCATGAAGGTTATGGTTGATTGAGATAGAAGATATCAGTCTGATGTATATATATATATAAATAAATATATATATATATATATATATATATATATATATATATACATATATATATATAGATATGTATATATATATATATATATATATATGTGTGTGTGTGTGTGTGTGTGTGTGTGTGTGTGTGTGTGTGTGTGTGTGTGTGTGTGTGTGTGTGGGTGTGTGTGTACACACACACACACACACAATAAATATATTATATATATAAATAAATATATATATATATATATATATATATATATATATGTAAGACTGGACGACAAAATAAGTGGTAGGGTGGTGCAATAAATACCGAGAATCGTCGAAGTTTTAATTACTGACGTTTCGCTCTTAACAGAGCATCTTCAGAGTGTACAAACATGGTCAGAAAATCAACAAATTATACCTCGCATCATTCCGCGTTCCTTCCTTAACCTACCCCATCCCTCCCTCTCGTACCCTTCACCTCCCGTAGAACCATCCAGCCGGACGTTTTGGACAGCTTGATAAAACCATTCCGATGGTTACAGCAGGGCTGGGATGTTATGAAAGCTTCCTCGACTATATATATATATTTTTTTTAACCCTTGTTCTAATATTTCCACTCCGTCCCAATTGGGTAAAAGTCCATATTTGTCCGTATGAACCACCAAGGCGTTTGATGTTCGGTGGGCCCTCAGGTCACTCTTGTGCTCATATGTCCGCTTGTGTAGGCCTCTACCTGTCTCTCCAAAGTAGTTCGGGTCACAGCCACCACATGGGATTCTGTAAACCATCCTGTTGTTGTTGTGTTCTCTTCTACGCTTACCTCTCACCATTTCACCTATCTTCGTACTGGATGAACAGGTGATCTTCAGCCCTGCTCTGCGGAGTAAATGCCCCAGCTCTTCTGTGTACTTGGAGCTGAGAACCACAATGAAGTCACCTTCCTTAGTCTCCTTTATCTCATCCTTTTTCTTTTCATTGTTTTAAGCGCTATTTTCTTTAAACTATTGAGTAACCCTTCTGGATATTCAAGTCCTGAGAACACTTTAAGAATATAGTTGACCTTTCTGTCGATATGTTCTTCACTGCATACCCGGGATGCTCTGAGAAAGGGACGAGGAATGATGCGAGGTATAAATTGTTGATTTTCTGATCATTTTTGTACACTCTGCAGAAGCTCTGTTAAGAGCGAAACGTCAGTAATTAAAACTTCAACGATTCTCGGTGTTCATCTCACCACCCTACCACTCATATGTATATATATATATATATATATATATATATATATGTATGTGTGTGTGTGTGTATATGTATATATATATACATATATATATATATAATATATATATATGTGTGTCTGTGTGTGTGTGTGTGTGTGTGTGTGTGTGTGTGTGTGTGTGTGTGTGTGTGTGTGTGTGTGTGTGTATATATACATATGCATGATACCATGCGACCGTTATCGAGCATTTTGAGAAATTCAAGACGACCTGGCTGCCACAGAAAAATCTACATCTGAAACCGTTCCTCAAGTGTCAATTTTTTAACCAATTTTATACTGTAATATATCAAATATTGGGTATTACGACCAAGGAATCTATTTATAATCCTAATAAAACTGAAGATATGCATTTTATTTGTTTATTTGTGTTTTACATGTGCAATACACGTGTTGGTGATGACATCACGGTGGACATCTAACCCACACTGGATTCCTTTAATACCCTTTGCCAACCAAATTTTAAGCTATCCTTAGTTGCCTTCCAAACTCCCTTTTTCCTCTTAAGGTCGCCGTCCACCATCAGTAGACAATTGCTCACCCTTCTTTACTTTTTTTTTCTTTTTGTTCCTCGGTTGTGAGCTAATTTCCTTCCCCTCACTCAATTGTTCCATCTCATCCTTAGCCTTTCCTGTTCCCAGACATTTGGTCCACATTCTCCTTAACCTTTCTTAGTATTCAGTGACCTTCCTCCCTACCTCCGTTCCTCCCTCCGTTCCTCCCTCCCTCCCTCCCTCCCTGTCTCCATCCCTCCCTCCCTCCCTCCGTCCCTCACTGTCTCCATCCCTCCCTCCCTCCCTCCCTCCCTCCGCTCCCCAAATTTCTCTTATCTATTCTCAGTCATTTGTGTGACGACAATGTGCTTGGAAAGTCAGTAACAAGCTAAACGTTGTACTAATAAAGGCTCCGTAATCACATTCGGTGTTTACTTCGATGGACTTTTCGTTAACCGCCACTTTCATACACTATGCTACCAACCTTAAGGGCTCGATGCAGGAGCTCCAGCCTCACCCTCAAAAATGTTTGTGGGCCAAGACTTCGACAGCAGTATGCATGTCCTCGTGACAATGGGTGGGATGAAGAAGCCTCTAGAACGTTATTACGATGGCCCGTGTCGAGTCATCAAGAGGACGTGCAAGAACGTAATGATCGACCACCGTGGTACCTCCGACGTTTTTGTCCATAGACCGCGTCAAGTCTGCGTATCTCAACTCTGAAAATGTACCGTCCTGCACGAGTGCATCGGCACTCCCTAATTATCTGTCTGCTACCATACAACCTCAGAAGCTATCGTGCCTCCTACCTCATCACTTGTGGGGGAGTTCTATAGCGACTCAATCTTGCGTAGCAGGTTTTATTAAATCAAACTACATTTTAAGCCATCTATCTCTATGTGAATATATTTTCCGCAAATGATAATCCTTATCAACAATCATCATGTATATTTTGTTTTTGTAAAGAAATTAATAATAATCTCATAAACAATCTTACCTGTCACCAAAGGCTATTATCTTATTCATTTGTATACATTCATATTACTCTCAATTTCTGTAAGTATAGTACAGTCAATAAATTCGTACCCAGAGAAAGGAGAAAAGAAAGCAGGTCAAAGAAGACTTATCATTTCTATGCAACGTCTTACTGTCTTTGCCTTTGTTATTATTACGAAAACACTTAAGTGACCCACAGTGCATGGCCTAAAAGCTCAGTTTCAGGCTTGTTAGAGACCGTTTCTCGCCCAAGCAGAACGACGAATAAGCGGTCTACAGCACTAGGCCTCATTTTCTGTTTTTTTTTTTGGGGGGGGGGGGCCTTGCTAAGAGAATCACAACAAGTACAGTTCCCCTGCATTTTGACCCTCAAGAGTTTGGATGACAAGGAGACTATGAAAATAATATATTCCTGCCAGTCACACTTTCGCCAAACACAGTGGCTATAACTGAAATTTTTGTGAAGTTATGCATGTAGCTGTTGCTACCATAGTATCCTCTGCAAATTCAATATTAGCTCTGACCTTCATTTTTATATCCAATTAACAAAAATAGTTAAAGACATTGAAGATCTATGTGACACTGATAATGAATCACACGACAGAAATTATAAAAATCTCAGTTCAAGTAATTGGAATACTGAAATAGAAGTAAATGCACATTTTAACCCATTTATTGTCTTATTGTAATTATCTATATCAATGCCGTTACCTTTTCTATTTGAGGTGGTCTTGTAATGATGTATATATGATTTATCAACTAAATTCTTCTTTTTAACCATGAATATAGTGTAAATATTAGTTATATTTATATAAAATGCTGATGTACAGTTGTTTTGAGGTCGTAAAGAGGATTTTTACCTCAAATACTATTTTCTAATATGCTATGTCACAATATTGATTAAGAAATAGACATTTGGGGAACTTTTTCAGATTCTGTGGCTGACATCTTGAATGCCAGCTTGAATTGATCAAAACGGTCATTTAAAGCCACATGGCACCATGCAAGTCTTAATTGTTGTGGTTTCCGTTATTAAAATCAATCATAACCGGCTTAACAGCTATTTTTGCAAAAAAAAAAAGAAAAATCTGGCTGTTGAACTAACGCATACGGTTGTCATTCCCTCTTATCCGTTGATTTTGCTTCTAGCTAACATTGGGCAAAATTTCTTCATATTTCAGGCATGATTAAACCATTTTCTCAAAAATTCGTATTCATACCCCATTATGTTACATGTATTATTTGGTAGTCTATATATATAATTCTTGTCTGTCTGTGTTTGGTATTTATATTTTCATGTAGTTTTTTCTGTGTTTCAAGATGTATATAACTTTTGCCACAATACAAAGGAGATAGGTATTTTCTGTATCCTTATCCACTCCAATAAATAAACACTGTAGACCAGGATTTAATTCACTACATATCTATCTCAACGTAAAAAATAATATATAAAAATGTGGTGGTCAAGAAGACTTTGAAGAAACTCCAATGACCACAAAACCCATTAACTTTATCATTTCTTAATTTCTGCAATGAAGTGCCGTAATGAAAGGCATGGACCAATAGTTCTCCCTTTTTAAAATGTGCAAAAATAAAAAATACGAATCTCATTTACTTGAATCTATAATTCCAAAATCTAGTACTCTAATATTCTAGTACATCTACAAAAGAAAAATTCTTCACAAATATTGAAGGTTTCTGAATATTAGTAATTTCCAATAGAGAGAACTATTTGTCTTCCTTAGTTTTGTGCATTCTGAAAAGACATGGATTGAAATTTGTGCAATATTTACCTAATATGAGTAGAGAAACTTATGTTCCCCGTTTAAGCATGAGCCAGCCGACAACCTGAGTGGCCTCAGTTGATGGGCAGCCAGGTCTCGGACAAGAACCAACGAGAAAGAAAGAGAGCCAAAAGCTTCAACTGTCCTTTCGTAAAATGCGAAAGCGCCGCCGCACGTTGATCGTAGATTGCACGTGTGAGGTTAAGGCATGAAGTATCTTGTCTCTGTATACGTAGAACTTCTTCATGGAAAGCAAATGTTATGAATGAGTCACAAAATGTCTTGAAAGTAGGTTAACTGTCATTACAACTCAGCAAAACGAAAGATTAGTTAGGCAGACTGAGTTTATGATTATATACAAACACAAAGGTTTAGTTATTGTTTATGATTTATGTACACAGCTTAATCAAATAAGCAAATGAATAAAGCCATTTTAGGAACCTTTAGATAATTTTCCCGTGTATATAGGGAAATTGTTGACAAACTCAAACAAAAAACTAATTACAAAATTCTTCACAGGATGATGAAAGAACATCATTTTGGTTTAATTGTTTATAAGAAATATTATGCAATAGCTACAACTGTTAAAAAACGCAAAACTAAAAATAAAGCCTCATATAACAACAAAAAATATATTTGTCCTAATAATTTAAATCTACGGATTTAGCTACCATAATACAATAGACCACGTACAAGTCACCACTACAAACAAAACCAAAGCGTCATAGCACCTGCAGCTTCAAGCCAACAGCAGCTTGTACGTCTAAGACACATCGATACTATCAACACTCTCTAAGCTACGTCAACTATTAAAGACATCCCATCCATCGTAGGCTTTAAGACAAGAGCAATATGCACCAAAACCAAAGACAACCAAAGCAGTTGATACAATGAGAGATCGAGAAGGAAAGACCGACAAATTCAAAATAAAACGCAATTCGGAGTAAATAATATACTTTACAAGGGCATATTATATATGCATACACACACACACGCCCACACACACACACACACACACACACACACACACACACACACACACACACACACACACACACACACACACACACACACACACACACACACACACACACACACACACAAATTATATATATTATATATATATATATGTATATGTATATATACATATAAGTGAAGTAGGAAAAACAGGAGTCTTAATCTGAGTTTATTCCTGACTAGTTTCGCAGGTATACTTTTTCAAAGCATACCCGCGATACCTACGAAACCAGTCAGGAATAAACTCAGATTAAGACTCCTGTGTTTCCTACTCCACTTACGTCAAACCTGTTAGAATGTCTCAATATATATATACATATATATATGTATATACATATATATATATATATATTGTATATATATATATATATATATATATATATATATATATATATATATGTAACACACAGGAACCTACAGTCGGAGAAAGAATAAACTTCGAATAAAGAATAATCCTATATTTCGGCTATCAACTGTAGCCCTCTTCAGGAAAGTACATAAGATAGAGAACAGAGGGGACTTATAAACTACAGTAAGAAGAGATGTGGACAGTTGACCTCACTCAGGCGCGGGGCAAACTGGGGTGGCGGAGGAGGGAGGGGGTGAGGAGAGGGGAGGATGTAACGTCCGCACTAGCTTATTTATTGCTGCGCGTGAGATTATGTCAGGTGTCCACTGCCCTTTAGAAATATTAATATTAGGGCATTCCTCAATTAATGCTGATTCGACTATTTTCCTCCTGAAACCACAGTGGGACTTGAACACTAATCTGGCCTTACCCCAGTCGAAAGAATGATTCTTATCTTTAACATGAAGAAATACAGTCCGAATTTATCATGGAACACTTCAAATGGGCCCCAACTGTCATCCCATGGCTCAGGTACGTAGACGATATCTTTCGGCATGGGATGACAGTTGGGGCCCATTTGAAGTGTTCCATGATAAATTGAACCAATTGACCCCGAATCTTAAGTTTAAAGTTGAATGGGAAGAAGGACACCAAATCCCTTTCTTGGATATTTTGTTAAGAAGAACTGATGATAATTTATTCTTTACAGTATACCGTAAGCCTACCCATTCAGGCAGTTATCTCCACTTTTTTAGCAATCACCCTGACAATGTCAAGAAAAGTGTTGCCTCTGGCATTTTCTTGAGGGCTGTCAGGATTTGTAGTCCTCAATTTCTGGACCATGAGATCGAGGGGATCAAATTTCAACTTGAGAAGTTGGCTTATCCACCTTGGTTTCTGGACCAAGCCCTCAAGTTTTCACCGCTCCTTTAAGGACATTCTAAAAATTCCATTCAATAATACCATCAGTTCTTCTACTAAATTGTTTCCTCATGAACGTCTCACTATTGCCTATCACTATCCTAACACCGTACGTAAGCAAATTGTGAACGTTCAACAAAAACCGAAGGAAGTTGAGTCACCTGGTGTTTATTGTTTGCCCTGTAAAGATTGTGATTTGGTTTACTTGGGTCAAACCGGGAGAGACTTGAACACTAGATTGGCAGAACATAAAAGGTCAATTAGGTATGGGCAGGAAAATTCGGCTGTATTAATACATGATAAAAATAAGAATCAATCTTTCGACTGGGGTAAAGGCCAGATTAGTGTTCAAGTCCCACTGTGGTTTCAGGAGGAAAATAGTCGAATCAGCATTAATTGAGGAATGCCCTAATATTAATATTTCTAAAGGGCAGTGGACACCTGACATAATCTCACGCGCAGCAATAAATAAGCTAGTGCGGACGTTACATCCTCCCCTCTCCTCACCCCCTCCCTCCTCCGCCACCCCAGTTTGCCCCGCGCCTGAGTGAGGTCAACTGTCCACATCTCTTCTTACTGTAGTTTATAAGTCCCCTCTGTTCTCTATCTTATGTACTTTCCTGAAGAGGGCTACAGTTGATAGCCGAAATATAGGATTATTCTTTATTCGAAGTTTATTCTTTCTCCGACTGTGGGTTCCTGTGTGTTATTTACAAATGTGCTACTACATTTCTATTTAGATATATATATATATATATATATATATATAAGCGGAGTAGGAAACATAGCAGTCTTAGTCTTGAGTTTATTCCTGACTAGTTTCGCAGGTATGCTTTTTCAAAGCATACCTACGAAACCAGTCAGGAATAAACTCAGATTAAGACTCCTGTGTTTCCTACTCCACTTATGTCAAATTGTTAGAATGTCTCAATATATATATACATACTGTATATATATATATGTATATATATATACATATATATATATATATATATATATATACATATATATATATGCTAATTTGTGTTTATGTGCGTGCGTGTGTGTGTATGTGTTGTGTGTGTGTGTGTGTGTGTGTGTGTGTGTGTGTGTGTGTGTGTGTGTGTGTGTGTGTGTATGTGTGTGTGTGTGTGTATGTGTCATATGTAAGCGTATGTGTGTCGTGTATAAGCGTGTGTGCGTGCCGTGTGTAAGCGTGTGTGTGGTGTGGGTGTGTGTGTATGTGTATGTGTGTGTGTGTGTGTGTGTGTGTGTGTGTGTGTGTGTGTGTGTGTGTGTGTGTGAATATATATATATATATATATATATATATATATATATATATATATATATATATATATATAATGTGTATATATATATATATAATGGTATGCATATATATGTATATATATATAATATATATTTACACATGTATGTATATATACATATATGTATATCATATATGTATGTATATATACATACGTATATATGTATATATATATATATATATTTACAAATGCATATATATACACTTATCACAAACAAAACATATATATATATATATATATATATATATATATATATAAACATATATCAAGGACTACTATTACACAGGACGTGCACACCAAGATTCCTTGCGCCGCTAGCGGAGGCCAGTCCAGTGTGCTACGAGCAGTGGAGGTGTAAGGTTGTGTCGCTGCGTCTTTCGCGCGTGGCTGAATTTAGAAGTGGATAGTGTTTGTTTACATAGGTTCTTGCTGGTTTTGTTTGTTTGGTTCTTCATAGGTTCTTCCTCGCTGATTTTGTGTATTCAAAATGCCAAATAAGTGTGGTGTTCTGAACTGCAACGGTAATTATAACAATGATAAAAGGTGCTGAGTGTTTCGATTGCCAAAAGGCCGTTAAGAAAGACAGAAGTGGCTTGATATGCTACCACCACGTAATGATTTTTTTTCTTGATTTTGTCAGATTTTTCATTTGTGAGTTTTCCATGAATGATTATTGTTTTGCTCTTGAATCATACCCCAAGTGTAGTTATGAACAGCTCAGAGACTTTTTGGTGCTGCCAAGCAAACGCAAGCTGCAATGCATCACTTCATCTATTGACAAGGATCAGGTGATGAGGGAAACATTTGCCAGAGTGAAGACACTGCAGCAGAAGAATGTATTTATCTTGATAGATGAAGTATAGATTCGGCCAAATGTTGCCTTTTTCTGGTGGGGTTCTGAGTTTCATGGCAGTGAACAAGCCAGACTGCAAGGCCGCTTCTATGCTATGTATTATGATAAAGTCGCTGCATAGAGGACCTAGTATTATGATTTCTGTGACACCCGTCCGCAAGCTCATAGCAGCATACCAGCTTGAGCGGGCAGGTGGGCGTGTCATCGGGTCTATCACAGACAACCACAAGATAAACCAGCAGTACTGTAAGCTGTTTGATTTTCCGGGTGAGTGCCGAGCCACAGCCAAGCATTCTCTTGACAAAGATCGTGTCTGGTTTCTCCTTTTTGAAACAGTGCATCATCTGAAGTGCATCCGCAACAACTGGATCAGTGAGAAGTGCCAGAAGGTCAGTCTTGACAATGAAACAACAGCATCATTTGCTGACGTTAAGGAACTGTACGAGTCAGAGAAAGGCAGTATTCTGAAGACTACTCCCCTCATTAGATTTGCTGTCAACCCCTCACGACTTCAACTACAAAATGTGCAGCATGTCTTGGGGGTCTTCAATGAAAAGGTTGTGGCTTCATTGAAGCTCAGAGGATGTCATGACACTGCAAAATTCATCCAAATAATCCTCAACTGGTGGAATTTAGTGAATGTATCTGGGAAGGGGCAAGATCAGCGCATGAACGATCCATCTCGAGCTGTTCAGGATTCCCAGTCAACCAGCCTGCAGACTTTCCTGAAGATTTTCCAAGAGGCTTCTTGAGGACATGGAGCAAATCGAATCAAGTGTTCACCCATGACACCAAGAATGAACTAGTGCAGACTATGCAGGGACTGGCTACCATTTGCCGCTACTTGTTCAGAAACGCTGACCTCCCTTATGTCCTGCTGCGTGAGATCCAGAGTGACCGGCTTGAGGGGTAGTTCTCAGTCTACCGTCAATCAACTGGTGTAAACTCTTTCATGACCACTGGGGATGTGTTCTCCGCATGCAAGCAGCGGCTCACGAGATATGCTGCCGTAAACCTCCAGTCCATCGATGTCCACCCTTTGTCGAAGGAACATACCTGCTTGGGCACTGCAGTTGACCTAGAGGATGCAGCCTCTATTGAGAGGTGCACCACAGATGTGACACTGACTGTGAATGAAGAGTGCAGTGCGGCCTATGTGGCGGGGTGGCTTGAAACGAACTGCGCGGACGATGTGGTATTCAGCACCAAGGAACCTCTTGTGACCAGTGACGTTAAGGACTTTATCGAGACAGTGTCCAGAGGTTCCCTGACAACTCCACATATGGACTGTGTTTCATCAAGGAAGCCCGTCACTGTTCCTGCTGCCAGAAAAGACTGATGGAGATCTTGTCGACACTGGCCAGCTTCAGTGGGATTGACATTGACTGTCCCAAGATGTTCCGTCGTCTGGCAAATGTTCTTCTGAATGGACTCCACAACCTAGAGAAAGACCAACAGAAGAATGCAGTCCTTCTCCAGACCTCTGTAAAGAAGGCCCGGCTCGCTGATTAATCGCTGCAGTCTGGTAAGCTTTTGCTTCTATGTCTGTTTATTTGTGTGAATGTTTGTTTGCAATCACAAAGGTTTAACAATAATCCATTTTGTAAATTGTAAAACAACAAACGACTTGGGTTTCTTTAAAGTGTCCACTAACCTCATACAATAATACATGTTAAGTACGGCTAAAATTGGTATTTCAAAGCATAACAGTGCCTTAAAAATATTGTTTTATTTCACTATAAAAGTTTATATTAACTTATAATGCATTGAATAAGTCAATAGTTAATATATTTGTCCTATATACAATGTTAGGTTTCTAGTTTTGATATATTTGTCCAATATAAAATGTTAGGTGTTAAAGAAAGTAATGGCCTCCGCTAGCAGAGCCAGGAATCTGGGTTTGCACGTCCTGTTTAACAGTAGTCCTTGATATGTATATATATACACACATATATATATAATATATATATATATATTATACGAGCATACATACATACACACACTCATATATAAAAATATGCATATATACATATGTACATGCATATTTATATGTGCATACATACACATTTAACAAATTTTGCTTATTGTCTTTGTCTGTTTGTTCGATT
>NC_134782.1:63847645-63851934 GCF_046742065.1 Oratosquilla oratoria | reverse complement strand
TTATTCACGTGCGTCTGCCTCTTTCTGTCTCCTTTTCTCTCTCTCTCTCTCTCTCTCTCTCTCTCCACTCTCTCTCTCTCTCCTTCTCTCTCTCTCTCCTCTCTCTCTCTCTCTCTCTCCTCTCTCTCTCTCCCTCTCCCTCTCCCTCTCCCTCTCCCTCTCCCTCTCGCCCTCCCCTCCCTCTCCCTCCCTCCCCTCTCCCTCCCGCCTCCCTCTCCCTCTCCCCCTCTCCCTCTCCCCCTCACTCCTCCTCTCCCTCCCTCTCCCCCTTCCTCTCCCCCTTCCTCTCCCTCTCCCCTTCCCCCGCTTCCCCCCTCCCCCTCTCCTCACGTCCCTCTCTCTCTCTCCTCTCTCCTCTCTCTCTCCTCTCTCTCTCTCTCTCTCTCTCTCTCTCTCTCTCTCTCTCTCTCTCTCTCTCTCTCTCTCTCTCTCTCTCTCTCTCTCTTTCCTTCCCTCTCTCCCCAAACCGTAATCTATTAGTACTTCAGTCATTCCTCTAATTTATCAACCATTCAAGAAGCTAGTAAGTCTATCAAGTTAGTCAATCAGTCAGCCAATTTGGTCTTATAACAATCAGATTGTTTGACTGTTTCCCGCTCTCAGAAATGAATGGGTGAATATTACTTTGTCTGTCCATTTATATGTATATACCTTTTATGTCTTATCTTTATTTTCATTTTCCTTGTCCTCCATTTACTTAATACATTATTCTATTCTTCCCACTTTCTTACATTCTTTTCCTTTTAGTCGTCCCTCTTCTGTCAATTTACTTTGATTTTCTAATCACATGTTCCTTCTTTATCGCTTCCATGTCACGTGCGTCATCACCTCAGTTCCTGGTGTCCTTTTGACCTTTCTACTATTTTTTATGACATCACAAAAGCCCATCAAGATATTCATCCATCTCTCGTTTTGCCTTTCTTCTTTAATTTGACATTTTCTTTTCTTCACACCATCTTATGCCGTTACATCATCATTCTTCATTTCTTGGGGAACGCAGTGGACTAGAAAACATGGGTGCCGCCGTCTGAAGGTCAAAACCAAGGTATAGGCGGTTCGAATTCCATTAGAGCCAGCACGTGTGGGCGTTAAATGTATTGAATATTAAATCCCACAACTCCAACAAAGGATCGTGCTTCGCCACCTTGCAGAGCGGGTCATAACTGAAATGTCGAAAAAATTCAATCACACTCTCTCACTATCACAGTAATATTTGAAGACACGTTGCGTATTACCTTGCACGTCTTTTGACCTCTATCTCCTTTACCTCATATTCATCGGAGCCTCTTCCACATCATTCACAACAGCTATTCTCCACTCAGCCCTATCTCTTATATTGTCCCTTCTTGCTCAAAGCCCTTTTCACCCCATCCATCCATCTCATCCTCAGTCGTCCCCTCAAGTTCACTCCCTCCACCTATGCCTTCCATACCTCTAATACTTATCTGTCTTTACTCATTTCTTCCATATGTCTAAACCATCGCAATAATCTTTCATCAGCCCATTCGAACATCTCCATTTCCACCCAAGCTCTTCTGCTCACCTCCTCGTTTCTCACTCTATCCAACCCAGTAACCTCTACCATACTTCTCAGACATTTCGTCTCAAACACATTTAAACTTTTCCTCTCTTCCTCTCTTAAATTCCAAGTCTCCCAACTATACAATACCGTCGGTACAACCACTCCTTCATATAGTCTTTTGTTTGCATCCATTTCCAAATGCCCATTTCTCATGAACACTTTTTAATCGCCCCCAAGGCATTTACTTGCTTCTCTCAAACTTCAATTTACCTCCACCTCTACTACTCCCTTTCCTGCCATATGCAACTAAGGTTATCCACTTCCTCCAATCTCTCTCATCTAAGACTTCCAATTCACTGCCATCCTCTCCCCTTGTACATCTCGTCACCTTGCATTTACCCACATTTACCTTCAACATTCTACAATCGCATACCTCCCCAAACTTGGTCACTAACTCCCTTAATCCCTCCTCTGACCCTGCCACAAGCACAGTGTCGTCAAAAACAACAACTGGCTCACTTCCCACTTTTTTCCATTTTCTTTAACCATCTCTAGTCCCCTGCTCATTACTCTTGCCTTTACCTCCCACACCACCCCGTCCACGTGCACATTGAACAGCCATGGTAACATGACACATCTCTGGCGAAGTCCCTTCTTTACCTCAAACCACTATCTCCATTACCAATTCTAATACAAGTTCTACTACTCTCATAAGAACTCTTGCCTGCCCGTAACAGCTTTCCCCCGATTCCATATATCTGCAATACCTCCTACAGTACCTTTCTGTCTACCCTGTCATAAATCTTTACTAAATCCATAAAGGTAAAAAAAAAAATCCTTACATTTTGCTAAAGCTTTCTCACATATCTGCCTTACCATAAAAATCTGATCCACGTAACCTCTATCTTTCCTAAACCCACAATGTTCCTCACCTATTACTCCCTCTGTTCCTCTCCTAATCCTCTCAAATAAAACCCTCCCATAAGCCTTCCCAACTACACTTAACAAGCTGATCCCTCTGAAACTACTATACTCACACTTATCCCCTTTTCTCTTGTGAAGTGGAACTATACAGGCACACCTCCAGTCCTCCGGCACTCTACCCTCTCTTAAACAAACATTAAATAACCTCACCAGCCTGTCCGCCATCACTGTGCCTCCTTTCTTTAGACATTTCACATGACAGCCATCTAAGTCAGGTGCCTTACCTGTTCTCATAATTTTCAAAACTACTTGCATCTCATATTTTTTCATTCATTTTTCTCTTCCATTACTTTCATTTTACTAGCACCTCCTACTGCTACCACTAATCCCTCCTTATCCTCCTCAATATTTAAGAGCTCTAAAATACTCTGCCCATCTTCCCCTTACCGTCTTCTCTTCCGTTAACATCTGTTTATCTGCGCCTTTGACCTTTTCTTCATTCCTTGACTCACCTCCGCTTCCTCTTAACTTCCAAAACATATCTTTATTAATTTCAAAATTATATATCATACTCCCTCCACATTTTATATCTGCTTTCATTTTTGCTTTCTTTGTCTTTTGTTTTTGCCTCTCTTTTTTCTTTGTAACTCTCATATGTTTCTATCGTTTTTGCAATCAGTCCGTGAATGCTCTCTTCTTTTCTACTTCCTTCTTTACTTCATCATCCCACCACTCACTACCCTTCCTTCTATTCCCTCCTACCCTCCTTGTTTTACATACTATTTTCGCATGCCGTGTCATTCTCTCCTTGAAAGATCCCCATTACTCCTCCACTCCTACCTCTCCATTATCCTTTACCACCTCCCACACTACCCTCTCATTTTCCTTCTATTTAAACAGTTTAATCTAAGCACCTTTCTACCTTCTGCCCTGTTTTCTTTCTCCATCTATCCTCCACTCTCAACTTACCTCCCACTAAAAAATTATGACATTTCTCCATTCTCTCCCCTAAGAACATGACAATCTAGAAATATCCCTACTCTTTTCCCAGATACCAGTAGATAATTCATGAATGCCATTAAAGACTCATCAACCACCCTTTCATCTACCATCCTCTTCCATGTATACTTATGCTTGATTTCTTTTTCATAAACAATGTGCTAGCTATCATCAACTCTCTTTCAATTTTTTTTTATCATTAACTCTCCACTATGATTTTCATTTGGTACTCTATACTTCCTAACCACTTTGTCTATTGGTGCATTCCCTACTCTGTCACGAGCCTTCAGTTGTTACATTCAACCATCTTCAGGCCTCGTCCTAAACCCACACTGTTCCTCACCAATTACTACCTCTGTTCCTCTCCTAATCCTCTCAATCAAGACCCTCCCATAAGCCTTCCAACTACACTTAACAAGCTGATCTCTCTGAAACTACTATACTCACAGTTGTCCCCTTTTCTCTTGTAAAGTGGAACTATACAGGTACACCTCCAATCCTCCGGCACTCTACCCTCTCTTAAACAAACATTAAATAACCTCACCAGCCAGTCTACCATCACTTTATCTCAGTTTTTCAGACATTCTGCATGGCATCCATCTAACCCAGGTGCCTTACCTGCTCTCATCATCTTAACAGCTGTTTTCAGCTCATCTTTCCTTATTTCTCCTTCATTTTCCCCACTCATCACTCTCATTTTCTTAGCTCTTCTCACTGCACCTACCTTTCCCTCCCTTTCCTCCTTCACATTTAGCAACCCCCTAAAATACTCTGTTCACCCTCCTCTCACTACCTTCTCTTCCATTATCATCTCTCCATCTGCACCTTTTACCTTTTCTTCTCT
>NC_134782.1:63820145-63840145 GCF_046742065.1 Oratosquilla oratoria | reverse complement strand
GTAAGTAATCTCTGTACTACAACAGTTTACCGTGTTCAGTTCTTCGTTCTCTTCGGGAGATGAGGTTAACTGGGACACTTGGGGGTAGTTATTAACTTGCATGTCAGCATGATTTGGTTGTATGGTGGGGGATGACGCACTGTCCTAATGGACTAATAACGGCGCGTCTTCGTTGCACTTGGCTTTCCAAGCGCGGGCAGTCTCTGATGGTTATCGATCTTCTTCACGAACGCGATGTAATAAACAATGTCAACAAACCCCTCCAACAGAAAGGCTGCCTTACTTTCCTGATCAAAACAGACACAAAATTCCAAGATTGTATATAATGTTAAGCAACACATACATACGTATGTTGCTACGTTACTTTTATGTTAGAAAGTAAGACATTCGAAAAAGGATACGAGAATAAGTTGATAAACATATTTTCTTTGTGGAGATCAATCCCCATTCATGTGTGACTCTGGTCCGTAGGGGTGTTACTAAAGCCCACTAAGGTACTGACTACAAAAGAATTATGCTTGAACGGTGTATATAATGACCAGACAACACTTTAGTGTTTCATTTACAATTGTACTTATAGATGTTATTATGTTATTATAGTAGTATGTGGCTGTTGTACAATTGTACTTATAGATGTTATTATGTTATTATAGTAGTATGTGGCTGATCTGTCATACCAAGTGTTAACAGCTAATTACAACGAATTGAGATGGTGTCGGTTGTTAAGGATTATAAAAGAAATTTATACTTTAAAAGGTCTTCTCGAAGTGCGAAGGGAATATAGGTACCCATATTTGATACTAAATGTAAAAAAAATATCGAAATACGTGAATGATGCAATTGTGTGAAAATGAAATCTGTAAACTGAAATCCCAGAAACAATAATAATAATAGAAAAAAATCCTTGTTATCATACAATTGTTCTTAGACAATACAAAAATTATCGGATACTAACCTTTAAAGAAGAATCCTGATTACTTTTAACTATACTAAGTCTATTCTATTACTCTCCTTTATGACGTCTATGATAAACTTTTCGACGATTTGTTATTCCTAACGATAGAAGCGCTGGTCATTACCGTTTGAAGAAAAGACAAGAAGAAAATATACGTCAAATGAACTGCTACACGCAGAATGCCCTAACAAGCTCCAATTATTCACATGTTTATCTTAATGAGGGTCATATTTCTTCAAATATGACTGTAGCAACATCCAACATTCTTTGGCAAAATTTGGACGGTTCCAACGGAAACAATATTCTTTTTTCATAAGCTTCAGATTTTCGTTATCTATTTCAGGGATTCAATGAAAATTTAATTAGAAATATTTTGAAGATGTTAAAATAGGACAAAATGTAACTTTTGACAAATTAAAACGGATATTAGGAAGAAAACAAGAAAATAAAAAACTACAACCTAAAACCTGATTCCTCTGTTTCTACAAAAGTGCCCATTCTATGATGTCGAATTAAAGGAACATAATTTTTGTCTCTGTACGATCTGGAAGTTTCTACACGCTTTTGGTAGAATTAAGTAATGAAAGTTTTGGGTCACAGAAAAAAAAATATCAAGGATGATTTCAAATTGAATTAATTGCACTTTCAACGACTCTTTTCGGGAAAGCAGGTGACATATTAAACACTGAACAAAAAACACGAAGTTGGTCAACTTTTGTCAACACAATCACGAAACAAACATCAAAAAGTGTACTAGACACTCAACAGTATTACACTATCCAACAGTAGCACGACACGCTCTTACACGGCAATAACTATAACAATAACTACAGTAACTATAACAACACTGTGAGAATAAACACCGTGTGAGATCGAAACCTTTATTGCTACGATGCTTCGCTTGTTACATTTTTTTTCAAGTACAGACATGGCAAATTATACAAATGCATGCATTATACAAATGTATGAAATGTCCCCCTTAGTCCACTTCAACAAACTGTCCGAAATATCCTCCTTTATCTCCACCAAGTCCCACCCGTCCCCCTTCTCACACACACACCCTCCGCCCCTCCACCTACCACCCACCCCTCCAAGATAACCTCTCCCAGTTCCTTCCCCGTCGGCCTATATATACTCAGAGTGTTTGCCATGTCTGTACTTGAAAAAGCTGTAACAAGCGAAACGTCGTACCAATAAAGGTTTCGATCTCACACGGTGTTTATTCTCACAGTCTTGTCGGCGTTTGCCATTGTGTTTCTACAACAACACTCAAACGGACAACAAGCAAACACACTCATAATCATAAATAATTTTGCAAAGCCAAGCCATCTCAACCCTCACCCTGACAACCAACGTATCATTTGACATAAGAAAGACTTCCCCACATACCCAGACTACACACCCTTCATAGACGGTCAGACAAAGCATATAATCCATAACCTCAAACACTCATCCACCTGTGGCCCTAAGAATATACGTGACATTCACCAAAAAACCTTGGATCACATGGCATACAAGCACTCACGAACATTGCAAACTACAGCTATCCACACAACACTATACCTGACATCTGGAAACATGGGAAAATCATCATAATCCCCAAATCCAACAGCGACCTAACAGTTCCAGGATCACACCGCCCAGTCACACTTCTCTGCACCCCTTCCAACGTAGTGGAACGCTTCATACCACAACTCATCACACCATATATCCCCTTTGCCGAATCACAACGCTATTTAACACCACTCCACTCCACAAACACTCTTCTAATAAACCTTACACAAAGAGTTTTCGATGGCATCAATTCAGATAAGCTCCCACACAGAACACTTCTCATACCACTAGACATTAGTAAAACTTTTGATGTCATCCCCCGACACAATCTCACAAACAAAATATACAACACAGACGTGCACAATAATACCAAAAGATGGCTGGCCACTTAACTGGCAGGTAGAAATATCTGTCGTATAATAATCAATTATTTCACACCAAAAACTTTAGGAACGGAGTACCATAGGGCTCAGTTCTATCCCTCACACTCTTTAATCTATAAGCGCACGATAGACCACACCCGACACACCAGAAATACAAATTTCTTCGCACGCGGACGACATAGCAATTACATGCCCACACCGCAATGCAGACAAAGCCACATAAATACTACAACCATACCTCGACACACTTAACACCTCGTTCACTACAAATAGACTCGTAAAAGCACCCATCAAATCAACAGCCACACTTCTCATCAACTGGACAACAGGACACAAATACATACCACGTTTATTTATCAACAACACTCTCATGCCACACACACGTATACCCAAAATTATTGGCGTAACATACGAGTGTGACACATCCATGTCATTTGAACAAAACACCACAAACATAAAGACAAAATGCATACCTAATCTTAACGCGCTTAAATCAATTATAGGAACAACATTCGGGCAAAACAAAGTAACTACCACTACAGTTTACAATGTATACTCTCAGTGATGAATTATGTGAGCCCCACATGGGTCCCAAATCTCACTATGATACACCACAACACCCTACAGACTATGCAGGACAAAGCCCTAAGAAGATAACAGGCTGCACGAATACAACACCTAAAGATCATCTACACCATAAAACAAAATTTCTCAAAGTCAAGGATCCCCTTGACATGAGAGGCACACAGACATTTGCCGCAGTCTCAACAAACACAACCTACCCACTACACTACAAGACAGAACTTCCACACACGCCAAGAAACATGAAGACAACACCCAGTACCTATATTATACACAAACACTTTCTTCTCTCCCTCCTCAACCACCAGAAATCAGCCTCCAAAAGCATGTTCATAATCAATGCACTCACCATTCTATCAGCAAACTGAAGGACAACACATTGCTGCATGCCAGACCCCCTGATATTCATCCCTCTGAGTCCTCTCACCCCACAAGAGGACAGGGTCCACCTGATCTGACTGCGGTGCGGCCACCATACAGCCCTTCTAAGTTACCAGAAGAGACTGGATAACCGCATGAAGGATGCAACTTTTTACCCCATACCATACAATACATTATGGAAAACTGCATTACACACAATCATGTATGGTAACAACACAATATGCATTCCATAAAGGATGTGTGGGAAAGCCCTTTCCAGCCGTGGCGTTCCTCAGTGAGACAGGGGGCTACTCGGTCAGTCTAGAGAACGATAATTACAACAACGACACAAAGTTCCCCTTCATTCTGTTTCTAACCATTTCACTGCGTTTTGCGATCTAGTTGTTTATTCTGTCAATGTACGACTTTACTCATCTGAAAAAAACATATTCCGCGGAAAATTAATTTAAAAATATCGGCTCTCTCTCGATTAACCACTTCGTTACGTTAATCGTCGAGTGTAGTTAAACGACCAAATATATATTTGCCGCAAATCCCTTCCAAAAGTCCAGGGACAATCATGTATAAGATTAGGCAATTGTTTTTAGGAGCTGATTTTTAGCGTTAATTAGCTGAATGTGTGGACTTATTTAAGCATGGTATTTATACGGAATCTGAGTATTTTATTTTGAAAAAGTCGTATCAATGAATCGGTAGTTATTGTACTTAATTGGGTATTATGAACAAAGTGAGGCACATTTTCATAGAATCTTGAGAGTCTAAACAATGTTTGACATTTCTCTATGGATAATAATTTATGTTATGGCGTCTAGGTGTCCCCATTCCCCCTAAAAAAAAATATCAAAAGAGGCTATAAGAAAGTAGACATAATGCATAAGAACACATCAACAGAACGAATACTGATAACAATGAACTAGCCTATTTACATACATACATACATATACCAAGGCTTTTTTCCCCCATACCAGGGGGTAGCCAAAAAGGACAAGGCACAAAAACATTCCCACCCATTTCATCCCCGAAAAAACTCCACACCCCTCCACCCTCCCTCCCATCTTAGCACCTCCTAGATGACGGGTCATCCCTGCACCTTGTCCACTGCCCTGGGTCAGAAGCAGTGTCGCAGGACACAGCACATCCAAAGCAAGGCCGCTTCATTAAATCGGCGACCCCCCCTCTCCGTCCCCCCATATAAAGGAGAGGACGGTGAGAAATCCCTTCGGGCTGCGTCAAAATTTTTGCTCACACACACTACCTCACCCTCATTCCCCCGTCCAATCCACCTCATGTATCACAGTATTTTCCATATACAACCATTCTCCATTCACCCCTGTCTTCTGTCCTCTCCCGTCCTTCCTCAGCAGACATTCCCCTCTTCCCCAAAGCCCCCTTCACCCCATCCATCCATCTCATCCTAGGACGTCCCCTCATGTTCACTCCCTCCACATCTGCCTTCTATACCTCCTTTACTAGTCTTTCTTCACTCATTCTTTCCATGTGTCCAAACCATCCTAATACTCTTTCATCCACCCTATCTCCCAGCTCTCTTTCCACCCCTGTTCTCCTCCTCACTTCCTCATTTCTCACTCTATCTAGCCTAGTAACCCCCATCATACTTCTCAGACACTTCATCTCAAACACATTCAAGTTCCTTTTCTCTTCCTCTCTCATGTTCCATGTTTCTGCTCCATACAGTGCTGTTGGCACAATCACTCCTTCAAACGGTCTCCTCTTAGCATCCATTCCCAGATTCCTATTCCTCATTACACTTTTTAAACCACCAAGGCATTTACTCGCTTCTCTCAATCTACATTCTACCTCCACCTTCACTCCACCCTTTCCTGCCACATTTGCACCCAAATATCTAAAACTATCCACTTCCTCCAATTGCTCTCCCTTAATGCTCACTTCCAGATTACTGCCACTTTCACCCCTTGTACATCTCATCACCTTACTTTTACCCACATTTATCTTCAGCTTTCTTCTATCACACACTCTCCCAAACTCTGTCACCAGCTTCCTCAATCCCTCCTCCGATCCTGCCACAAGCGCAGTGTCGTCCGCAAACAACAGCTGGCTCACCTCCCACTTTTCTCCATTTTCCTTAACCATCTCCAATCCCTGACCCACTACCCTTGCATTCACCTCTCGCACCACCCCATCCATGTATAAGTTGAACAGCCAGGGTGACATAACGCATCCCTGCCGAAGTCCCACCTTTACCTCAAACCACTCACTCTCTCCTTTTCTAATCCTAACACAAGCTCTACTACTCTCATAAAAACTCTTGACAGCTCCCAGAAGCTTTCCTCCTATCCCGTATATCCGCATAACCTCCCACAGTGCCTTTCTGTCTACCCTGTCGTAAGCCTTTTCCAGCCTATTTAGCTGAACAAAAGGATCGTTAGGTTAGGTTCAAGGCTTCTCGTTTCAGAAGACGAACAACAACTTTAAAGATTGAAAGAAGAGGGCTGTTGGGAGTGGTTGCTGTGAAAAAGTTTTTTTGAACTTGAATTTTTCTCTTCATTTTAGCGCACAACACTTCCTATGGTTTTATTATATGTAACAAAATTCTGATGCAATAGCAATACTCTATCCATGAGATTATTCTTGACATATAGGTAGGAAATTCCAGAGGTCGTTATAATTGTTATCTGAAAAAGGAAAATGGATCCTAAGTAAAGAGGATCAGATATGGAGTGGTGATTCTCATTACAGAATCTGTACATCAGTAAAAGATCGGATATAGTTCATAGATTCCTTTGATTTATATACTCAATTTTTTTCGTAATGATATTTCTATGGCATCGCCTGAAGTCAAGTCATTTATAATCATTTGCTTATCGTAAGATATATAAAATCATAAAGAGTTGTTACATTCCAGTATTAGCTCAGAACTTTATAGACCTTGTGGCAAAACTATTCATCACCGCCAAATTCATATTTTTTTTATTGGAGTCCAAAAAGACAAAATTTTGAATATCTATAAAAGAACGACAGAAATGACGTTAAACTTTATATTTGTTTCTGATTAAGAGGGAACTGGTAACACGAACTACATATATATTTCAGAAACTTTAAATAATCATCAAAAATAAGACACATTAGATGACTTTATGACATTGTCTGACCCTTTCTAGCTACACGGATGAGTGGCGAAAAAAAATCAAGATATCTCTGAAACGTTAAAAGTAGTCAAATATGACAATATAACAACTGTACATCTTATCTTTTCTCTGTACAATAAATTATGTTTACATTAAAACGATAAAACAATGCTCTGGAAGGAAGTGTAAAAAGTATAGGAAGAGGCAATTTGGGTAGAGAGGTGAAGGGTGCAGACGGACAGATGTAAACAGTAGTGAAAATGGAAAGGAGAACATAAGTAAGGTATTTTGGATAATTGTTGGATGTAGAGTTGGTTAAAATGGGTTTGGCAGTACCGGTGACAGAATACAGGGAATGAATGTGATGGAAGAGGAATATGATAGGGCTATAGGAAAATAGAAGATACAAAACGCATTAAAACCCATGCTCCAAACAAGCTTTTGTCTTCAGGAAACATTTTAAAATGATAACATATTAGAGGAGCACAGATTTACGTTAGAGCAATGACGGCAGTAACCGGAAGGGGGAATTTGTCCTGAAATGTTTGCAGTTTGGGTTCTAAGAAGAACAAAACATGATCACAAATAACGAGTTCACATCAAGGCTTAAAATTCTTCCACATGGGACATTAACTTTCTTAATTTTGGTGACAAAATATCCTGAATGTTAAATATGAGAATTGTCAAACTTCCCTACGAAATGTGACAATAGTTCCGAAAGCCATTTAAATGACTTGCTGGAGATGATGGGCGCGAGAGGGTTTCTTTCTTTGCCTAATTTTGAAAGACCGTAAAAATAAGTCAACATGGTATTTTCATTAAGCTTCTTATACGTGTTGTTCTCATTCAGAAGATCTATTACTTTGTGAACATATACCTCGTGGTCTAATGTTAAGACTTTGCTTCCCTTATCTGCCTTGGTGATAACTATCTTGTTGAAACTATCTAGTTTTTCCACCAGCTGGCGGTAGCATTTCGGAAGAATTAAATTATTATCATTTAATTGGATGGAAATTTTGATAGTGATGTAGCCATTAAGGGTGAATAAAACCCCATGTATACCAAAATAGTTTGTATTAACTAACAACGATTTGTGTGAACTCCGTCTAGGAGCCGCGCAGGGTACAGACTGTTCGAAGTGCACTCATGTGAGTTTGTAAACAAACAGGAAGTGCTGAGGTTAGCAGCAAACAGGAAGTGCTGGGGTTGGCAATTCTTATAGGTTGCCACATTGGATGCTGGAGCTAAACATAGGGCTAGGCAACGTTACAGTGACTGAATATATCATCAGTTTCAGTCGCTGCCTGATGTAAATTTAACTCAGGAAGCACCATTCGGAGATGGTGAGGTAGCAGTTGATGTTTCTCTGAATAAAATGTCCCGTCCCTAACTCACGACTCGTGGATCTACCACCCACGTCCTAGGGCAAGATAATTCATAAGAACATAAGAATGAATCAAAATGCAAGAGACTATAAGGCCTACACTAGGCAGTTCCATGCCCATTACCTCCTATGATCCCTATCCATAAATTTATTTGATCTCTTAAAATAACCAGTTGTTTCAGCACTCGCTACGGGATTACTACGTTACTACTGGTAACCCAGTTATTGTCTATTTCATTCTTCAACCTACATTTTGTCTAATTACCATTAAACTCATTACCACGAGTCTTGTCATTTTGTATTAATATGATGACCTTGTCTGCATCACCCTTGTTAAAGCCCTTGACCCATTTAAATACCTTTATTAGAACGCCAGTACTCTGTCTTTCCAGAAAGTGTAAGATAAGGTGATTAAACCTGTCTTCATAGGTTGAATTTCTAAGACTTTGTATCATTTTGGTGATTCTCCTCTGTACTAATTCTAATGAAATTATATCCATTTTATAGGACAA
Organism: Oratosquilla oratoria; assembly: GCF_046742065.1. Lineage (NCBI taxonomy): Eukaryota > Metazoa > Arthropoda > Malacostraca > Stomatopoda > Squillidae > Oratosquilla > Oratosquilla oratoria. The sequence goes on along the minus strand of NC_134782.1, from coordinate 63,831,287 downwards.
AGACCAAAACTGTACCGCATAGCCGAAGATGGTTCCAACTATCGCCAGATAGTGCATACGGATAACTTCTACAAGACTTAAGACAGACAATACACCTGGGCAAGAAAACCTTAACCTCCTAAATTATGACTAGTCTTATAGACGCAATTTTTAAGACTTAATTTATTTTAGAAGCAATACGGATATTCGAATTTATAATATGAGAAGGCAATGTGTTCTCTCTTCCAAATATATTTCAGCTGCGTCCCTGCTGTATATTGCAATTAGGTAAATACAACTAGGTAAACGCACACACACACACACACACACACACACACACACACACACACACACACACACACACACACACACACACACACACACACACACACACACACACACACACACACACACGCAGTTGATAGAGGCTCAGACTCTCAGCACGGTGGTGCCGGGGGTACTGGGTTCGAATCCTGCCCAGGGCTGAAATTAATTCAGTATCGCTGCGCCTCGAGTCGTTACTCCAACTCTCGTGGGCGGGGAGTTGGGTGTGTGTGTGAGTGTAAGGTCATAGCATTACTCATAGATCGGTCATACGAGCTCTGAGCTCTCTTCCGAGAGGGAAATAGCTGTCGATCACGAGTCCAACACGTGATCCAAAGACCAAGGTGAAAGACCAAGGTGAACACACACACACACACACACACACACACACACACACACACACACACACACACACACACACACACACACACACACACACACACACACACACACACACACACACACACACACACACACACAGTATTACTCATAGATCGGTCATATATAAGCTCTGAGCTCTCTTCCGGGAGGAAAATAGCTGTCGATCACTAGTCCAACAAGTGATTCAAAACCATAGTGAATAGATAGTGAATCACATGCACACACACACACGCACACGCGTACGCACACACGCGCGCGCGCGCACTGGCACAGGAATGAAGATGATCATAAACTTCAATGATAAGATATGAGGGAAGAATGAAAATTTTGGAGTTTCGTATATTGGAAGGGCGAAGAGAGGTGATATGATAATGATCAGAAAGAAAATATAGGAAATATGGTCGGTGAGGATCTGCTGGTATTGGACAAAAAATCATCAAGAGATCACACTAAAATATTGAAATAACGAAAATTACTTAAGAGATATAGTGGATGTGTGGGTTTGTGGAACAAATTGGATGAAATATTATCCTGGAAATATTAGGTGTAACTAAAACCTCTCAGTCTTTTGCGTTAAGGCAACCGCAGCAAATAGTAGGTAATCAATACCAGGCTGAATGTAATAATAGTAATCGGTTTATCGAGTTACCAGTGATGCAGTGATGCATTGATAATGTAAAATTTGAGCTAATTGTTGGACTAGATTAAATTTGTTTAATGATGTGCATTATAGACGGAATGACGCTGTTCTTGTAGTGGCCAGTCGTCGGTGCTTTGATGGGAACGAGTTTGTTGTTGTGTCTGGTAGCGTGGCGTGGTACCACGCAGTACATCAAATATCCTAATTTTTTCATATCTATACTTCAGGATTATGTTTCATTGTTTTGTGTAGATTAAAACAAATGTTGTTATTATATAATGTAATAGATTAGTCTAACACATAGTTACATTGAACTATTAAAAGATAAACAACTTAGTGGTTGGCAAGGGAATGAAAATCTAAGTTCTCTCTGTCAGCGGTGATTCTGTCTTTCTCTTCTTTTACAGCTTCAGCGTCATGAGCACTCAGGAACATTTGGTCAATTCCTTTAGACCTTCTACCAGGAAGAAAAGGAACAACAACAATGGCAACGGCATCCAATGGAAGCGTGGCAAGGTACGTCTAGTTAAAACTGGACTTGTGAGACTGAACCAAGGGACCATCGGACATTTACTGACAATTCTGAAGTATTAATCAATGATACTGACCACACTGGATAGTTACTAAATAGCCTAGAAAGCCGTCTAGAGAATTTTAGTTTGATGCTGAACGCACAAAAAAGATTATGGTTGTCAATAGGTTGTCAGAGCTACATTGGACATATTAAAGGATTATATAGAAAAATCGAAATGGTTAAAGAAAATTATTATTGTCAAGGAATACTGACAAACTTCTTCATATCGTAGATTTCGAATCAGGTGAGTGGATTATTCCGAGATAACAAATCTGCAAAGGTCACCCTACTGTCATTCTCTGAGGATGAAATAATTGGAGGTAGCTATGACGTCACCAGGAAGTAAATTATTGGAGGACACTTCTATGACGTCACTGGGAAGAAATTATTGGCAAACGCCTTTGTGACGTAATACGGGGAAACAAATCGAAAGACAATTTTGTGACGTCACAAGGGAAGAAATCAATAGACGACGTTTCTGCAACATCATTCCTCCCAAGAGAGGACGTGGCATCATGAACTATGACGTCATCAATGCGTCGTCACAGAAAAACGCTCGTTTTTAAGCCAGGAAATATGTCACAGTATGTGTGAGGGTGCGTGTATGTACGTGCGTGCGTGTGTGTGTGTGTGTGTGTGTGTGTGTGTGTGTGTGTGTGTGTGTGTGTGTGTGTGTGTGTGTGTGTGCGTGCTCGCGTGTGTGTGTGTGTTAGTGCATGTCATTCACCATGGTCTTAGATCACGTGTTAGATTCGTGAAGACCCACCATCTCGGGTAAGAGCTTCAGATCCTATATGGTCTGATTTATGGATAATATTGTGACCTTTCAAACCGCCCACCCACAAACACACACATATTCTCTTACTCAAGGTGGACGGTAACAGCTTGCATTTACGATGTGGGACCTTTCACACCCCGAGAGAAACGCAAATTTAGCTCCCAACCTTGGTGGCTCGTGACGCTATCTACCACACCAGTAAGCCGTGTGTGTGTGTGTGTGTGTGTGTGTGTGTGTGTGTGTGTGTGTGTGTGTGTGTGTGTGTGTGTGTGTGTGTGTGTGTGTGTGTGTGTGTGTGTGTGTGTGTGTGTGTGTGTGTGTGTGTGTGTGTGTGTGTGTGTGTGTGTGTGTGCATTTTGCCTAGTTGTATTTACCTAGTTGTATTATACGGGAAGGGGAGTTATGCTCGTAGTGACCCGTCTTTGTATCTTTCAGCACTTAGTTTGTTCTTAAATTCTTGTATGATTTATGCGCACACTATTGTTTCGTCCAATGTGTTTCAGACATCCACCACTCTGTGTGGAAAACTATTTTTCTTCAGGTCTCTTCTATAACTATCCTTTTTGAGTTTCTTTTCATGTCCTCTTGTTTTTCTTTTATCCCAATTTAATAAATCTTCTCTGTCAAGAACTTCCATGCCTTTCATGATTCTGTAAATGGCCAGTAGATCTCCTCTTTCTCTTCTTTGTTCCAAGGTTGGTAGTTCCAGTTTGGACAATCTTTGTTCGTATGTCAATTTTGAGGGTGTTGGTGCCATCTTTGTTGTTGCTCTCTGGATTCTTTATATTCTTCCTTGTGCTGGGTGTCCATAGTGTCGCAGCGTGCTCCAATCTTGGTCTAATCAGTGTGACTGATAATTTCTTTACCATATCTTCATCCAAATAACCAAAAACCACTTTTATTTATCTTAGTAAATTGTAGGTTTCTCCGAATATTTTGTTAATATGCTTGTCTGGTGATATGTCTTTGTTAATAATCACTCCTAGATCCTTTTCAGGACTAACTTCTTTTTACTTCCATTGTACTAATTTTATATTGTCCTGATATTATTATTATTAATATTTTTTTCATCATTATTATTATGTCTGAGAAGTATGATAGGGGTTACTAGGCTAGATAGAGTAAGAAATGAGGAGGTGAGGAGGAGAACAGGGATGGAAAGGGAACTGGGAGATAGGGTTGATGAAATGGTATTGGGATGGTTGGGACACATGGAAAGAATGAGTGAAGAAAGATTAGTAAAAGAAGTATGGAAGGCAGAGGTGGAAGGAGTGAATATGAGGGGGCGTCCTAGGATGAGATGGATGGATGGGGTGAAAGGGGCATTACAAAAGAGAGGAATGTCTATGGAGGAAGGACGGGAGAGGAGAGAAGATAGGGGTGAATGGAGAGGGGTAGTGTATAGATGATGCTATGATGCATGAAGGGGAGTGGGTGGGGGTGGGGGGTGGGGAGGTATGTGTGAGAAGAAAGTTGACGCAGCCCGAAGGGATTTCTCCCCGTCTTCTCCTTTTCTGCACGAGGGGACGGAAAGTGGGGTCGCCGAATTTATGAAGCGGCCTTGCTGTGGATGCGCTGTGTCTTGCGACACTGCCTCTGACCCAGGGCAGTGGACAGGATGCAGGGATGACCCGTCATCCAGGAGGTGCCAAGATAAGAGGGAGGGAGGAGGGTGGAGGGGAGTGGAATATATAGGAAATAGAATGGGTGGGAGTGGTTTCTATGCCTTTTTCTTTGTGGCTACCCCCCATGTAGGGAGAAAAAGCCTTTAGTATATGTATGTATGTATGTATTATTATTATTATTATTATTATTATTATTATTATTATTATTATTATTATTATTATTATTATTATTATTATTATTATTATTATTATTATTATTATTATTATTATTATTATTATTATTATTATTATTATTATCATTATTATTATCTTTTTTTTTTTTTTGCTTTTTCCAAAATCCAATATATTACATTTCTTGATGTTGAAGTTCACTTCCCACTTTTGGCTCCATTTCCAGATTTTGTCCATGTCTCTCTGTAGTGATTCACAATAATTTTCTGTACTTGCTTTCTTTAGTTGTTTTGCATCATATACAAAGAAGTTCATATAACATTCTACACCTTCATCCATGTTATTTATACATATAGCAAACATTATCGGAGCTAATACAGAACCTTGTGGGACTCCACATATCATTTCTTCCCAGGTCGAGTTTTTGTCTCTATGTACCACCCTCACCACCCTCATTTTTCTCCCGTGTAAGAAATCTTCCATCCATTTCAATAACTTTCCTTATACACCTCCTGTTGTTTCGAGTTTTCTTAGTAGTTTTTTGTGTCGTCCTTTATCAAATGCCTTTTGTAAATCCAGGAAAGCACAATCTGCCCATCCGTCCCTTTTTTGCATTATATCTATTAATTCTGAATAAAAATAGATTAAATTCGTGGCACATGATCTTCCTTGTCTAAAGCCAAATTGTTTTGGATTTTTTATATTGTTTTCTTCCAGATGTTTAGTCCATCTACTTTTGATAACTTTTTCACATATTTTAGCTATTTTGTTTGTAAGGGAGACCTGTCTGTAATTTGTTGAGTATTCCTTATCTCCCCCTTTATATATTGGTACAATGTTTACATTTTTCCAATCTTGTGGTATCTTTTCTTCTTTGAGTGAGCAATCTATTTTCTTGTATATTTTGGTCCGATAATTTATCTATACATTTTTTTAGTATCCAATTTGCAATTCCATCCGGACCGTGTGATTTTCTGGCATCAAGTTTTATTATTTGGTCACTTATTTCCTTCTGTGTCACAATTATTTCTTTCATTGGAGGAGGGATGTTTCTCCCTTTCCTTCATCCCAATTATGTGTATTTTTATTTTATATTTTAAATGTTTGTTCACAATTTCTGCCATTTCTACATCTTCTATATATTCCTCATTCCCTTGACGCAGTTTCGCTATTTCCTGTTTATTTTCTAATTTACCATCTACTATCTGTAGAATAATTTAGGTTGATCCTTACATTTGTCTATTATGTCTTTTCATAGTTTGTTTTTTCTTTTCTGCGTATTTTTACGCATTCACTTTTTAGTTTGATATGTATTTGCTACTTACCCATTTTTATTTTATTTTTTCCAAGCTTTGTCTCTTCTATCTTTTGCCTCACTACATTTTTTGTTGTACCAGCGTTTAATGTACACATTTTCCTGTTTTTGTTTTGGTACATATTTATCTATTTCTTCATTATAGATTTCTTTTAATATATTCCATTTCTCTTCCATCTTTGTTTCTTTATTTAGGAAGTTTTCTCTATTAAATTTTTAAAAGAATTTTCTGAGTTTTTCAAAATCCGTTTTGTTGTACATTAGTCTTCCTTTTATGTGTTTCTCATTTCTTCCCAAATAAATTTCCTATTTTAGTTCGAACTCGATTTGTATGTGGTCAATCTTTGCAATTGGTGTCTTGTATTCCATTTTATCCACAATTTCAGGCTCTGATGCAAGTATTAAGTCTAGTTTCGACGATTCTTCATTATTTCTATATCTGGTATTTTCTTTTACCTATTGAGTCATTGTGTATTCAATGGTCATATCCATTAGTATATTTCCCCAAAAGTCATCTCCATCTTTCACTGTTATCTCCCAACACATTTCTTTAAAGTTAAAGTCCCCCATAATTACTAAGTGTCCTCCTTCTTTCAGTATATCATTTAATGCATGCTTTGTGTCTTTCAATATTTTGGAATGGTCACTCTATTCAAGAATATGTTTTTGAAGGCACATATTATATCAATAATTTTTTCTACTTTTCATGTCACTGTTTTTAACTTTTATCATAATCTATTCCACATTATTATTTCCTTCTGTTATCTTTGTCACATTTAAGCCTTTAAAAACATGACTCCTCCACCCTGTTTCTCCTCTCTATCTTTTTTTATCCAATGATTATATAAACCTTGTCCCACAGTATCTGGTGGTACCTTTTAATGTCTTCTCCACAATTCCCATTATATCCGGTTTTGCTTCTGGCAGATAGTCATCAAATTCATTTAATCCTGAAATCATGCCATCTATGTTGGTATACGTTATTCTTAATTTCCTTCCTTTTTTGTCTCCTGTATTTCTTTTTTCTATGTACAATTTTCTCAGCCTCAGGTCCAGTACTCTTAAAAAAAAAAAAAAAAAAAAAAATATATATATATATATAGATAAATAAATAATAGTAAAGATAGAAATAAAGATAAATAGATAATATATACATATATATATGTATATATGTATATATATATATATATATATATATATATATATATATTCAGTCTGTTTTTCTCTGTTTTTCTTTAACTTAATTTGTTTGTGTTCTCTTTATTTTTCCTCATCGATAATTTCTTTTTTTATTTATATATTTTTTTGTAATTTTCGCTTTTTGCCAACTTTACTGTTTTTGTTAGTATTTCCTCCGCTATCATTTGAGACCTTAGTTTAATTTTCAGTGGTCTATTTTTTCTTTTTATTTAGAGTATAGTTCCATTCTATGAACTTCCTCTATTTTCTTTTCAATTTCTTGCCCCTCATGTATCTTTTTCAGAATTGATTTTGATATTTCTTTCTCCTTTTTTCTCTTAAGTATGTAGATGCATTATGTTTTTCTTTAACCCGTACGTTGCCGGGCGAATGTTGAATATATACCCCCCCCCCCCAGCGTCGGAGCCAAATTTGATTTTCACCTATTGCTTAAATCAACTCAGAATTATGTAAAACCAACAAATCTTGCTTATTTTGATTCACCTTAGCCTAGAAGTGGAGAAACTGGGTCGATTTTGTCGAGATATGCTTGCAAAAGTTTGGTAGAGCATCTATAGACTTTCACTCCTCACGCGGGTTGAACGGGATCGTATTTTTTCGGGGAAGCTTCGTTAGAATTTCAGAGAGTGAAGCAATTTGATATAATGTTCAAAGTCAATGTACAGTCGCCCATAATAGTCTGACACTTGCGTAAAATAGGTTTATGAATAATTTTTGTGGATTTTTTGGCCAATATTTATCACTTTGTTATGTGGTAAATTGATTCTTCGGTATCGTTTATTTTTTATAATTTCATGGAGGATAGGTGATGTGTTGTTTCTTATTGTTTTGGTAAATGTTTTAGTAAGCATCCATCACATTATTATTGCCCGGCCACATTTTGTATTACACATTTATTAAGAAAATTAGAAGTGCGAAATTGCCAGTTCTATACGTCTAAATACGTATTAAATAGCACTTGCCTAAGTGTCGAAGTACAATGTCACCATCTCATACTTCGTTTCGTACACCAGAATCGCCTAAATTACGTCCTAAAAGTCGATTTTATACCTCAAGTTACACCCGAAAAATTGCTGCCAGGGTTGTCAGTTTTGTCAATAAATCAAATAATTTAGATGTCTTTTATAGCCAATGGATAGGGCTATTTGGTCATTACCACATATTTGACCCTGAATAAAATGCCTATTTTTGGCGAACTTTTGAAATTGCGGCATACAACGTATGCCGCTGAGGCTGAAGGGTTAATACCATAAATTACTATGCACTTCTTTTTTATCAACTGTCTCTTTGACCCAATTTTCTTTTTCTTTAATTACTATGATGACTGTTTCTTTTGTATTTTCTTCCCCTTGTTGCTGTATCAGTTCTTTAAAAGTTATTTTTTGGTTTTCTTGTTCCATTTTCCATTGATTTTTTATTTCTTGGAGATCTGTCTCTTTTTAAGGTTTCACCGCTTGTATTTGTTCCTTTACTTTTTTCTTTCAAAACCTCATTTTTATTAGTATCTTCATTTTTCATTCATTCGTTCTCACTTTTGACTATGCTTAACTCCTTTTTTAGACCATTAAGCTCTCTGATGATTTCAACATTTTTTTTTTCAACTCATTCAGATCTGTAATTTCATTTATTAGTTCTGTAATCTGATTTCATAGAATATTGCTATACCTTGTTTCTCTTTCCAATTCTATACCTCTACCTAGTATTCCACTTTCTTTTGCAAACCCTGAAAATGCTATATTTTCATACCTTTGATTCGACATCGGCGTTTCCATGTTGCAACTTTTTTTTGGGATGACACCTAACGGTGATTCGACCCTGCTTACATCCAGTTTTCTCTTTGTTGGTTCATTATCTTTTTGTCTTTTTCTTCATTATTCTCCATTTCATATTTAATCACTGAGTGAAATTACTCTATTTTATCATTTCGGTAACTCAATAAACACAGGTCTCTATGCCAATACAAAATTAGGCGTTTTCCAACTGATCGAAAAAGCGCGCGCACGTGTGTGTGTGTGTGTGTGTGTGTGTGTGTGTGTGTGTGTGTGTGTGTGTGTGTGTGTGTATGGATCACGTGTTGGACTCGTGATCGACAGCTATTTCCCTCCCGGAAGAGAACTCAGAGCTCATATATGACCGATCTATCGGTAAGGTTGTGACCTTACACGCACACACACACCCAACTACTCTCCCATAAGAGTTGGAGTAACACCCGCAGCGTAGCGATACTGAAATCATTTCAGCCCTGTGCGGGATTCGAACCCGGACCACAGTAGTGGCAGCCGGTAACTCTACCAACTGCGCCACGTGTGTGTGTGTGTGTGTATGCATGTGGGTGTGCGTGCGTGCGTTTGCGCGCGCGCGTGTATGTGTGTGTGTTTGTACGTGCGTTTGCGTGTGCGTGTGTGTGTGCATGCGTGTATTTGTGCTTGTATGTATTTGTGCATGCATGTGTTTGTGCGTGCGTGTGTTTGTGCGTGCGTTTGCGTGTGTGTGTGCGTGCGTGTATTTGTGCGTGCATGTATTTGTGTGTGCATGTGTTTGTGCGTGCGTGTGTTTGTGCGTGCGTTTGTTTGTGCGTGCATGTGTTTTTGCGTGCGTGTGCGTGTTTGCGCATAGTTTGCACATAGGTGCATACTTGCGTGTGTACACATTTCCGCGTGACCACCTTAACTCTTACACGTATATCACACACACACACACACACACACACACACACACACACACACACACACACACACACACACACACACACACACACACACACACACACACACACACACACACACACACACACACACACACACACACACACACACACACACACACCACCCACACACCACACACACACACACACACACAGACACACACGCACACTCACGCACACACACACACACACACACACACACACACACACACACACACACACACACACACACACACACACACACACACACACACACACACACACACGCACACTCACGCACACACACACACACACACACACACACACACACACACACATACACACACACACACACACACACACACACACACACACACACACACACACACACACACACACACACACACACACACACACACACACACACACACACACACACACACACACACACACACACACACACACACACAGGCAAACGCGTACCTGTCTGTTGTGTTCTGACGAGGACGTCAAGGAAAAGGAGATGTCCATTGTTGGCTTCTTCGTAGGTAAAATTCAGTCCGGAGGCTCTGATGAATCGGGTTTTCAGGTTTTGAAGTTCCCTTTCGTCTCTTACTCGTACGAATATATCGTCCACGTAACGGCAGTAAATGGAGGGACGGGCCTCTGCTAGGAGATCTGTCTCAATGGTACCCATGAAGAAATTTGCAAACAAAACTTCAAGGGGGCTACTCATTGCCACACCATCCTAATGGAAGGATGTACAAACAAATGGATGGTGTGGCAATGGGTAGCCCCCTTGGAGTTTTGTTTGCAAATTTCTTCATGCGTTAAGTCTCTTCAAGAGACAGGTTCATGAGATCGAGCACGAAGTGGACCTGATCGTTCTTCCGTCACTATCTTTTTTTAGTTTCTTTTCGTGTCCTGTCGTTTTACCGTTGTCCCATATTAACAAACCATCCCTATCTAAAACTTCCATTCCTTTCATTATTCTATAGAGATAGTCAACAGGTCACCTGTTTCTCTTGGCATCCAGAAGCTAGAATAAATCATATGACAGTAAAAGAGGCATTGGAAAGACTATTTAGTGTTTATTCACAATATTTTGGATCATTTGACGCCTGAACGCTTTGTTGTCCTCCCAGAGGATGAATGAAAGACGTTTCTCAAATCTGAGTTGCACCCTCGGGACTCCAATCTTGATGTTCCTTCTCGCGGATGCCTTTGGTCTTTGTGCATTTTTTTTTTTATCGAGACATGATCAAATACGCACAGGACTTCGAGGTGTTTGGGAGCGTCGGGGGACTCAACCAAGAAGAAGAAAAAATAGAAGTGTCCTTTACCTCAGAATTTCGCGAGTTGTTCGAGATCAGAACTTTTTTGGGCTCAGGCGCTTTCGGATGTGTCCACAGCGCAGTCTCCAGGTCGACTGGAGAGGAAATGGCCATCAAGAGCCAGTTTGTAAAGTTCTG
>NC_134782.1:63807645-63815145 GCF_046742065.1 Oratosquilla oratoria | reverse complement strand
CCAGTCCTTTTAAGAGGGATCAGACATCGTTAGAAAGGATCCAAACCCCCTAAAGCGACTGCAAGGCTTTTCTATTTGGTCTAAACGTGCGTTTCGTTTCATGAAAAACCATAAGTACCTTTGAGGTGACATCCAAATACAGTGTCTTGGTCTTTGGTTAAATTCGTTTCATGTTGTATTGATTTCATCATTATGGGATACAGGATTTTTTCTTTTATATAAATACACCCAGTCTGCATCAATGCATGTTTCCAGGTTAATAATTAATACGTTCTATGTTTTACCGAAAACAAAATGTGGATAAATTACAAAGTTATTAATTAGAACAGATCATGGAAAGGTATTTTATGAGCATCCCTAACGTGCAATTTGTAATCATTACAGCGTTCTAGGCTAACTTGATATAGTGAATTTAGGTTCATGATGTATGTAATTTGTAAATAATTCCTCATCACACCACGCGTTCATGGCAGTGCGTCATTCCTCCTTTTCAGTTCTTTCATAATTTTCCTTTTTTAATTTTTTTTTTATTCTTATTCTTATCTACCACTTCTTACCTCCTCCTGTCCTATTTTTCACTAATCCCTCTTCTTTTAATGTATTTCCAAAATCTCCATCAATTAATTCTTAATAAGGATATTCACCCTAATTACCCTTTTCTTTGTTTTCTCATCCTAATCCTACTTCTAATAACATTCCATCTTTTGTTTCCATAAGCTCTTGATTCCATAATGTTCCCTTCATTCCTCTCCAAACTTGTACATCTACTAGTCTTCTCTCCCGTCTTATATTTCCCAAGACATTATCTAGTAGAAACCTTGGTCTAACGTTTCCGATAGTCAGAGTAAATTTGTGCCTTATCTTTTTAAAGAAAGCGTTATATCCTATCTTATTCCAACACTAACTTCTATTCACAGCTTCTTTATTGCTTTGTATGTCACAATGTCTCCTAATCTCACGATCTTATCTTCTATTGTCAACACTTTATTTCTCCCCCACAATGATTTTCACATATTTTAGCTCACACCAAAAACTCTCTACCTCCCTCTTCCAGGTGTCCCCGAACGGTGAACTCAGCAGACCTTGTTAATTAATTTCCAGTTTGACCCATGTCGTTTCTTATTTACACCTCCTTGGTCTTTAACATTTTATACATTTCATCAACGTAACCACTACTCTTTTCAGTACAATTTTATGTTCTTAATATTCTTCCTCCTCTTCCTTGTGCTCTTTTCTAACTTCGACTTGATTTCACGAAGAACGAATTGATCTACGTCCATCTACATTCTCCTGCATATTTCCAATACCTTTTGGCTCAAACGGTCTTGTTAGATTATGTACACACACACACACACACACACACACACACACACACACACACACACACACACACACACACACACATATATATATGTATATGGGCAGGAGATTTTCTCTTATGCATATTTCATTAAAAGTGGTGGTTAGTTGTGCATTTATTATTGTCTGAAATATATTTTCCATATGCCTTACTATGGATTCTTGTTCCTTTGAAAGAAGGTTTATGACTTCAGTATGGGTAATCATGTTTGCTAGATCGCGATTTCGGGTTCAAGACCCTTCTTCTGTGGCTTTGGGGATGTTCTATCTGGTCAGGATAAGAATTGTTCCGGTGAATTGTGTAATGATATTACATTTTATACTTAAGTTTCCATACTTGCTCTTCACTATGGGAGGTTACCGGTTACCTGGGAGAGGTTACCTGGTAACTCAGGTAGTGATGAAATGTCACGTGCTAGGGAGGACCTCCGGCTTCGTGTTGTGACGAAATGTCGTGCGCAAACGGTTTACCGGAACAGACAGCTTTGCTCTACTCTGGTTTTCTCAATTCCCAATGCATTGGAATGGGAGGATGAGTGAGTTTGAGTAGCTATATTTCTAAATTCAATGCAAACACCCCAAACGATCATGTTCTTTCGTTTTTCTATTTTCCTTTTCCATTTAGCTCTCTTATCTGGTCTGTTCTTTTGACCAAGCCCGGATATCTGTCACGTGTTTTATCTAAACCGTCCCATGAGATTCGCACTCACCGGAAACTGCAAGTTCCCAGGTTAACTTCCCCAGTGGGTAACGGTGACAACACAATAGCCTGACTTCTCGGGAACGTGAGACAAATAAGACGACTTTGTCAGAAGGGTAAGAACCTTCTGAAAGCTCTTTTCGTCTTTATCCCGTACACAAACTCCTCTTCGAGTTCGATCCCGCGAACTCTGAAATTCCTTTGCAGAATTTCTGTGTTTTTTTTTAGGAACTAACTCCAAATATCCGCATATGGGTAATATAAAACTGATTTAATCATGTGGGGTATGAAGCCCTTTCTCTATAAGTTTTGTTTAGATCTAGATAAAAGAAGATAATTTTGTACTATTCTGGACAAAGAGGCAGATGACATTAGAACCTTCGAAACGATCTGATTAGTAGATTCATATATGTCGAAGTAATGCTAATTATGCGTTTCGATTTAGATTATCTTTCATCTTTTCTGTTCTAGGAATTGCTAGCAAGTAGCGCAGAGCATATGTAACTTCGTCATCTATATTTTCTCCCTTATACTATGATATTGATAGTATTTTCATATAAGCCTTTACTTAACATTTGAAAAAAGGATTCTTGTCTAAGGTTTAGTCGTGGGAACAAGTTTAGAAATCTAAATGATATTTCTGAAATTTTACTAAATGAAAAAATAAGTGAGGAATTTTTGTGAACTATTTCATTGAGTATTTTCCCTAAATAGAGAGAGAGAGAGAGAGAGAGAGAGAGAGAGAGAGAGAGAGAGAGAGAGAGAGAGAGAGAGAGAGAGAGAGAGAGAGAGAGAGAGAGAGAGAGAGAGAGAGAGAGGGAGGGGGAGAGGGAGGAGAAAGAGATAGATAGATGGATGGATGGATAGATAGATATAGATGGACAGGTAGATAGGTGGATATAGATGGACAGATAGATATAGATGGACAGATAGATAGATAGGTATAGATGGACAGACAGACAGACAGACAGACAGACGGACAGACATATAGGTAGATAGAGAGACAGACAGATAGAGAGAGGGACAGGTAGATAGATATAGATGGACAGATAGATAGATATAGATGGACAGACAGATAGATAGGTAGACAGACAGACAGGCAGACAGACAGATAGGCAAATAGAGAGACAGATAGATAGACAGACAGACAGACAGACAGACAGACAGACAGACAGATAGGTAGATAGAGAGACAGATAGATAGAGAGAGAAATGTGTTTTTTCTTGTTGGTTATGAAGAGGAGACAGGAATATAAAGGGAGTGGGGATTAATAAGAGTCAAATGGTCATTAGATATTTAAGGTTCTAACACCTACACTTTATCATTCTGATATCTAATTTCACCAATCAGATGTGTTTGAAAACGAGTTTAGTCATTATTCTAATTACTATGTCATCATAGTCACAAGAACATTTTGACCACCATGTTCCTACAAGCCATCAGTGATACCATCAGAATATCACTGTATTATAAAAGAAAAAATAATGGTAATCTATAATAAGTAGTTATTTTATGCATATAAACACATTGAGTGGTATGACAGCTATCGCTATCATTCACACATGTGTTTAATATCATACAGAGTAAACGCAATCTTCATAACGATAAGGCGAAACAGGAAAATAGGTCTTGGTTCATTATCCAGAAATAGGTCTTGGTTCATTATCCAGCATTTTTCCACTTTATGACACTTCCTAGTCTTCTTTTTTACTTTTCTGGTAACTAAATATGGAAAAGATTCAGCAATCACTTATGAAAAAACAAAAACAAAATACCAAATCGACATACAAAATGAAAAATATTATAATAAAGAATTGGAACTACTTGTTTGAAAATGAACAACACGTTCAGACGAAATGGCTACATATTCTCGTGTGTGGAAAATAGATATCAAAGAACATATAATAAATATTACAGAATATAACAAATATGTCGAAAGTAGTTTCACCCACTATAAATCTTAGTGTCATAACATAAAAATTAATCCACAAGACTAAGGTAGTATGCAATCATTTACTGTAAAGGCGTACTATGAATATCAATTGAATTATTACCAAAGATAGTAAAATAAGTATACATACACAGACCTCTCCTACTTACTCGAAGTCAAAATCGGCTTTCTGCCTGGCGTGATGACGATCACTGATGGATTCTACGTGTTTACATTTTGCATCTAATGTGCATGGCTATGGCTGTGTCCTCAATTTACAAAGTTATATGGAGACCCGTCATATCAATTCGAACGGTCGTATTTTCTGGCCAGGTAGCAATTTAGAATAATGTTTGTTAAAGATGCAGGAGAGGTGACTAAAATGAACCTGACTAGTAACACTAAAGATAAATGCAATTGTATAAAGGGATCTTGTATAGATACAATGATATTTACTGCTCATGCATGTATGTACATGTATATATATTATATACATACATATATATATATATATATATATATAATATATATAAAACAATAATATATATATAAAATATATATAAATATATACATATATATATATGTATATATATGTATATATATATGTATATATATGTATGTATATATGTATATATATATATATATATATATATATATACGTGTGTGTATGTATATGTATGTATATGTATGTGTATGTATGTGTATATATGTATATGTATATGTATGTGTATGTATATGTATATGTATGTATATATATATATATATATATATATATATATATATACATATATATATATATATATATATATATATATATATTGGACAGAAGGACGACAGAATGAGTGGAAGGGCGGTGAGATAAACACCGAGTAATGTTGGAATGTAAATTTACTGACGTTTCGTCCTTAACAGGACTTCTTCAGAGTATGAGTACATAAGCATAAAATCAACATATATATACACGCGTTCATGTCCGCGTTCCTGCTAACCCACGCCACTCGAGTCCGCTTGTTTCCTCATCTCCCGGCGGATGAGTCGTCCGGACATTTGAGACAGTTTGATGAATCCGTCCCTGTGATTAAGGCAAGGCTGAGATGCTATATATGCTGCCTCAACTAGTTTCCTCTTTTTCTTTTCTAACCCCTGTTGTAAAATCTCTACCCCGCTCCAGTTGGGAAGGTGTCCAAATTGGTCCACATGAACCACCAATGCGTTGGAAGTGCGGTGGGCTTTTAGGTCGTTCTTGTGTTCGTATGTTCGCTTGCGTAGACCTCTCCCAGTTTCTCCAAAGTAGCTCAGTTCACAGATGCTACATGGTATTTTGTATACCACGCTATTAGTGATGTTGTCTTTTTTCTCCTTACCTCTCACTATTTCGCCAATTTTCATGCTGGATGAGCTGGCAATCTTCAATACTGTGTTGCGTAGTAGGTGTCCTAATTCTTCCGTGTGTTTGGAACTGGGAACCACAATGAAGTCACCTTCCTTATCTTCCTTAACCTCATCCTTTTTATCCAATGTTCTGAGTGCTATTTTTCTCAAGCTGTGTAACAATCCTTCCGGGTACCTGAGATCTGCGGACTCGAGTGGCGTGGGTTAGCAGGAACGCGGACATGAACGCGTGTATATATATATGTTGATTTTATGCTTATGTACTCATACTCTGAAGAAGTCCTGTTAAGGACGAAACGTCAGTAAATTTACACTCCAACATTACTCGGTGTTTATCTCACCACCCTTCCACTCATATATATATATATATATATATATATATATATATATATATATATATATATATATATATATAAATATATAGATTTATTAGTAGAGCTTTCATCCAACTGATAGGCATCTTCTGTACAACTTGGTTACATGGAGAAATGGTGACAATAAATACATAGCATGTGGAGCATTATGACTAATAGATGATCCATACAGCCAACCAGGGGATAGGACCAGTAGCTCCGCCCACAAGATTAGCTGTGAACCTAAACCTGTTATCTAAACATTTTTATGTAGAAATAATGAATTGGTCTTGGTTTTGTCTGTTCATTGCGGGATTTTGTCATTTTATGTAGAGCGTCTCTATGATGAGAAAGCGCTTGAAGTTCGGGTCTGTGGTGATGGTGCCTTCTTCTTGATCCTTTATTGTTAATGGGAATTGACGTGTTCTGATGTGGTGTTGTTTTATAGCTATGTACTTAAGTAGTTACTTAGTTAAGTAGCTATGTAGTTTTTGTGACTGCCATATAATTACCTATTGATGTCGATATTTCGATACGTACCTGTAGCCGTGCAGATATGTAGATGTGTATATTTGTATGCATGTATGTATGTATACACTAATACTGCTAATAATAACATGTATGTATGTACACACTAATACTGCTAATAATAACGTATACTGCTAATAATAACAGAACAAATATATTTCCACATTTTAGCACAAACACAGTAGATAAAAGACAAATGTTTGGAACTATTTGGGGGCACATTTTATTTGTAGGTAGATATAACACTCAGTCAAAAAGTTAATAGACGAATCACTTTAGAAATAGAGTCAGAGAGATGATGATAGAAATATAATTTTAGAAATCGCTTGTAAGTTCAATTGCATTCATTTTTTATCCTGGTAAGCATTATATTGTAAATATTTGAATAATTATGTTTTCATGGTATATTTAGTATCTATTTGATTTGAGTTATCTGACGTTAGTTGTCTAAAATAGTTTGAAAAAGTATTGACTTATCTGATCTTCCTTGTTATCTAAAAATAAGGTGAACGGTATATTCATGAATTCTTCACCAAAAAAGAGAGTTCAAGAAAATATGTAGGGTAAAATAATTCACAATAACAAAGAACTGGAGGTGTAATATGTGTCTGTATAACATTTCATTGCATTATCTTTAGTTTTATATTTTCTCGAACCTAAATACCAAATGCAATTAGTTTCCCCCATCGATAATGTTTTAGACTTAAAAAGATGCTCTTCTTACTATTATTCTATTTCTATATCAATGTTCCGAACTATATATTACTCAAGAACATCTGAGTCTACAAAGTATAGAATATTCATTATAGACTCCTTTGGGTTTATCCACATTTGTAAAACGAAGAAAACACCCTTGCCAAACAATTAAGATGTTCTTTTATACATTACTTGTAATCAATAATGAAGTTTATCGTATAAGTTTATCTAAGGGCAAAAATAATGCTACTTTGTCATTGGTCGTTGGCCACGCATGCGTACAAGCAAAATCGAACACAAAGTCCCTCCCCTTGTGGTGTGTGGGTAATCCTTCCGTTCACGTTACTATGGCAACCATGACGCTAACAAAGCACATGTTCGATACTCTCAAAATGTCTTGTAATAAGTTAAGAAAAAAGTTCAATTTTGAATTTCTATCTTAACATAGCCGCAGAAACTAACACGACATGCTTCAAAACCAACAGAAATCAAACGCCTCATCAATAGCAACCCATAAAATGAGTCCTTACACAAACTACTAA
>NC_134782.1:63800145-63802645 GCF_046742065.1 Oratosquilla oratoria | reverse complement strand
TATATATATTTGTTTATATATATATATATACATATTTATATATATATATATATATATATATATATGTATATTTGTAAAAATATATTTGTATATATGTTTATATATGTATATATATATATTTGTATATATGTTTTATATATGTATGTATATATATATATATATATTTGTTTATATATATAATTATATATATATATATATATGTATATTTGTAAAAATATATTTGTATATATGTTTATATGTATATATATATATTTGTATATATGTTTATATATGTATATATATAATATTTGTATATATGTTTATATATGTATGTATATATATGTATATATTTGTATATATGTTTATATATGCATGTATTTATGTATATATATATATATATATATAATATATATATGTATATAATATATATATATTTATATATATATATTTATATATATATGTATGTATATATATATGTATGTATGTATATATATATGTATGTATGTATATATATATGTATGTATGTATATATATATATATATAAATGTATATATTATGTTTATATACTTATACATATATATATATATATATATATATACATATATATATATATATATATATATATTATGTGTGTATGTGTTGTGTATGTTTGTATCCATTTACACATGATATATGGGTGGCTGGGTTTGCTGGTCCCAGCTCCCTCGCACATCTTCGTGAGTCATTACCATATCTTCCTTTATTGGCCATTGAACTGCGTCCACCCTCCCATAATTAATCCCTTCCTCAACACTCATCGCTTCTTCACACACCATCCCTCTCCGTGAGGATTTCTTTTCCCCTTTTTTGTTGTCCTGCTATAAGGATTTTGCATATTCTCATACCTAGTTCTCTATTGTTCTATTAACATATGAAAACGTCCAACGTTTGGTACTCATTTTCTTCAGATTTACTTTCATCATACAATGTTCGACTACTGTTTTATTTAGTATCTTGTATATTCCGTTCACTCCAGTGCACTCATCAAAAATCAATTTTGAAAATCTCATCTTTTGTCACGGCGCGAGCCTTTGCGTCTACATTCTGTTCTCATGGAAAGCGGCTAAATCCGCTCCACTCTCAATTTTTGGTATCTACTCTTTTTTTTTTTTTTTTTTTAATGTCTCCACTTACAAAAATATAAATAATAACACTCTTCTATCATGTCCACTAATACCCAAATTCTTTGTTTTGTTTGTTGGTCATCCGCTGACCCAGATTGACCTGACAGTTTGTCGTCGCTGGCCTTTCCATTTTAGCTGTTATTATTACTGTCTTATAACACATGAATCACTTCTTATCGTTTGTAATTTCAGTGATGTGTAAACATACTCCCTCTAGTGTTTTCCTGTTATTTTTCCTTTGATCCACTTAGTTCTTTGCAAGAAGAACCCGCAAAGCTTCCGCCCTCATTTCTAGATTTCCAAACATTTTGATAAATTTGTGTGCAAGTGCTTGTAAAAATAGAGTATTTAATGGGAAAAGTAATTTGGTATTGGTACGTCGTAAAACTAAAAGTGCGCGGGTCGTTAGTGAGCATCTGGAGAACATATCAGATATTATTTTTCTGTTTTTGTTTTTGTTTTTGTTTTGTAATTATTTGGCTGTTTGATTGTCATTTATTATGATGCAAATTTATTATTATTTTCTATTTACCTGTTTGTTTATTATTTAACTATACCTAGGTATGTATTTATGTATTTTATTTGTTATTTACATTATTATAGTTTTCATTTTTTCATTTATTATTCTTATGATTCTTTTTTCGCATCCGACCTAGATATGGACCAAAAGGTCTCCTGTCGGCATGCTTCGCCTTTGTAATCCTTTGTACAACATATCGTAAATCGGGACTTGTAAATCAACTTTTTTAACTTCAAACAGTGAAGTCAATCTGTATGTAAGATATAAATTATGAATATTTACCATTGACTGATAAACAAGTAGAACAGCACCAAACAACGACTGTAACATCAGTGAGGCAGTAAATATATTTCAAACTAAAACTCATGTTTGATAAATTTATTCAACAAGACAATAATAGAACAAACACAATCAATATAACTGTTTATTTATATGTTCTAGTTTGTCATAAACCTAGACGGTCAATAAACCAATAATCTAAAACTAGGAACTTGGGTTTCAAATCTTGAAATCGACTTATATACGCCCAAGTTGGAGGCTGCATTTTACGATAATCTGATCTGGTCGGCAGACAACAGTTTATTACAACTTTTCACAATTGGATTGCTTTACGAGCAAAGCATTAGTTGATCACCTCAACCATCACCATAACAGAACGAAGACCGCTGGTGCCCTTTTTGTATCAACAGTTTTACACTTTAAGCCAAATTTTTCATTCAATGATACGCTGCATGAGAACTAGCTAGTTTATTCAGTGTAATACATTGTCGAAGATGTTATTAAGAAATAGTTTTTTTTGTGTTTAATGAATTGTTCTTCAAGATAATCCACCCTCAAC
>NC_134782.1:63781053-63782145 GCF_046742065.1 Oratosquilla oratoria | reverse complement strand
TCTACCTTCAGTCTCATACACACACACACACACACACACACACACACACACACACACACACACACACACACACACACACACACACACACACGCCAACACACACACACACACGCCAACAAACACACACACACGCCAACACACACACACACACGCAAACACACACACACACACGCGCACACACACACACACACACACACGCAAACACACACACACACACACGAACACACACACACACACGCGAACACACACACACACACGCAAACACACACACACACACGCAAACACACATACTCACACACATACACACACACACACGCAAACCCACACACACACGCAAACACACACACACACACACACACACACACACACACACACGCAAACACACACACACACACACACACACACACACACACACACGCAAACACACACACACACACACACGCAAACACACACACACACACACACACACACACACACACACACACACACACACACACACACACACACACACACTGTGGCGCTGTGGTTAGAGTTCTCACTTGCCACTATGGCGGGCCGGGTTCGACTCTTGCCCAGGGCTGAAATAATTTTAGTATCGCTTCGCTGCGGGGTGTTACTCCAACTCTCGTGGGCGGGGAGTTGTGTGTGTGTGTGCGTGTAAAGTGACAGTAATACCCATAGATCGGTCACACGAGCTCTGAGCTCTCATCAGAAGGTTAATAATTGTCGATCACGAGTCCAACACGTGATCCAAGACAATGGTGAATCGCACACACACACACACACGTAGGCTATATATATATATATATATATACTGTGTATTGTCTTGCATTGTCCATTCCCACATATATGTGATCGTCTTTTGGTAGCTATTGTTCTTGGCGGCAGCTCCAGTTACACGATAGTCCCATTCGTTCATTCATTCATTCATTCATTCATTCATTCACTGGGCAGGGAGGAGAGCAGGTCCACTCTGGCCTGGCACTGCACGGACGGGCCCGGCCCGTTCATGCTTACCTCACTCGACTCTATATTGCCGTCAGTTGATTTTATTCCAGAAGGAAACTTCCCGTACACACACACACACACACA
>NC_134782.1:63773553-63776053 GCF_046742065.1 Oratosquilla oratoria | reverse complement strand
AAAAACAACCCGTTGTTTCAACAGTCACTACATGGTTACTAAGTCTATTCCATTCGTTAACTAATCTGTTGGTAAACCAGTTCTTGCCTATTTCCTTCTCAAACCTAAATTTGTCCAATTTAAACCCATTACTACGAGTCTTGCCCAGCTGTCTTAATATGATGACCGTGGCTGCATCACCCATGTTAAAGCCCTTGACCCATTTAAATACCTCTATTAGATCATCCAATCACAATGGGAATAAGTTTAAACTCCTCTCCTCTTTCTTCCTTCTCCTTCCTCGTTCCTTCCCCTCCTCCTCCTACTCATCTCTTCTTCCTCTCTCCCCTCTCTCCCCTCCCCTCTCCTTCCTCCTTCCCTCCCCTCCTCCTCCTACTCATCTAGTCTTCCTTCTTTCTCCCCTCTCTTCCCTCCCCTCTCCTTCCTCTCTCCCTCCCCTCCTCCTCCTACTCATCTAGTCTTCCTTCTTTCTCCCCTCTCTTCCCTCCCCTCTTCTTCCTCTTCCCCTATTCTTCCTCTTCCCCTCACCCATTTGCGGCCTCACATCCCACGTCAACTCTTTCAATTCCATCTGTGTCCTGTTGTTCTTATCTTTTCTTTGTTTGGTTCCCTTAAGAGGCTATCACACTGGGCTATCTTTCCTCCGACACCCTACCCCCAACTTACAAAGGATTACAAAGGCGGAGCATGCCGACAGGAGACCTTTTGGTCCATATCTAGGTCGGATGCGAAAAAAAAAATAATAATAAATAAAAACTATAATAATGTAAATAACAAATAAAATACATAAATAAATGCATAGGTATAGTTAAATAATAAACAAACAGGTAAATAGTAAATAATAATAGATTAACATATAACTAATAATAAATGAAAATCAGACAGACAAATGATAACAAAACAAAAACAAATAATATAGAATAAATTGTAATCATTTGAATAACTAGAATATGATTTCGCTTACAGAAACCCAGACTTCTCTAAGAACAGTTCAAGAGTATGTCCACCATTCGTATATGTTTAGAATCTCTACTAATCATTTAGCTTTGCTATACGTGACGGAAACGTAATTTGATATTTGGAGATTTGAAAAATTAAATGTTCTGACCTAAGTCGTTTTTACTTAAGCGGATTCTCAATTATGAGACATGGTAAAGCCCGTGGAAGCACAGTGTGATCGACACTTTAGGACAGTGGTCTCTGAAGTCCAAGCTCAAGGGCCTCTTGGCGCCAGTGTGGGTTCGCACGGGTCGGTCAGTCCATCCGTACAACCATCCGTCAGTCAGTTCAGTCACTCAGTCAGTCAGTACAGTCAGTCAGTCAGTCATTCCATCGCCCATATCCACCTTTGTCACCTTTCTATTTATTTATTTATTTATTTATTATTATTTTTTTTAATCTATGGCGAGTTGCTTTCATTGCTCACGTCAGGTATTCCCAGTTCCCACCATTAACGCCTCCCTCCTCTCTCCTCCCTCCTCCTCCTCCCTTCTCCTCCCTTCTCCTCCTCCTCCTCCTCTTCCCCCACCCCGTCCCCTTCCTCACCTGTAATGGCGGTGTCCTGACGACCCACTTTGCGATTTTTTTTCTCTCCTTTTACATCCTGTCAGGTTTCCTTTTGTTGTCCTTCCTCGCTTTGTCCCCTTGTTAGGGATACTGCGCAAATTCCTCCTCCTCCTCTTCCTCCTCCTCCTCCTCTTCCATTGTGTCTTAGTTCATCATTCGGAACCGCTCTCCATCACGGAGAAAATTTGAGGAAAAGACTGTGTTCCATGCCTACGCAAACTATATGAAATACTCGTATGTGTGTGTGTGTGTGTGTGTGTGTGTGTGTGTGTATTACACATATATACATACACACACATACACACACGCGCATGACTCATGGCACAGTGTTAGAGTTCCCGGCCGCCACTACGGTGGTCCGGTTTCGAATCCTGCTCAGGGCTGAAATAATTTTAGTATCACTGCGCTGCGAGTCGTTGCTCCAACTCTTGTGTGCGGAGAGTTCGGGGTGTGTGTGCGGGTAAGGTTCCATCATTACCCATAGATCGGTCATATTATGAGCTCTGAGCTCTCTTCCGAGAGAGAAATAGCCATCGATCACAAATCCAACACATGATCCAAGACCATGGTGAATCACACACACTTACGCACACACACACACACACACACACACACACACACACACACACACACACACACACACACACACACACACACACACACACACACATACACACACACACACACACACACACACACACACACACACACACACACACACACACACACACACACACACACATATATATATATAATATACATATATATTATATATATATATATATAATATTTGTGTGTGTTTGCATGATACATACACACATGCACACACATATAAACATACATGCACTAGACACACACACGAACACACACACACACACACATACACACACACACACACACACGCAAATCACACACACCGGCACCACCACCATGG
>NC_134782.1:63766053-63768553 GCF_046742065.1 Oratosquilla oratoria | reverse complement strand
TCTTTCAATTTTCTTTATATTCTTTTTGGTACTGGGCGACTATAATATCGCAGCATACTCCAGTTTAGGCCTTATTAATGAGACTAATATTTTTTTTTAATAATTTCTTCGTCGAAATAGGTAAACACCACTTTTATTGATCTTAGCAAGTTATAAGATTCTCCGACAATTTTGTTTGTTTATCAGAGGACAAATCGTTTGAGATAATTACTCCCAAGTCTTTTTCAGATCCCACTTTCTTTACATCTTTAGTTCCAATTGTATATTCTCCTGATATTCTTTTTTTACTTTTATTGAACTCCATTATGCTACATTTCTTAATGTTGAAGTCCACTTCCCACTTCTGGCTCCATTTCCAAACCTTCTTCAGGTGTCTCTGTAGTGATTCGCAGTCTGTTTCAGTTTTCACTTTCCTCAACAATTTAGCATCGTCTGCAAAGAAGCTCATGTAACATTCCACATCATCCATGTCATTCACATAAATAGCAAACATTATTGGAGTCAATACAGATCCTTGCGGGACTCCACTAATCACCTCCTTCCAACCTGAATAATTTTCTAAGAGTACTACTCTCTTTTTTCTACCATGCAGGAAGTCCTCTATCCAGTTTAGTACGTTGTAACCCTCCTATGTTTTCCATTTTTTAAAATAATTTTTGTGTGGTACTTTGTCAAAGGCTTTTTGTAAGTCTAGGAAAGCACAATCAGCCCATCCATCCGTTTCTTGTATTGTATCTATTACTCTTGAGTAAAAACAGATTAAATTTGTGGTACATGATCTTTCCTGTCTGAATCCAAATTGTTTCGGGTTTATTATATTGTTTTCATCCAGGTGCTTTACCCATCTATTCTTGATCATTTTCTCACAAATTTTGGCTACAGTGCTTGTTAGGGAGACCGGTCTGTAATCAGTTGGTTCTTCCTTGTCTCCTCCTTTATATATTGGTACAATGTTGGCATTTTTCAGTCCTTTGGTATTTTTCCTTCTTCGAGTGAGCAACATACTATGTTGTACATTTTGTCCATTAGTTCTTCTTTGTATTCTTTAGTATCCAGTTTGCATTTCCGTCCGGCCCGTGCGAGTTCTTAACGTCAAGGTTTGTTAATTGCTCCATTATTTCTTTTTGTGTTATTATTATTATTTCCCTCGGGGGGAGATCGCACTTCGCTTCCTTCGTCCCAATGTTGCACTTTTTCTCTAGTGAAAACAGACTTGAAGTTCATGACTTCGGCCATTTCTAGATCTTCTGTGTATTCTGTATTTCCTAGGCGTAGTTTCACCATTTCCTGTTTATTTTTAAGTTTACCATTCACATGTCTCTAGAATAATTCGGGTTGATATTTACATTTTTCTATGGTGTGTGTGTGTGTGTGTGTGTGTGTGTGTGTCTGGACGCCCTCAACGTGGTGACCCCAACTCCTTGACAGTGTGTATGCATGTGTGTGTGTGTGTGTGTGTGTGTGTGTGTGTGTGTGTGTGTGTGTGTGAAGACTGCGCACACACAAAAATTGGTGTCATGTAACTCTTAATTCACCTCATTGGTGCAATAACTCACTTGTATTACTTTATTCTGAGTGACGCCACGCGTGATTCTGCACTGGTTTCGAGGTTCCCCTCACCTCACGCAACACGTGGAGGTGGGTTCGAACCTAACAGGTGCCGATGATGGTCACTCGCCCAGGCTGCTCCAGCGTAGAGGACAATGTTGGAAAATGGCGTTGCCGTCAGTCGGATCTACAGGCAGAGATCATTTCACACACACACACACACACACACACACACACACACACACACACACACACACACACACACACACACACACACACACACACACACACACACACACACACACCCTCTCTCTCTCTCTCTCTCTCTCTCTCTCGATGGCGTAATGGTACCGTTCACAACCGCTAATCCCGCCGTCCGAGTTCGATTCCCGTCTAGGGCTGAAATAGTTTCAGCATCGCTGCACTGCGGGCCGGTACTCCAACTCTCGTGGGCAAGGAGTTGGGTGTGTATGTCATAGCATTACCCAGAGATCGAGCGTATATAAGCTCTGCGCTCTCATTCGGGAGAGTAATAGCTGTCGATCACGGGTTCAACACGTGATCCAAGACCATGGTGAATCACACACACTCCCATACCCCGGCTGACTCGTAACCTGAACGGCAAACTCGGAAACTCGGTTGTGACGGGAAAGAGGAGAGGAAATGGCTTCTTCTTTTGGTGGGCGGGACGGGGGGCCACGAGCACAAGACATACGAACATAAGAATGGAAGAGACTGCAAGAGACCATAAGGCCTGCACGAGGCAGTTCCATGTTCAGTACCACCTGCCATCCCTGTCCATAAAATTAATCTCATCTTCTCTTAAAACAACCTATTGTTTGAGCGGTCACTCCATGGTTTATTCCATGAGTTGATCTCTGTTGGTAAAGCAGTTCCTGCCTATTTCCTTCTTAAACCACAACATTACTTCTCAATTTGTCGGTGATTATTT
>NC_134782.1:63756053-63761053 GCF_046742065.1 Oratosquilla oratoria | reverse complement strand
CCATCGAGTTCGAGGAAGAGACGGAGGAAGAGTGAGGGGAGATCTAATAGAGGTGTTCAAATGGGTCAAGGGCTTTAACAAGGGTAATTCAGGCAAGGCCATCGTATTAAGACAACAGGACAGGGATTGTAGTAATGGATTTAAGATGGACGATTTTAGGTTTAAGAAGGAAATAGACAAGAAATGATTGACCAACAGATTGGTTGACGATTGGAATAGACTTGATAATTATCTACTAAGCGCTGAAACAAAGGGTTGTTTAAAGAAAATATTATATAACTTTATGGATAGGGATGACAAGTGGTAAGGAACGTAGAACTGCCTAGTGTAGGCCTTATGGTCTCTTACAGTCCCCTCCATCCTTATGTTCTTAAGGGAGGAAGGAAAGACAAGGAACAACTCAGAACTCATCAGCCAGTGAAGAAATTGAAAATGGGAAAGGGACCCATATGAAAGAAATCCCATTTTTATTGTAAAGGGAATTTAATATTTCCAGACTCCTACTCTCCATCCACCTCTCAACCCTCTGCCGAAAGGGAGGGAGCCACAGAGTTGAATAAAATCAACTGGCGGCTGCCATAAGGAATTGACAAGTTGACAAGGACCTCCAGTGGACGAGGATGGAAACGGGACTGTAGAATCCTCATGGTTTCTGGGTTT
Organism: Oratosquilla oratoria; assembly: GCF_046742065.1. Classification (NCBI taxonomy): domain Eukaryota; kingdom Metazoa; phylum Arthropoda; class Malacostraca; order Stomatopoda; family Squillidae; genus Oratosquilla; species Oratosquilla oratoria. The sequence goes on along the minus strand of NC_134782.1, from coordinate 63,760,393 downwards.
CCAGTAAACAGAAAGGAATAAATTCGCAAGACGTTAGACAGAATCAAATAAGAACATAATGGATGAGACTACAAGAGACCATAAGGCCAATACTAAGTAGTTCTATATCCTTTACCACCTGCCATGCCCATGAATAATGTTATCTAATCTTCTTTCAAACAACCAATTATTTCGGCGTTCACTGTATGGTTACTAAATCTATTTCATTCTTTAATAACTCAGTTTTTGCCTAATTCCTTCTTAGACCTAAATTTATCCAATTTAACAACATTATTACGAGTCCTGTCCTGCTGTCTTAATATGATGACCTTGCCTACAAAGTGTAACTAGGCGAGGAGAGCGGGGTTGCCCACAGATATTCAAGGGGCTTCACCTGAATGAAGTAATGTGGCACGATGAAGTAGAACTGACAGCCTTGTTTCACACGCATCGACTTTTCGCCATGCGCCATCCACGACACGACGTCGTGCTCTCAAATAACCATGGGTGTCTGTGAAAGCTTCCACATGTGGTCGTGACGTGTGAAAGCGTCTAGAGACAACCATGGTTATCGGAGAACACGACGTCGTGTCGTGGACGGCGCACGGCGAAAAGTCGATACGTGTGAGATAGTGCAGGTGGAAACCACACCCATGGAGGGGGGGGGGGTGTTGGGATACAAGCCACACAACCTTCCCCCTTACCCCCTTCCCCCCTACTCCCATTCCCCCTACCCCTTTCCCCCTTCACCCCCTACCCCCTTCACCCCCCCTACTCCCTTGTACCTTGTTTCCTGCCCAATCCCAGTTCCAGATGCCTCCTTTCCCCAATACGCGTCATTCCAAAGGGATAATGATTGGTCAGGGAGGAAAAATGGGCGTGACTTGCTTCGCCTAACTAAAGAAAATGGTCGCTACAAAAAATAAATACTTTCACACACACACACACACACATATGTGTGTATGTATATATATATATATATATATATATATATATATATATATATATATATATATATATATATATATCGGTATTAATGGGCAATAAGTTTTCTTGTAGACATGTTCGATTGAAGACCAAAGCTAATTCTATATCCACTATCTTAGTGATTTTCTCATTTTCCGAATGGTTTGTATCATGACCTCCCTTCAAGATACAAACAAACCATTCGGAAAATTGAGAAAATCACTAAGAAGGGAGTGGATATAGAATTAGCTCTGGTTTTCAATTGAACATACACACTCACACACACACACACACACACACACACACACACACACACACACACACACACACACACACACACACACACACACACACACACATATATATATATATATATTGTGTAGGTGGGTTTGCACGCGTGTATGCATGCGTTGCGTATGTATAGAGGAATGGAAATACCTGTATTGCCACATTTGCAATCCCTCACTCACCCTCTCGCCCTCCCCCCTCTTCACCCCACCCACATCGCAGAATCTAGTCCACTCTCTCTTCATCCTTCAATCCATCAATCCATCCATTCATCCATCCTTGATCCATCTATCGACCGCCCGAATCTCCTGGAACTAAATCTTCCTCATCTCACTTTCCCTCATCCACCACTGCTCCTCCAACTCCACTCCCTCCTCCTCTCCCTCCTCCTCCTCCTCCTTCTCCTCCTCCTCTCCCTCCTTCTCCTCCTCCTCCTCCACTCACTCACCCATCAACTCCATTATACGCTCTGCCAGTACTGTCACATCTGCTTATGGACAACCAGTATCACAATTTATGTCTGTCTGTCCGTTTGTTCCTTTTAAATACGCATGTGTACTGCATACCAGTATCCGTACTAATGTTTGAATGTACAAATACAGTGTTCTAGTTACATTTTGAGATTCTATATTTCATTTGTCTAATGTCTTACTTCCAGATTTGGATATTTTGTCAAAACAGATAACGCTGTAACGTGGGACTATATTTCATAGTGATAGAGCCTGTTTTGTAGGCTATGATCAGGATCTATTTAACTATCACCCGTGTGGTGTGTGTGGCGTGTGTATGTGTGTGTATGTGTGTGTATGTGTGTGTGTGTGTGTTTGCCTAGATGAGTTTTACAGGAACGAGTCTGGCTTTTACCAAAAGCCGCGTGTTTTTCTTCGGTGCAAACCCAAACACTGGTCTTGTTTTGAATCCTCAAATCCCTCCGGGTGTGGGCCACCAAACCTAGCCTAACCTAACCTAACTTAACCAAATCTAACCTAACCTTGCCTAACCTAATCTAACCTAACCTAACCTTACCTAACCTTACTTACCTAACCTATTCTAACCTTACTTAACCTAACCTAATCTAACTTAACCTAACCTAACCTTGCCTAACCTAATTAACCTAACCTAATCTTACCTAGCCTAACCTAATCTAACCTTACCTAACCTTGCCTAACCTAATCTAACCTTGCCTAACTTAATCTAACCTAACCTAATCTTACTAACCTAACCTAATCTAACCTTACATAACCTTGCCTAACATAACCTATTCTAACCTAACCTAATCCAATCTAACTTTACCCAACCAAATCTAAACTTAACCTAACCTAACCTGACCTAACATAACCTGACCTAATCTAACCTTGCCTAATCTAACCTAACCTTACCAGACCAAATCTAACCTAACCTTACCTAACCAAACCTAACTTAACCTAACCTTACCTAATCAAACCTAACCTTACTAAACCTAACCTAACCTAAACTTACCTAACCTTACCTAACCAATCCCAACCTTGTCTAACCTAACCTAATACAACCTAACTACATAATCTAACCTAACCTTATCAAACCAAACCTAACCAGACCTACCCAAGCCTAACCAAAACTATCCCAACATATACTAACCTAACCTTACGTAATCTAATCTAATCTAACTTTCTGTAACTGAGGGAGTGAGTGAGTGACTCTATGGGAGGCGAGTGTCTTCCAGAAGGCATACGCAGCACCTCTACCGTTCTCCAAAGGCTCGGCTCGTTTCCCACGCATCGACTTTTCGCCGTGCGCCGTCCACGACACGACGTCGTCACGCTCTCCAATAACCATTAGTGTCTATGGACGCTTTCACACGTCAAGACCACGCGTGAAAGCGTTCATAGACGCCCATGGTTATTGGAGAGCGTGACGACGTCGTGTCGTGGACGGCGCACAGCGAAATATCGTTGCGTGTGAAAAGGGCCTGAAGGAGTTATCACACTGGGCTTCCACGGGCCTCGACAGCGCCGACAGTTGTGAGTTCGTTCGAGTGAAAACGACTTCGGTTACAATATCTTATTTCTCAAATCTCCAAATATCAAATTATTTTTCCGTCATATAAACCAAACCTGAATGATGAATTAAGAAATTGCAAACCTATACGAATGTTAGACATTCTGTTGAAATGATTTTAGATAAGTCTAGATTTTTGTAAACGAAGTCATATTCTAGTTATTCGAATGGAGGTTGGAGGTATGGTGTTGGAGGAAAAATAGCCTAATGGGATAACCCCTTCAGACAAGGCATGACTGTCCTCTAGGATAGAAGCGCTGGTAAGCTGAAGTCCCTGAGACTCGGGCTCGAGTCTCGAGTCTCGAGTCTCGAGTCCACAGTTCACTCCCATACCGAAGCGGGAGTAAGTTGTGGCCGTTGTAACGTTTGATTGAGCTCCTAACAGACACACACACACACACACACACACACACACACACACACACACACACACACACACACACACACACACACACACACACACACACACACGAGCTGAAATAATTTCAGTATCGCTGCGTTGCGAGCCGTTACTCCAACTCTCTTGGGCGAGGAGTTTGTGTGTGTGTGTGTGTGTGTGTGTGTGTGTGTGTGTGTGTGTGTGTGTGTGTGTATGTGTATGTGTGTAAAGTCACAGTATTAACCATATATCAGTCATTATGAGCTCTAAACTCTCATTCGGGAGTGTAATAGCAAGCCCAATACGTGATCCAAGACCATGGTGAATCACACACACACACACACACACACACACACACACACACACACACACACACACAAACCTATGTATGCACTCTCTGATCTTCGATTTGGCCCCTCTGTCCCAATACCAGAGGTCGACTGCCGCTCGCCCTGTCGACCCAAGTCAAAGCCTCGACTACTGCTAGGCGTCTCCTGGTGTCGTATCTTTGCCACAGAGGTCATCAGCCAATTTAGTATTTATTAATCGTATGCGGTCCTAAGTGCCCTCCATCTATTATTATTATTAAAATTATTATCATAATTCTTTTATTTGATTATTTTCTGTTCATTTATCTGTTTATTTTTGTTTATTTACTTATTTTTATTTATTCATTCGTTTATTTTTTTAG
>NC_134782.1:63748553-63751053 GCF_046742065.1 Oratosquilla oratoria | reverse complement strand
CACACACACACACACACACACACACAGACCTACCCAGAGATCGGCAAATAATGAGCTCTGAGCTCACTGCCGTAGGGTGGTGTCTGGCTGTCTCGACAGAGACTGCAGCAGATCCGAGGTGAATACACACACACACACACGTGGTGAGTTTTCACCTAGTCTCCACGTGTATATCACGTGAGCTATGCCCCTCTGTGTACGCCACGCGGTGCTTGGGCCTTGTCTCTCAATTTCCGCGCTTGGTACCTCTGTATGCAGCACGCGGAGTTTGTTACGCCAAGCGAGCCTTTGGTCGCCAAGCCGCCTTTGGTTGGCATCATGGCCTACGTGGTGCCAGCCCGACAAGCAGCAGCGTGTCCAAGTCAGGTTGGCCCCGCCCCCACTCCACCAGGACTGAGTCACGTAGTTGCTGCTCTGAGAGATGATTAGCTGGGTGCCCAAGCGTTTAGAGCAGCCCAGCAAGCAAGCATGGTCGCGTGGGCTGGAAGTGGCAACCAGTCAGGCGATGACCACAGTTTGACTATTTCAATTCCAATCTAAATGAGTACGAGAGACGGTATAGTACCGTTGAAAGAGAAGCGTAACGGCGGGTCTCATTGTAAATCGTGCTTTAATCATGGGGTACCCGGTTAGGCTATTGAGCGATCACAGGACCTTTGGTCTGGCTCTTCACTGCTAAGGGCATAAACGCTCGGATTCTCCGGTGGCAAATGGCGATCGCTGATTTCAATCTCGAAGTCAATTATATCCCAGGGCTATTAAATATCGTCGCTGAAGCGCTCTCTAGAATACGGAGAGCTGACCACCCTACAGGTAGCGAGTTAAGCAACTTTTCAGTGTGTTAAAATATGAGCGCAAGAAGGGCGTTCCCCACACGTAAGAAGGAATTAAAACCTACCGTCACTGGTAGAGACCTTCAAACCTACCATCACTGGTAGAGACCTGGTAGTCTCCTTGACATGTATTACTCTACCCTCATGGTTATTCCTTTAACTTCCCTATGCGCAAGAGTTCTGCCGCTGTTGATTTTTACAGATCCGCGAGAAGCAAGCTACCAGAGCGAAGTACTGTGACAAGCTGAGAGTTTGAACACGGGTGCGGATTACCGCGACAAGTGGAAGGAGGAGAACGTCTTTTTTTAGTTCAAACTCAATGACATTAGTGACAATAATCTATTCTGCTCAAATCCACGGACCGGATTATTTTGAAAGTCTTTTTTACAACTATCACAACCAGAGATTCTGCCGGGTTTTTTTTTTTTATAATTATTGTAGCATCGCTCGGGACAACACGGAGCAACAGACCGAGGGCATGCAGCTGGTTCCCCGCATCACCAGCGAGGAAGATGGAGACGAGCACCAGCTGAGTGCAGGGCATCAAATACCCTCGAGGGGGATGCGTGAGCGTCATCGACCAACCCCCCACCCCCACCCATCATATATTGCATTTTGTCTCTGTTCCGGGTAAAGGGTTTTTTCATCGGTGTGATTGTTGTCCCCAGGGGGCTACTCACTTGAGTTGTCAGCTTTCGACATGTATGCATCGATTTTTCCCTTTGCCTTTTCTTTTCCTTTTTGTAGGAGGATTTGGCTATTTGTTAACGGGGGTAGGGGTTGTGGTGAGTTGGCGCCTAGTCCCCACGTGTATATCACGTGAGCTTTGCCCCTCTGTGTACGCCACACGGTGCGTGGGCCTTGTCCCTCAGTTTCCGCGCTTGGTCTCTCTGTATGCAGCACGCGGGATTTCTTACGTCACGCGGGCCTTTGGTCGCCAGGCTGCCTTTGGTTGGCATCATGAACCACACTATGCCAGCCCGCCAATCGGCAGCTTGCACAAATTGGGTTGCCCCCCCCCACCACCATCCGGGCTTGGTCACGTGGTTGCTGCTCTGGGAGATGATTGACTGGGTGTCCAAGCGTTTAGAGTAGCTCAGCAAGCAAGCAGGGTCGCGTGGGCTTGAAATGCCAACCACTCAGGCGATGACCCACAGCTCGACTAGACGCACACCACAGGTGTGAGCCCTTGCCCGCAGGTAAGTTATTCCATGTTCCCTATTCCCCCCATAGTAGCAAGTAGCCATTCAGCTCCGTTGCATAGTTACAATAAAGAGACACGGAGCACAGCCTGCGTTTGTGTTAAGCCTTATCTTCGGTACCACTGTTACCATCCGCACACATACACGCGTATACACAAACATACCCAAGAAACGGCAAGTGTGGGTGAAGCTGGGGTTGGGGTCAGCATCAGCCAGGCAGCCTCCCTCTTCCTCCTCTTCCCCTCCTCTTCTTCATCTTCCTCCTCCTCTTTAGTATTCCTGAGTAAAGAACCGGGTTCCTGTGTCCGCAGAAACGTGCTTCGCAACAGATCGACCCCGAAGTGTCCCAACTTCGTCGTTCGCCAGAGTTCGAGTCCCTCCTCCCCATAACAATTGTCCGTCGTCATTACACTAGAACAGCATTTCCCAACCCAAGGTGCTGAAGTCAATTACAAGGGATACTGG
>NC_134782.1:63721053-63743553 GCF_046742065.1 Oratosquilla oratoria | reverse complement strand
CATAAATGAAATGTCCCAATCATTACCTAAAGAAAACATCAATGTCATCTTCAATTATCCTAATACACTGTTTAGGAAAATAGTTAACGTACACCGCAGACCATCAAGTGACATTAACCCAGGTGTATATAAGTTGCCATGCTTAGATTGTGATTCTGTCTATTGGGGACAAACTGGAAGAGATTTGGCAACCAGAATTAAAGAACATAAAAATTCTGTTAGATATGGTCAATTGAATTCCGCGGTATTTCAGCACATTGCCAATAAAAATCACCGCATGAATTGGGAAGATGCTGAAATAATCTATAGATCAACATGTAGCTTTAAAAGGAAAATAATTGAGTCTTCCCTAATAAAAATTTTTTTACCTAATTTTAATATATCAAATGGCCAGTGGTCACCTGACTGCATCACTACCTCAGCAGTCAGCCACGCGCTACCTCATGTACTCCAAGGTCACAAAACCCCACGCGACCTGCGGAGCATCGGTCATGTAACCTGAGCTTGTTCCTATTCTCACCTCACATTTTTGTATATAAGCATATGCCTTCCACTATGTATTCATTCTGCTGAAGAGGGTCACAGTTAGTGATCGAAATATACAGAACGTTCGACATTAGTGTCTTCTTTTCTCCGACTGTGGGATAAAAAGTTTATTTCATCAATGTGCTACGACATTACTTTATAGTGAATATATATATGTATATATATATAAATACACACAGATACACACACACACATATATATATATATATATATATATATATATATATATATATTGTAACGTAATATTAGATATTACGTCATATGTGTAATTATGTTATAGAATTGTGTTCCTTTGTATTACATAACTATGTTCATATTTCTTGTCTATGTATGTATTGTAACAATGTTAAGCAGTAACGCCCGTCCACTATATGTAATCTTGCCTACGTGCGGAGAGAGGTGCGCACTCTTGTAGAACAAACAGACAAGCGAAATCCTGAATAGTTCGGAGCGCACAGATTTGACAGTTACTAAATAAATAGATTGTTCAAGCGAGTCGAGGGTCCTAAAACTACCCATGTTGACGTGTGTTAACTTACCCTCCTCCCCCCCCTTTCACTCACTCGCACACTCACCCGGAAGTATTCCGCTTCCGGTCCAATGGTATATAAGCGGTTGAAATCGCTCACTCGTCGTCATTTTCCCACATATTGATCTCTTGATAAAAACTAGAAGGTTTAGATTCATGAGACGATTGGTGTGAAGTGATCACCCTTTTTGCCTACATTACGTGTCTGATATACATTGCATTACTTTACTTATATTTGTACTTATTACTTATTTTGATGCATGTTCCTGATCTCTGTGTACTTAGATAGTACCATATTGTATACGTATCTTGTGTTTCTTATTTGAACGATAATTCTCTTTTGTGTTGATTGCCTGTAAATATTTTCCATTAATAATTTCGTTTACTAGTTTTATCGCTAGTTTAATATTCCTTTCCTGGAATCTTCTTTGTTACCTTTACTTCTAGTCTTACGAATTATCTAGGCCCTGACCAGATAGTTCAGTCCTACAGTGGCTTCTAGAAGTGAGCTGGTTCTTAAGCACTTAGACGTTATACGTAACGTCTCTTCACATACCAGCCGCCCGTAACAAAGTGGCGACCCTGCCAAGGATATTTTATAAGGTATTTAACACATTCTTATAGAGATGGATGATATAATTCAAGAATTCGTTCAAAATCCCAAGGTAAGTTTCTTAAAGAAACAAACTAAAGACACTTTGATAGAAATAGGCAAGCACTTTGGAGTAGACATTGATACAAGTTTGCGAAAGAAAAAAATACTTCAGGAACTCGTTGAAAATCTGATCGAAGATGAGATCTTATCTCCAGAAGAGATTACAGCTATACAAATTCCTTCAAATAGGTTAGAAATAGAGGCACGACTAACCGAACTTAAGATTAAGGAGATTGAATTAAAGGTCAGGAGAGTAGAAATTGAGGAGGAAGCTAAACTGAAACAAATGCAAATTGAGGCAGAATTTTAAAGCTAAAGAGGAGGAAACTAAACTGAAACAAATGCAAATTGAGGCAGAATTTAGAGCTAGAGAAGCGGAAGCTAAAGTGAAACAAATAGAAAGAGAGGACGAAAACTAAAATCAAATTGGCAGAATTTAAAGCTAGAGAAGAGGAAGCTAAAGTGAAACAAGTAGAGTTAGAATTAAAGAAGATAGAAGTAGAAGCTAGGATTGTTGATAGACAACCCGTAGTTCAGGAAGGTCATATAGATATTTCCAAGTATGTAAAAACTTTTACCCATATTTTCAGAAGGAGAGCCAGAAATTTTCCTTCTTCAGTGGGAAAAAATTGGCACGACAGTTACAAATCCCTTAAGAAAACTGGCCATTAATCATTCAAACACAATTTAAGGGTAAGGCTCAGCAAATTTATACTTCTCTTTCAGAAGCAGAAAGCGAGTATGATGATATGAAAGCTTGTATTTTAAAAGCTTATGAACTAATACCAGAGGCCTATAGACAGAAATTCCGTAATTATAGGAAAACACCTCAGTTAACATACGTAGAATATGCGGCTCAACAAGAGAGGTTATTCAATAGGTGGTGTTTGGCTAGTGAAACGGACACCTTAGATAGACTTAAACAGTTGATTTTATTGGAGCAGTTTAAGAATACCTTAGAGACAGATCTTAGGATTTTTATAGATGATCATGTTCCCGAAACTTTAACTAAAGCTGCTGTATTGGCTGATGAGTTCACACTAAATCATAAACCTAAGTCAAGACAAATGGAATCCCAAAAGTCAAAGTCATATATTCCAGATTCAACAAAATACTCTGATCCTTGGTCCCCAAAGAAACACTTTGAAAATCAGTCTAGCCCATCACATTTCAGTTACAGGTCTGATTTCAATCGATATCCTCCAAACCAACCTTGGCAAAGAATGGAAAGGTTTAAGACTAATCCCCCTGTAACTTGTTCATATTGTAAACAGGTTGGCCATCACATTTCTAATTGCAGAAAGAGACTGACACCCTCATTCTCCAATAAGACACCAACTCTTGTAAGTAATATAAAATCAGATGATTCAAAATCCTCTATTCAGGATAAACTACCAAAGAAGCCGGTATTGTCAAGTAATGTAGAACCCCCCACATCAAATCATGATCCTTGTTTCAAACCATTTGTATCTTCAGGAACTATATCTCATAGTAGTAGTTCACAAAAATATCCTATTTCCATACTCCGAGACACAGGAGCAAAGCAAAGTCTGATTTTAAATTCTGTCTTGCAGAATCTGGGTGAGTCATATACAGGTTATGATATATTGATAGAAGGAGTTGGAGGAATTGTAAAATGTCCATTACATAATGTTTTCTTGCGGTCTGATTTAACAACCGGAATGGTTAAAGTAGCAGTAGTAGATTCTCTTCCCATAGTAGGAATATCCTTATTGTTGGCCAATGACATCGCTGGAAGCAAAGTCATTTCTCCCTTAATAACAAATAACCCTAAGACCTCAGTAGAACCTTCAGATAACTTACAGTTGTTTCCCGCTTGTGCTGTAACCAGATCTCAGTACAAGAAATCTGAAGAGGAGACCTATAATTTAGAATCCCTATTCTCCCAAACTGACCCATCTTCTTCTTCACCAGTTTCTCTATCTAGAGCAGAATTAATCAAAGAACAGAAGTCAGATCATTCTCTTAAAAATTTGTACGAGATTGTTTCATCTCCAGAAGAAGTTGAAAATATGTCACGAGGTTTCTATATAGAAAACGGAGTCCTAATGCGAAAATGGAGAGCATCCACCGCAACCGCTGACCAGCCATGGCAAGTAAGGAATCAAATAGTCCTCCCTCTTGGTTTCAGGAATAATGTTCTAAGATTGGCTCATGATACTCCCTTAGCAGGTCACTTAGGGGTAAGAAAGACCTTGTTCAACATAACCCAACATTTCCATTGGCCCACGGTTGTCAAAGATGTTGCCCAATATTGTAAAACATGTCATACATGTCAACTTGTAGGTAAGCCCAACCAGAAAATTGTAGAAGTTCCACTCCATCCCATTCCTGTAATGGAAGAGCCATTTAAAAAAAGTTCTTATTGACTGTGTAGGACCTTTACCTCCTTCAAGTAAAGGAAATCAGTACATTCTCACAATCATGTGTATGAGCACTCGTTTTCCAGAAGCAATTCCTTTGAAAAATATTAAAGCTCAAAACATAATCAGAGAAATGTTGAAATATTTCACTATGGTAGGATTTCCTAAGAACATTCAAAGTGATCAAGGAAGTAATTTTCTTTCCAACAAGTTTTAGAGAAACTCTTGTAACACTAGGTATAAATCATGTAACTTCCTCCGCCTATCATCCTCAATCACAAGGTGCTCTAGAGCGCTTTCACCAAACGCTCAAGACAATGTTAAGAATCTTCTGTGCTGAGAACACTCGAAATTGGGAAGACGGACTCCCCTTTTTGTTGTTCGCCACCCGAACAACAATTCAAGAAAGCCTTGGATTCAGCCCGTCAGAATTAGTCTTCGGTCATGAAGTCCGTGGCCCCCTAAAGATACTTCATGAACAATGGATGAAAGAAGAACCACCTGTTCCTTCTTTGAAATACGTGTCCCAGGTCACCGAGAAGTTGTTAGAAGCTTGGAAGTTGGCAAGAGAGAACTTGGCGAATGCTCAACGAGTAATGAAAGGTCGGTATGATAAAAATTCTAAACTTAGAACTTTCTCTCCAGGAGATCAAGTGTTACTTTATCTCTCCATACCAGGAGATCCATTGCAGGCTAAATACAAAGGACCCTATGAAGTCTTGTCCAGAGCCAGTGATCTCAACTACATAATCAAAACTCCAGACAGAAGAAAGAGTTCCCGTCTCTGTCACATAAATACCTTAAAACCTTATCATTCCAGAGATCCAATTCCAATTTTACAGCTCTACCACAATAGAATCGGAAGAGCCTCCTGATAACCTGCCTAATCCTCCTGAGATTCCCTTGGAAAACTCTCAGATACTACAAAAATCTTCAGATAAAAGTAGGACACTTATCTGAGAAACAAGGTAAAGACATTCTTTTCCTCTTAAGAAGTTTTCCAAAATTATTTCTAGATTCCCCAAGATTCACTTCTTTGATAGAACACGAAATAATTCTAGACTCGCCAAGGGCTATCAAACAAGCCCCTTATAGAGTCAATCCAAAAAAGAAGGAGTTCATAAAAGCAGAAATAAACACTCTGCTTCAACAGGGAATAATTGAACCCTCCAGTAGTCCTTGGGCATCTCCTTGCATTCTTGTCCCTAAATCTGACAATTCTTATCGCCTGTGCATTGACTACAGGAAAATCAATGCCCATACTAAGGCCGATGCTTTTCCTATCCCTAGGATAGATGATATCATAGACAGTCTAGGAACTGCCAAGTATGTATCCAAGTTGGATATGTTAAGGGGATACTATCAAATCCCTGTACACCCTCGCTCAAGAGAAGTTACCGCTTTCATTACGGAAGAGGGATTGTTCCAATTCAGAGCAATGCCATTTGGGCTTAAAAATGCCCCTGCCACTTACCAAAGAATGATAAGTAATCTTGTTGCAGGATTGCCAGGAGTAAAAACTTATCTAGACGATGTGATAATATTTAGTCAGTCTTGGACAGAACACATTGAACACCTAAATAATTTCTTTTATAGAGCAGAACAAGCAAACCTTACCATCAATTTGTCCAAATGTGATTTCGGACATACACAGGTCCCCTATTTGGGATTTAAAGTGTTTCCAATAGACGCCAAGATAAAAGCCATCAATGATGTACCAACACCCACTAATCGTAGAGAGGTACGTCGATTCCTTGGAATGAGTGGCTATTATCGCCGTTTTTGTCCAAATTTTTCAGATGTAGCAGAACCATTGACTGACCTGTTGAGAAAAGACCACGACTTCGTGTGGACACCTACCTGTGAGACGGCCTTCAAAAACCTGAAGTCCCTTCTCACTAACGCACCAGTTCTAAGGGCACCCGATTTCCAACGACCCTTTCTTCTGCAAGTCGACGCCAGCGACACCGGTATCGGTGCCGCCCTCTTGCAAGAACACAATGAAGTTCTTCACGCTATCGCCTACTACAGCAAGAAGCTGTCCCCTGCGCAGAAGAACTACTCAACAATTGAGAAGGAGACGCTCGCTTTGGTCCAGGCCCTTATCCACTTCGAAGTCTACCTAGGTTCCTCAACTACCATTCAAGTATATTCGGATCACAACCCCTTAAAGTTCCTACAGACTATGAAAAACAAGAATCCGAGACTTACACGTTGGAGTTTATTTCTCCAACCCTTTAATCTAACAATTCATCATATAAAAGGCGTCTTTAATGTTTTAGCCGACGTCCTTTCTAGAACATAGCTTTTCAACAGAAAGTGAAAAGCTTTCCCAAACGGTGGAGGTGTAACGTAATATTAGATATTACGTCATATGTGTAATTATGTTATAGAATTGTGTTCCTTTGTATTACATAACTATGTTCATATTTCTTGTCTATGTATGTATTGTAACAATGTTAAGCAGTAACGCCCGTCCACTATATGTAATCTTGCCTACGTGCGGAGAGAGGTGCGCACTCTTGTAGAACAAACAGACAAGCGAAATCCTGAATAGTTCGGAGCGCACAGATTTGACAGTTACTAAATAAATAGATTGTTCAAGCGAGTCGAGGGTCCTAAAACTACCCATGTTGACGTGTGTTAACTTACCCTCCTCCCCCCCTTTCACTCACTCGCACACTCACCCGGAAGTATTCCGCTTCCGGTCCAATGGTATATAAGCGGTTGAAATCGCTCACTCGTCGTCATTTTCCCACATATTGATCTCTTGATAAAAACTAGAAGGTTTAGATTCATGAGACGATTGGTGTGAAGTGATCACCCTTTTTGCCTACATTACGTGTCTGATATACATTGCATTACTTTACTTATATTTGTACTTATTACTTATTCTGATGCATGTTCCTGATCTCTTTGTACTTAGATAGTACCATATTGTATACTTATCTTGTGTTTCTTATTTGAACGATAATTTCCATATTGTAACGGTCCCATTGACCCTACTGCCCATTCTCTTTTGTGTTGATTGCCTGTAAATATTTTCCATTAATAATTTCGTTTACTAGTTTTATCGCTAGTTTAATATTCCTTTCCTGGAATCTTCTTTGTTACCTTTACTTCTAGTCTTACGAATTATCTAGGCCCTGACCAGATAGTTCAGTCCTACAGTGGCTTCTAGAAGTGAGCTGGTTCTTAAGCACTTAGACGTTATACGTAACGTCTCTTCACATACCAGCTGCCCGTAATATATATATATATATATATATATATATATATATATATATATATATATATATATAGACACAGCATGTGTTTTAGTTCTACATGTAGAGACTGCCATGTAGAGCAAACTTTAAGAGCCGCGCGGATATAAGCTCTGATAAAACTGCATTTATATCATATATATATCATATATTATATATATATATATATACATATATAATATACATATATAGATGCATTTATGTATATATTTTCTACCTCTTTTATTTTTCTTTTATTACAACTTTTTAAATTAACTCTGTCCTCTAGTTTTTAATAAATTCTATTTCATTCAAAATCTCGTTCATTTGAGGATATTATGTTGTTCGATACAGAATCTAGTGTGCAATCGTGTTTCGGGAGAATTGAAGGGACTCCCCAAATAGCGTCTTTGACCTGTCCTAATATGAGGATTTGCGAATCATTTTAACGACCTCGTAATTGCAGCCGAGTTTAATTATAGGAAAACGTATTTCAAAAGAAAGGAGGCGTGCAGAATATATATATATATATACATATATATATATATATATATATATATATATATATATATATATATATATCGACATGATTAGGAGAAGAAAAGAGGGAGTAATTGGTGACGAACAGTGTTGCTTTAGGACAGGTAGGTGTTGCGTGTATCATATTTTTTTGCTAAGACAGATATGTGAGAAAGCTTTAGCAAAAGGTAAGGATGTTTTTGGGTCTTTATGGATTTGGAAAAGGCTTATGATAGGGTAGACAGGAAGGCACTATGGGAGGTTTTGCAGATGTATGGGATAGAAGAAAAGCTGTTAAGAGCAGTCAAGAGTTTTACGAGAGTAGTTGATCTTGTGTTAGAATTAGAAATGGAGAGAGTGAATGGTTTGAGGTAAAGATGGGACATCGCCAAGGGTGTATCATGCCGCCATGGCTGTTGAATGTGTACATGGATGGGATGGTGCGAGAGGTAAATCCAAGGGTAATGGGCAGGGGATTGGAGATGGTTTAAGAACATGGAGAAAAATGGAAGATAAGCCATTTATTGTTTGCTGACAACACTGCGCTTGTAGCAGGATCAAAGGAGGAATTAAGGGAGTTAGTGACGGAGTTTGGGAAGGTAGAAAGTTGAAGGTAAATGTGGGTAAAATTAAGGTGATAAGATGTACAAGGGGAGAGGGTGGCTGAAAACTGGAATTGAGTATTAAGGGAGAGAGACTAGAGGTGGAATGTGGCGGGGAAGGTAGGAGTGGAGGTGGAGGTAGAATGTAGATTGAAAGAAGCAAGTAAATGGCTTGGGGGTATTAAAAGTGTAATGAGAAATAGACATACTAAGAGGAGATTGTATGAAGTAGTGATTGTGCCAACAGCACTGTATGGGGCAGAACCATGAAACATAAGAGAGGAAGAGAGAAAGAATTTAAATTATTTTGAGATGAAAGTTCTGCGAACTATGGTAGGGGTTACTAGGCTAGATAGAGAGATAAACGAGGAAGTGAGGAGGAGAGTAAGGGTGGAAAAGGAGTTAAGAGACACAGTTGATGAAAAGTTTTGGGGTGGTTTGGACACACGAAAAAAATGAGTGAAGAAAGATTAGTAAAAGAAGTGTAGAAGGCAGAGGTGGAGGGTGTGAACAGGAGGGGGCGACCGAAGATGAGATGGATGGGTGGGGTAAAGGGGGAGTTGAGAAAGAGGGGAATGTCTGTTGAGGAAGAACGGGAGAAGACAGAAGATAAGGATGAATGGAGAATGGTTGTGTATGGATGATGCTGTGATGCATGAGGGGGAGTGGGTCAACGAGTGGTTATATATGATTGATATTATGACACAGCCTGAAGGTATTTCTCCCCATCTTCTCTTTTTCTGCACGAGGGAACAGAAAAATGGGGTTGCCGATTAAATGAAGAAGCCTTGCTGTGGATGTCTTGTGCTTTGCTGCGTTGCTTCTGACCTAGGGCAGTATACGAAATGCAGGGATGACCCGTCATTCAGGAGCCAAGAAAAGGGAAAGGGAGGGAGGGGTTGTAAGTAGGAGTGGAGTGGAATTATGCCTTTTGACTTTGGCTACCTCCCTTGTAAGGGGGAAAACCCATCAGGGTGTGTATATATATATATATTATATATATTACACACACATATATATATACATACATATACATATACATATACATACACATACATATATGCATTCCTTTATGAAAAAAGTAGTTCCATGTGCATCTGTAAGCTCTAATTTATTTAATTACTCAACTTCAGTTATTTGTTTATTTAACACCAAAAGTGAAATCGTCCCATCTCTTATCCATCGTGATCCCCCCCTCCTTCCCCTTCGTGTCTCAATCACTCCAACTGAAAGAAGTCCAGCCACTGCTTCAATTATTCCTTTCACAACTACCGCACCACTATAGTCTGCCACACGAAAACAACTTCACAAGGATCCTCTTTCCCGCGTATTCATTTGTCACTGCTTCTGTGTCACCGCTGTCGTCTCTCCACATGCCAACTGCATAGAGGTAGGATGATAGCCAGCACTATCGTTATAAATAAAGCTGGAAGTTGGTACACACACACACACACACACACACACACACACACACACACACACACACACACACACACACACACACACACACACACACACACACACACACACCCACACACACACACACACACACACACACACACACACACACACACACACACACACACACACACACACACACACACACACACACACACACACACACACCAACCACTTCCTATGATGTTTTACATTAGGCTTTTTGTATTTTATTTACTTATTTATATATTTGCTTGTTTATTTATCCATTCAAATATAAGCCTATTTGCCCATTGTCACTTTACTGGCACAATAAACCCAAATGGATTCCTTCCTTCCATTGTTCATTGGAAGGCTGTAACTTCCGTCACAAGTTCGAAGATTCTTGAATTGTCTTTTTATCTATCTAACCCTTTATATCCCTCAGCGGAGCATCGAGGTTCTGACGTCATCAGGCACGATAGATACCCTCGTAGTTGGCTCCTGAATGTGGTTTGCTACACTCCCCTTGCAACCCTGACAAGACCTCAAGCCATCAACTAGTTTAGTTTATCTTTTCTTCTTCTTCTTTTTCTTCTTCTTCTTCTTTTTACACTTTCGTTGTTACTCACACCAGATGACGTCACACAAATTTTATCTCCACATTTTTTTCGTCCCTTTGTTGTTATTCACACCAGATGACGTCACACAGAGGCCACAAGCCACGCCCCCTCCCTGCGCGTGATGTTTATTTCGTATGAATAGACTGAGGGCGCTGTTCACACCAGCGGTTTCAACCGCGTCGAAACCGCGAGGGAACCATATAGTCAAGGAAAAACTGCGCGGTTGTGTGTGAACGCCTTCTTTGACTTACACTGTAATTGAACCGCCACGGTTCAAACCGCGGCGATTGAAATTGCTAATGTGAACAGGGCGTTGGGATAGAAACACTGGTTATCAGAGATGAAATGAAATAATATTATATGATTCTACCCATCTGAGGAGAATTAGGGGGAGGGGGTGGAATGGACAGAGCGATTGGCCGTAATCCCATTATATATAAAGTCCTTCCTTTTCTTTGATAAAGCGTCTACTGGCCATTAGACTGAGCAAAAACATACGATACACATGATCGTAGCAAAGGGCTTAAACTAACCACCACTTTCACCGATCATTCTCTTAATTTACAGTCTAATTCCTTTTCGTATATAATCGAACATTTCGTCTCTTCTTTGAACATGTCTACGGATGTTGGTTTTCATATCAAAGTCTTATGAAATTAGCAGAACCTCTGACAACCTCTTCTTTGCTCTTATCCACATTATGACCACCATACCTCAACAAAAATTATCATAATCTCAGTGGCCACCGTTTCTCTGGTACATTTTCTCTAGTTTGAAATAAATAAACTATAGTCAAATACTTCTCATGTCGTCATTGCTGCTAAACACTCGCTGGCCAAATACTAAGCTGCTCTTACCATTATCTCTACCTGTTCATTCTTTCGTGTTTCGTAAACGTCGGTCAGACTTAGGTCAAGACCATTCAATGCCTCCCACCTTCCTATGTTCTTCAGTCACATAGTGGACTCGTAATCGAAAGCTTTTACTCCAACTTTTACCCCTACCACTGTCCCTATCACTGCTTCTGCCACTACCACTATTTCTACCACTGCCACCACCACTACTTCTACCACTACAATTCTCACTACAACTAGCACTATTTCTTCCACTACCACTACTTCTACCACTACCACTACTTCTTCCACTACCACTACTTCTTCCACTACCACTACTTCTTCCACTACCACTACTTCTTCCACTACCACTACTTCTTCCACTACCACTACTTCTACCACTACCACTACTTCTACCACTACCACTACTTCTACCACTACCACTACTTCTACCACTACCACTACTTCTACCACTACCACTACTTCTACCACTACCACTACTTCTACTACTACCACTACCACTACTTCTACAACTACCACTACTTCTACCACTACCACTACTTCTACCATTACCACTACTTCTACCATACCACTACTTCTACCATTACCACTACTTCTACCACTACCACTACTTCTACCACTACCACTACTTCTACCACTACCACTACTTCTACCACTACCACTACTTCTACCACTACCACTACTTCTACCACTACCACTACTTCTACCACTACCACTACTTCTACCACTACCACTACTTCTACCACTACCACTACTTCTACCACTACTTCTACCACTACCACTACTTCTACCACTACCACTACTTCTACCACTACCACTACTTCTACCACTACCACTACTTCTACCACTACCACTACTTCTACCACTACCACTACTTCTTCCACTACCACTACTTCTTCCACTACCACTACTTCTACCACTACCACTACTTCTTCCACTACCACTACTTCTACCACTACCACTACTTCTACCACTACCACTACTTCTACCACTACCACTACTTCTACCACTACCACTACTTCTACCACTACCACTACTTCTACCACTACTTCTACCACTACCACTACTTCTACCACTACTTCTACCACTACCACTACTTCTACCACTACCACTACTTCTACCACTACCACTACTTCTACCACTACCACTACTTCTACCACTACCACTACTTCTACCACTACCACTACTTCTACCACTACCACTACTTCTACCACTACCACTACTTCTACCACTACCACTACTTCTACCACTACCACTACTTCTACCACTACCACTACTTCTACCACTACCACTACTTCTACCACTACCACTACTTCTACCACTACTTCTACCACTACCACTACTTCTACCACTACCACTACTTCTACCACTACCACTACTTCTACCACTACCACTACTTCTACCACTACCACTACTTCTTCCACTACCACTACTTCTACCACTACCACTACTTCTACCACTACCACTACTTCTACCACTACCACTACTTCTACCACTACCTCTACCACTACCACTACTTCTACTACTTCCACTACCACTACTTCTACTACTACCACTACCACTACTTCTACTACTACCACTACCACTACTTCTACCACTACCACTACTTCTACCACTACCACTACTTCTACCACTACCACTACTTCTACCACTACCACTACTTCTACCACTACCACTACTTCTACCACTACCACTACCACTACTTCTACCACTACCACTACTTCTACCACTACCACTACTTCTACCACTACCACTACTTCTACCACTACTTCTACCACTACCTCTACCACTACCACTACTTCTACTACTTCCACTACCACTAGTTCTACTACTACCACTACTTCTACTACTACCACTACCACTACTTCTACCACTACCACTACCACTACTTCTACCACTACCACTACTTCTACCACTACCACTACTTCTACCATTACCACTACTGCTGTGAATTCCTCAACAGAAGCCACACCAGTTCGCAATTTTCTAAATAACGGTTCTAGTTTCGTGCAGCATGTAACTAGCCCAAAGAGAGGCTTTCGGGGTTAAAACTAGTAGGGGTATTTCATCGACTCTGACCTCAGGCACGATATAGTACACAAGAAATGCAGGACCAAACACTGTAATCTGCCTCAGCCAGGAAGGAAATCACATTAGCAAATACAAGCCTAGTTTCTCCTTTCAATTCAGTTTGATTTGATAATGGAACAAAAGTTACGATGATTGCGCTTCAAAAGGTCGAGTGAATATAAACTTAAAAGTGTTTAGACACGGGACAAATATAAAAAAAAAAGAATAAAAGCGTCTGACATAATACTGGGTTAGTTTGGACGTTTGTGCGGGGAAGTGCAGGGGCTGACAGTTGAATGAAAACGAGTCTTCGTTGTTTAGCTCGGAACTCAAGGATAATTGCTGTAAAAATGCAGTCTTCCTGAAAACCACTAAAGTGGATTCAAGAGAAGAGGGAGAGGAGTACTCAAGACAGAAAATAAAAGGAGCTGAGGATTGGTAAAAGGAAAATATGAAGAAGTGGAAGAAGAGAACGAAGAAGAAGGGAGAGGACCAGGAGAGAAACAAATAGAAGAACGAGTATAAGAAGTAAGAGAAGTGATTAAGCATTGAAAGAAGAGAGAAAAAAGGAAGAAGAATAGGAGAAAGTTAAGAAGAAATAGAGAGAGGAAGAGAGGATGCAAATATTTGGAAAGGTAGACAGCAAGGAAACAGGAAGGCAGAGAGGGAGGGAGGGAGAGAGAGAGAGAGAGAGAGAGAGAGAGAGAGAGAGAGAGAGAGAGAGAGAGAGAGAGAGAGAGAGAGAGAGAGAGAGAGAGAGAGAGAGAGAGAGAGAGAGAGAGCGCTAGCTAAAGCGGGCGCGCTTTGTCGATCACGACGCCGACGATGCGTGCAGTGGTCTAAACCCGACCCCTTCCACATCGGAAGCCAATGTCCTTTTCACTCCAACTCTCTCCAGACTATTTCATTCATCAGTAGTTTATCACAATTAATGCCTTTCCTTAACAAGTATCAAATTTCCTCTTATTCTGAATCAAATCAAAGTTTTAATTTTTATTTCATCAGTTCCCTCTTGGTAGTGAAGCGATTAAGGCATTGGGGGTGGCTCGGGGATTCCTGGGGGCTGAGAAGGGGTCAAGGTAGTGTTTGTGGACGGAAGCAGTCAGGAAGAGGAAGGGAGGGAAAAGGGAGAGATGGAGAGGGAGGTGGAGGTGGAGGGGAGGATGGAGGGGGAATCAGAGGTGGAGGTGGGGATGAAAGGTTTAACCAATTATTTTTATCAAACTGGTCGAAGATCTAAGAGAAGATAAGTAGATGGTCAAAATTGAGAGAGACGGGTAAATACTTTGAGTGATTGAGCTCAGCCGAGGCATACAAGTAAGTGCAGTGTCTATACGCCAGGGGGTAACTCCTTCAAAGGAGAAATTACAACAGAGTTTAGCACCACATTTGCTTATCTCGTTTCTACAAGCACAGTGGATGAAAAATATGAATTAGTGTGACAATTTACCTCATTGTAGCACATGATAAAGGAACAACGATCGCGAACTCATGCCTCTCATTTTCCAATTTACCATACCTAGCTTCAAATTGTTTGTGCGTGTGCGCGTGCGTGCGTATGTGTACGTGTGTGTGTGTGTGTGTGTGTGTGTGTGTGTGTGTGTGTGTGTGTGTGTGTGTGTGTGTGTGTGTGTGTGTGTGTGTGTGTGTGTGTGTGTGTGTGTTTACTTAATTCACCTAATTGCAATACGGACAAAAGCAGCAACGCTCCGGTTTCCTACTGTCCAATTCATCATACCTAGACTCAAGTTCATGGTGTGTGTGTGTGTGTGTGTGTGTGTGTGTGTGTGTGTGTGTGTGTGTGTGTGTGTGTGTGTGTGTGTGTGTGTGTGTGTGTGTGTGTGTGTGTGTGTGTGTGTGTGTGTGTGTGTGTGTGTGTGTGTGTGTGTGTGTGTGTGTGTGTGTGTGTTTGTTTTGGTGTGGCATAAATTCTAAAGTCTCCCAGCTGACAGAATAAAGAGAAATGTTTCAGACATGAATATTTCATCATATGTAATTGGATATCCCCTGAAACAAAGAAAAAGACAAGGAAAGAATGATAGCTCTACAAGGCCACAACACAAGTGATACCATATAACCTAAAGTAATGTTTCAGGAATAGATTATTCAATATGTATGTATATATATATATATACATATATATATATATATATATATATATATATATATGTGTGTGTGTGTGTGTGTGTGTGTGTGTGTGTGTGTGTGTGTGTGTGTGTGTGTGTGTGTGTGTGTGTGTGTGTGTATACATATATATACATATATGTACCTATATATATACATATATATATATATACATATATGTACCTATATATATACATATATATATATACTTGGTTATAAAATACAGCGACTTCTGTACTTATGATCTTGTTGATACTCTCTACTTTGCGAACTGCAGATTTATGCGTAGAGTTGAGCACAGAAATACTACTGCCAAAAGGCATAGTAAAATACAGTGCAGCGTTCTTAAGGTACGACGTTTCGTACACTTTATACATTTTCAAGTGATATTGATTACAATAATAAGACATGTTTATATATTGAAAAATATAAGTTTCATGGTGCGGGGTGAGATCACATAAAAATTATCAAGGGGGAGGAATGGTGGTGGAACTCCGTGGGATGGTGGAACTCTGTGGGATGGTGGAACTCCGTGGGTAGGTGGAATTCCGTACACGAAGTTCCACCATCCCGCAGAATTCCACCATCCCACGGAGTTCCTTCACCATTCCTCTCCCAGGGGTGAGGGGATGTGTGGGTGGTGTGAGGTCAGGAGGGAAGCGGGCTGGAAGCGGGATCAGGAGGGTAATAATTCTTAACCAAGCAGCTCACAGCTAGCCGTGAGATTATGTCCGGGGACCATTGACCTTTGGAGATGTTCAAGTTCGGACATTCTTCGATTAAGGCTGATTCAACAAATTTTCTTCTAAAGCTACAGTCGGACTTAAAATTTTGGCCTTGTCCCAGTCAAGACAGTGATTTTTGGTACTAACGTGTTGGAACATAGCGGAATTTTCCTGGGCATACCTAATGGATCTTTTGTGCTCCAATAACCTGTTTTTAAGATCCATTAGGTATGCCCAGGTACTGACGTTTTGGAACACAGCGGAATTTTCTTGGGTATACCTAATGGATCTTTTGTGCTCCAATAACCTGGTTTTAAGATTCATTAGGTATGCCCAGGAAAATTCCGCTATGTTCCAACACGTCAGTACCAAAAAATCAGTCTTGACTGGGACAAGGCCAAAATTTTGTTTAAGTCCAACTGTAGCTTTATAAGAAAAATTGTTGAATCGGCCTTAATCGAAGAATGTCTTAACTTGTACATCTCAAAAGGTCAGTGGTCCCCAGACATAATCTCACTGCTAGCTGTGAGCCGCTTGGTTAAGAATTATCACCCTCCTGATCCCGCTTCCAGCCCGCTTCCCTCCTAACCTCACACCTCCACCCACTCCCACACTCACACCAGCCGGCAGACAATGGGGCGTTTGACGCGTGTTCCTGCATCACACCATCTCAAAGCATTCCGACCTGCTGCAAAGCATTCCCTGTCGCAGCGTGAACACGCTATCACACAGCAATATAGAAACACTTTATTACGTTTACTGACGAACCTCTCCTGGATATATATATTATAGTCTGGCTGTCAGACTAAATTATTAAACACATAATTATATAAATTAAAATATATATATATACATATATAAACTACATATCATATATATACATACATACATATGAAGGTGGATAAGGAAGTCACGGGTCCAGTTCCGAGTTCCTGACCGGAATGTGACTCTGGAGTGAAGCTGGCGGTATACATAGTCTGAGTAAGACCGCGTTCCCTCCTTGGAGGTGGGTTACGTTTGGTTGTACAATGGTTTTTAATACAATGAACAATAGTGATAATACAGTATCCTCTGAAGAAGCATAGAGCGAAACCGGTCAGGAATAAACTCAGGAACTCGGAACTAGACCAGTGACTTCTTTTTCCACCTTCATCAACTTGTCACAATGTACCATACATACATATACCAAGGCTTTTTTTCCCTTACAAGGGAGGTAGCCAAAAAGGAAAATGCATAAAATCATTCCCACCCATTCCATCCCTGAATACACTTCACACCCCTCCACCCTCCCTCTTATCTTAGCACCTCCTGAATGACGGGTCATCCCTGCACCTTGTCCACTGCCCTGGGTCAGAAGCAGTGTCGCAAGACACAGCACATCCACAGCAAGGCCGCTTCATTAAATCGGCGACCCCCCCCTCTCCGTCCCCCCATACATAAAGGAGAAGACGGGGAGAAATGCCTTCGGGCTGCGTCAAAATTTCCTCACACATACTACCTCACCCCCCCATTCCCCCGCCCATTCCATCTCATGCATCACATCATCCATATACAACCATTCTCCATTCACCCCTGTCTTCTGTCCTCTCCCGTCCTTCCTTTATACCGGTATTTTATTATATGTGTATATATATATATATACATATATATATATACATATATATATGTATATATATGTATATATATATACATAAGGCCGATTGACGTTGGAAGAGAGTTTGAATTTCACCCATATAGGTCCAAATTGTAACGTACTTCTTGTACCCTCTTTATAGTTACCATGTGGTCACGTTTCTTGGTCCCCGCCTTGACCTCCTTAACCACAGACACGAAGGGCAGTGGAGGTCACTGACCCGTCTTTAGAAACGACTTTTCATTCTCGTTTGGTAACGCACAATCAGTTAGAAAAGATGTCACACATGGTCAAGCTATGCCTCGATTTTTTACTATGATTACTGAGGTTGAAGAGGGTTTTAACGGAAATTGACTTGCGTGAGTTAGAATAAATTCATGATTTGCCAGACAAAGGAAAGGGGGAAGAAGAATAACGAGGATGTACAATTAAAAAGCGAAGTAGACTGTGAAAAGAAACAAAGAAGAATTGGTTGAGAAGAAAAAGGTAGTGGGCGATTATGAAATTGAGGAAAGTGAAGAAGAAAAGTGACGAAGAACATTAATGAAGACAGTTGAGTAACAATAAGAGAGTTGGAAGGGGAAGAAGGTGACGGGCAGACACAGAAATCAACGGACCATTTGTCCATCTATATATACCAAAAGGCCTCTTCCCTTAGGTATACACCCTCCTATCTCTCATCCATCACCCAACTGTTTCCTTTTTACCTCAGTCCCTATCTCCGTCCATTGCCAGGGTCAGAAGCAATGTTGCAAGACACAGCACATCTTCAGCAGGACCCCACCGTATCGTTCACATGGTGACCATTCCTCCTCGTCCCCTCTTGCAAAGATTGAGAAGACGAGGAGAAATTCGTTCAGGCCTTGTAAATTTATAGTTCATTCATAACCATATGCCATTCACACCCATTTATTGTATTCTTCCTTCCCTGCTCAACATTTCCCTTTTATTCAAGGTCCCCTTCACCTCATCCAGTTGTTACATTTTTGGTCTTCCCCTGAAGTTCACTCCATCCACACCTACTTTCCTTAGCTCACTCATTCTTTCCTTGTGCCCACACCATCCCAATATTCTTTCATCAGCCCTAACTGCCACCTCCTTTTCCACCCCAGCTCTCCTTTTCACCTCATAATTTTTCACACTATCCTCGTAACACTCACCATACTTCTCAAACATTTAATCTCAAACACATCTAAATATCTCCTTTCTGCCTCCATTACATTTCATACCTCTGCCCAATATAGTGTTGTAGACATTAATCACCTATTCATATAATCTCTTGGCATTTATTACCTAACACTTATTTCTACTGACACTTTTCATTCCCCCAGATCGTTTACTTTGTCTCTTCACTCCAAAGTTTACCTCCATCCTCAGTTACATATGACTGTGTACTTAAAACAATTCACTTCATTTAACTATGCGGTACAGTTTTGGTCTCCGTCCTACAGAATGGACATCAATTCACTAGAATCAGTACAGAGAAGAATGACCAAAATGATACATGGACTCAGAAATTTGCCTTACGAAGAGAGGCTTAGGCACCTTAACTTACACTCTCTAGAAAGACGCAGAGTGCGGGGTGATCTAATAGAGGTGTTCAAGTGGATCAAAGGCTTTAACAAGGGTGATGCAAACAAGGTCATCATATTAAAACAACAGGGCAGGACTCGCAGTAATGGTTATAAACTGGACAATTTTAGATCTAAAAAGGAAATAGGCAAGAATTGGTTTACTAATAGGGTGGTTGACGAATGGAATAAACTTAGTAACCATGTAGTAAGCGCTGACACTCTCAGTTGTTTTAAGAAACGATTAGACAACTTTATGGATGGGGATGACAGGTGGTGATGGATACGGTGCTGCCTAGTGTAGGTCTTATGGTCTCTTGCAGTCTCCTTCATTCTTATGTTCTTATGTTCTCTCTTGTAAGACTTCCTCCAACTTACGGCCATCCTCACCCCTTGTACATTTTATCATTTTGTTTTTATTCACAATTACTTTCAACTTACATGCCTTCCTAAAATCTATCACTTAGATTTTTCTCTAACCCAGCCACAAGTCCAGTGTCATCGGCAAACAACGACTGGCTCACCTCCCACTTCCCTCTAATCTCTCTAACCATCTCCAATTCTCTGCCAATCACCCTAACATTTACCTCCCATATCACCCCATTCATGCACAGTAGATAGCCATGTTAACATAACACAGCCCTAACGTAGACCCACCTTTGCCTCAAACCACTCATTTTCAACAAACACAATCCTAACAAAAGTTCATGTAAAATCTTTTGACTACCCTTAACAGCCTTCCCCATATCCCATATATAATATCTCTCAAAATGCTCTCCTGTCAACCCTGTCATAAGCCTTCTCTAGATCCATAAAGGCAAACAAAATATCCTTTATAGATCTAGAGAAGGCTTATGATAGGATCGACAAGAAGAGATTGTGGGTTATATTGCAGACAAAAATAACTTTTTATTTTCCAAAATGCAAACGTTTATTTATTATTTAGGTCTTCGCTATGGAGATGGAGAATTTTAGAGATACTGAGGTAGAATATTTAGGGAGAAAAAAAGAGAAAGGACTGAAATAGATTTTCTTTAACCTAAATAACGTTAACTGCAAAATGAGGTAGTTTGGGATAAGAACATCCTCATCCCTTTCACTCCTTCCCCACATCACTCCTTCCCCACTCCTTCCCCTTCACTCCTTCCCTATCATTCCCCTTCCCCATCCTCATCCCCCTCTCACGGAACTGATCGTTGCCTCAGTCTATACATCCATCTCCAATTGTTTATAGAGCAACGAATCTCATTCACCTTAGTCTTTCACCTTGGTCTTTGGATCACGTGCTGGACTCGTGATCGACAGCCCTTTCCCTCCCGGAAGAGAGCTCAGAGCTCGTATGACCGATCTATGGGTAATGCTTTGACCTTACACGCATACACACCCCCAACTCCCCGCCCACGAGAATTGGAGTAACGACACGACGCGCAGTGATACTGAAATTATTTCAGCCCTGGGCAGGATTCGAACCCGGACCGCCGGAGTGATAGTCGAGGACTCTACCAACCGCGCCACCGAGTCGTGAGAATGGCCACATGTTTTGTACAATACGAAAACCAGACGGGTAATTTTTGTCCGTGAATATGTGTCCCTGGAGGAGCAAGCTAGACAACTTTCTAGAAAGTGATAGACAACGAACGAGTTGGAGGCCAATAGTAGGAATTTTGAATGAAAAAATACTTGTCACTGGAACGCCAATTTTGCTTTTCCTTCATCTGTTACTCCAGTGAGGAAGATTTAACCAAGAGTAAACATAATCGGACACAAAATACTTACATTTTCTTCAGGCAAAGGATGGGTAATGCATTCTTATATTTTATAGTCGAGCGCACAAAAGAGAAAACCGTGATGGAGTAACCAGTAAACAAGTCAAACCCTCTTCAAGAGCAATAAAGAACAGCGAAACGTAAGAATCAGCAAAGAAAAGCCAAATGGTGCTGAGGGTAAATTGAAAATTACAAGGAGGCTGTGAAAAAAAAACAACAGAAAAGTGGTGATGGTTAGGAGCCTACACTAGGTGAGCAGCTACGACCGAAGCCGACACCTCTACCCTTTGAGCTTGGACTGATGGGGCAGGTACAGATTACCGCTGGTAATAGAACAAGTGTGCAGGATTCGAACCCACCACTAAGCGAATACGAGAACAACACGCTTCCGAAGAAGCCGCCAGCGCACTGAAGAGAAATGCCATTTTGATATATATATATATATATATATATATATATATATATATATATATATATATATGTATATATATATTTATATATTTATATATATATATATATATATATATATATCACTTCCAGGAGGTGCCAAGATGTCGGGGAGGGAAGAGGGTGGAGGGGAATGGAGTAGTAGGGGATTGGGTGGAAGTGGTTTCTATGCCTTTTTCTTTATGGCTACCTCCCGTGTGAGGGGGAAAAAAACCCTTTTGTGGTATATATATATATAAGATATATATATATATATATATATATATAAATTTATACATTTTGTAAGCAAGGGACAAGAAGACCGTCACAGTGTTTCCTGGATGTCATTAAAGAGCACCAATAACACCGGAGCAAGGGGACTAAAGAAATCATCCTTTTTTCGTACATGTCTGTCTGTATGTATGTAAGCATGTATGTATGTATGTATACATATAATGTGTGTGTATGTATGTATGTATATATGGTGTGAGGTCACACAGGACGTTCTAACTCACTCGTCCAACATGCTGACCGGTCTGGACATTTGCCCCACTGGGATGGAGTCGAGGTTTTACACACGGGATTAAGGAGAGACCATGAGGAAGACTGTTGAAGCTGCCTACATGAAATTATTATGAAAATATCAATGACAAGGGAAGGTTTTGTTTGTTTGTCAAAGGCAACAAGTAAATTAATTATAAATACAATTGGGAAACGTATGCATGATACGGGAAAGGGAATCCCCAGACAGCCAGCGGGGTGACCTGTCCTTGTTCCCATCCTCGGATGTATAAATGTGTGGGTCCAACTGT
>NC_134782.1:63711053-63713553 GCF_046742065.1 Oratosquilla oratoria | reverse complement strand
TGGGGCATTGGGGAGCCAGCCTTTCTGCTCCTTTGATGTCAAGTGTCAAGTCCCTCAATATCTTCATTACTTTGAGATAAGTGAATACATTTCGTACATATTCTGTTCTTTAGAGCGATTTATTCTATTGGGGTAATCACGTTCGTTTAGGTCTGAATGCCTTGATTCGGTGTTCGTAATGGTTGTAAGATTCCCCGAGTTCACGGGAGGAATTGTTCGAAGATTTCCTCTTCCAGACACTGAATAGGGTACCGACTGCTTAAACCTTATACAATCCATAGACTGGAAGACTTCCATGGAGCCTACCAGCTGCGCGAAATAATCCACATGGATAGAAGCTCTGGTAAATTACAGATCTTAACAGCAACAATAAATGACGCCCATTCGAGAGTCAATGCAGCATTTTTATCATTGGAAGCTAATTTCCACTCAAAGAAGAATGTTTATCGTTTGTAATTTCTATTACTCCTCTTTTCTACTACAATTCTTTGATAATAATAAGAGGAGTGCAGAAACAGAAGGGCATCCCCGCCTCTTTTACGGGTTTCGAATTAAGCACGGGTGTATATATCATATATATATATATATATATATATATATATATATATATATATATATATATATATATATTATATATATATATATATATATATAGAGAGAGAGAGAGAGAGAGAGAGAGAGAGAGAGAGAGAGAGAGAGAGAGAGAGAGAGAGAGAGAGAGAGAGAGAGAGAGAGATGGAGAGAGAGGAGGGCTTACGCCTTCCCAATCCGTGCTTACCTCGAAACAGTAGCGGGGATGCCCCTCTGTTTCTGGACACCTCAGATCTCCTCCATGACCGACTCTCTTCGGCGTGTTTTTGTTCCTCTAGGATAGCAGTGGGGGTTTTTTTCGGTGACTAAATACACTCTCCCTGCTAACCTAATCCATGTATCATTCTGTCAGTACATTCCCCGAGCAAAGTATACTTCGTAAAAAAAAAAATCAGAATATTCACAGTTCATATTTGTTTCCGTTTTCTTTTTCTTTTTCTTTTTTTCGTTTTCATGGCGTCTTCGCGGTAACGCTGTATGATAATTGTTCTTATAACTTTGCTCCTGCCGCTTACAACTACCCATTCTTTCATTTCCTTTTTTTCTTTGTTTTCTTTTCTTTCTTCTTTTCCCTGTCTCTTTCTTTTTTCCTTCTCTCTTTTCCCACTTTTCTTCTCACATTCTTCCTTTCTTTCCTTCCTTTTTTTCTTCCTTCTTTGCGTTTTAATAGAAGACGACCGCAATTCCTCCAAATCTATTTTGTTCTCTTCCCTATACGTCAGTGACGTGACACCTTTCCTAAAGGGGCTATCACACTGGGCTCTTTTTCCTTCAACATCCTACCTCCAACCTCCATTTCGATAACTAGAATATGACTTCGCTTACAGAACCCAAGACTTTTCTAAGAACATTTCAACAGTATGTCTAACATTCCTCTAGCTTTACAATCTTAGTTCATCTTTCAGCTTTGTTATATACGACGGAAAGATAATTTTATATTTGGAGACTTAAAACATTTAAATATTGTAACCGAAGTCGTTTTTACTCAAACGAACACTCAACAGTCGGCGCTGGTGAAACCCGTGGAAGCCCAATGTGATAACCTTTTTATTATCCAATTACTTTCGTGGATCTCCATTCCTACATTGCTCTTACCATCCTTTGACCCCATAGCCGTATAATCACGCTATCTCTGCAGGTAAATATTTAATTTTACTGCCGCGTTGACATTAAATCAAATCAAAATTCCAGAAAATTGACTTATTGTATCCCAAGCGTGATGCGTTCATATAAATTTTGTGTGTTTTAGTATGAGATTATTATTATTATTATTATTTTTTTTTTTTTTTTTTTTTTTTTTTTTTTTTCAAAGAAAGGCAAAACAATAGCACCTACTCTCTGTGTGTTTTCGAGCCATTTCCTCTGGAGGCTAATCACCCAACACATATCCACACATGTATATAAGTACGGTCTACCTTGTGCGTACATCATAACACAAAGAAAATATGATAATAAACTTGTCATGCATAAACACACAGACAGGTAGATGCACAATGCGACACTCAAACACACACACAGAACACGCACGCACACATGCACACACGTACACACACACACACGTACACACACACACACACATACACACACACAATCTAAAGGAGTAGGTCTTATCCATAAGAACAGTTTAATTATAATTAATCTGTTATAATTAATCTGTTATAATTAATCTGTTATAGTTAATCTGTTATAATTAATCTGTTATAATTAATCTGTTATAATTAATCTGTTATAGTTAATCTTGGCATGATAATTATCATGCCAAGACTACGTTCGTCTCTTATGGTACCCTTTTTCTGATATTTTTCTTTAGGAATTTTTTCCC
Organism: Oratosquilla oratoria; assembly: GCF_046742065.1. NCBI lineage: Eukaryota > Metazoa > Arthropoda > Malacostraca > Stomatopoda > Squillidae > Oratosquilla > Oratosquilla oratoria. The sequence continues at coordinate 63,711,140 of NC_134782.1, read as the reverse complement.
TCCAAATACAATTCCACACCTCATTTCGATTATCGATTTCTCTTCATGGTCATTCCTGGACTGAAGGAGTAAAATGATAAATAGATA
>NC_134782.1:63583553-63701053 GCF_046742065.1 Oratosquilla oratoria | reverse complement strand
AATTTTCTATTATACAATAATATTTTATGTAATTCATATATGATTTTCCAAAAATTCAGGTGATTTCCTGCCCACCATTTTTAATGCCAATTGATAAAGAAAAAATATATATATATTCACATCGTAATCAGTATAAATTCATTGAAAATCAATTACCTTCCAATTCAACTCCATACCCCTGTCACGTATAGTAAAACATAAGTTTCAGTTCTTACAAGGTAGGCTGATACATCAGAGTTATCGTGTCACAAGTCTGCAACCTTTCCTCACCCTCGCTACAAAATTGACATAACACAACCTACATTCTTGTAGTACCAGGGTGATCAAATTTCGAAAAATGGAATACGGGACACCTAAATTGGATTTAATATATTTAGATTTTGCAAAATCTTTTGATACCATCCCCAACGAAAGACTTACTAAATTAGCTTCACAAGGAATAAGTGGTAACCTATTAAGTTGGACTAGTACTTCACAAGGAATAAGTGGTAACCTATTAAGTTGGACTAGTAATTGGTTGAATGATCGAAAACAGAGAGTTGTTCTAAATGGCAAAACTTCTAGATGGAATTTTTTTTGTTTATTTATTTATTTATCATTATTATAATTTTTTCGCATCCGACCTAATTATGGACCAATAGGTCCCCTATCGGCATGCTCCTCCTGTGTAATCCTTTGTAGGTCTATGGACAATGTGTACTGGCTATCTGAAGCTCACAAAAAACAAGCTCGCAGCACCAGGACCTACTTTATTGTCTTGTACATTATTTTTTTTCACTTGCTATAAAGGGGAGTGTCCATTGTATATTTTGTTTCAAGCAGCAATGCATTTCATAGGATGAAACATTACAATTTTGCAATTATGTATATTTTGCAGGTTTAAAAGGGTTGTAAAGTGAAAAGTGATTTACCGTGATATATTGAGTTTATTGCAGAAAAAATGCAGATGATGAAAACATTTTCATGATTTTAGAAAGATTAAATTCTTTTAGTGGCTAGTCTGTTATTTCTATTTGTCATATTTTACATATATGATGAACTCTGCCAGATCCGCTCGATGCTCATATATATAAATTTTTACTCAGATATTGTTGCTTCCGAATTAATATGTCTGTGAAATGTAAAATTTGGTCAATTTTTTATGCGAAGTGTTTAAAATCTTGAAAATACGGGATAAAACGCGTCCCCGGGGAGGGTCGATACGGGACGCAGGACAAATGCTTGAAATACGGGACGATTCCATACTCGAACAATACGGGACGTCTAGTCACCCTGTGCAGTACCCTTATCTGGTAATGGATGACAACGCAAGAAATTTATTGATTTTTGCTTCTCACTTCGAGTGTCCAGTACACCTTTCCAGATTAGGGCGCCTTCGCCCAAATCTGGAAAGTTCTATGATATATGAATTCATGCCATTCACTCATTTCGTACAGTACGACGAATTATCTAATCTTAATTTGTTTTGCTGTTGTTCATTTGTCCACCTACAGAGCTTGAGTCAAATTGAACAAAAGTATTGTGTTTTTATAGTGAATTTTGTAAAACACAAATTTTCGAAATACAAGTTATTCATATTAATTTTTATCAAGCATCCTATGGATAAAGCTCGTATTTATTCTTTTTAATGTAATACAATGGTCAAGGTGTAAAACTGAAAGCATGTAGAAAGATCTTTTATGTTATTTTGTTTATGTGTCTCATGGTGTGCGTAATTTCATACTTTCGTAATATACGTATTTACCAACCTTTCCTATTCCAGATTCTTCACACGATGTCTTATGTTTTGTGTCTAAACTCTTCGATAAGACGCACCTTCGTTCTCTCCATTATACTTTCCCCTCGCCCAGCCTCATTATTCTCTCCCCTCCTGTTGACTCCTTACATTAACCCTTTACGTCATCACTTCCAGCTATATACTTCGCAGCTGGTATGATAAAGAAAGTACAATATCGTAGGTCGTAAAGACACGAGATTGTGAAAATAATCCCTCAACCAATGATCAATGTCTACCGAAAAAACAATGCCTAGGCCCGGGTTTGCATGTACTTGTAGGTACTAAAGTGGCTGAGTGATACATTCGTAGGAGTTGCGGGGAGTGCATATCTGGACTTAAGCGTGAATGAGTCTAAAGCCGGGTCCACACTTGTTGCATTTCCACGTATCGTATCATCTTTGCGTACCACCTAGTGATACGATACGGTGCAACAGAGTATTGTACCCACTTGTTGCGTATCCGCCTGCTGTATACGGATACGCAACAAGTGGGTACAATACCCTGTTGCACCGTATCGTATCACTAGGTGGTACTCAAAGATGATACGATACGTGGAAATGCAACAAGTGTGAACCCGGCTTTACAGAACCTAACAGACGCATTCGAATCGTGACGCAGAGAAATACGTTTACTATATTTTCGTAGTAGACGACCGCCACTGTAATACATAGAAGTTAAAACAAATTGTACATATTGCAGAAAGTTTGAAAGGTTTATACGACAAGAACTCATAGATAAATAGCTTCTGATGGTCCTTTTAATTAGTCTTGTGATAAAACACTTTCTGAAACAGTCTCCCATATGAAGTACACACCCACACACACAATAGTCAGATTGACGGCGAAGATTGGAACTCTGACAAAAACGCAATTTTCGTGGATTTCAACTACGAGGAAGTACCTTTTTGTATTAGTAGGGAAGGGGAAAGCTCGTGGTGTAGTAGAAAGGTAATGAAAGGGGAGAAGGGGAGGGATTACTGAGGGAAATGGAAGGAAATGAGGAGGGAGACGAACGGGCTCCCCCTGACAGCAGAAAAAATATAAACAAGAGGTCTGCTGACGACACAGAGGAAATCGAAAATATCAGTAAAAGCATTAAGGTTAGAAATATAGATAAGAATAACACAATGGAAAGTGAAAATAATAATTTCCATGGATTTAATGAGGAGGGGAGGGATGCCAACCTCCCCCGATTAGCAAATCTAGAAGAAAAACTAGAGAAAATGACCGAACATTGGGAGAGTAGGTTCGGTCAAATTCCAAGGATAGCACAGAGAGTTGATAAATTGGAAGAGTTAAAGAAGGAGAACCAAACCCTAAGGAAATAGAAGAATTAAAAAGACAGTTAAAAGAAGTAATAGATGAGAATGAAGAATTAAAGAGGAATGGTAAAGAGAATAAAGAATCCATAGCAAAAGAAGTACAGGGTTGAAAAAAGTCCAAGAAAACAACAAAATTGTATTTAAGGATATAGTAGCACAACAGATGAAAGATCAAACTAAAGACACAATTATCAAAGTGATGAGGGAGGAAAAGAATATAGTGAGAGACTTAGCGGATAAAAAGAAATGTATAACTATATTGGGAATGGAAGAGAAATATAACACAAATTGGACTACAATAATAAAGGAGGAGAAGGAAAAAGTAAATAAGATATTGGAAGTAGTTTAAGAAGATGGAACAGAAACAGGGAAAGAAATAGAAGAAATGTATAGGCTAGGGAAATACAATACAGATAAGACCAGATCAGTTAAGATCAAATTCAGGTCACAAACAACAGCAGAGAATATCTTAGCAAAAACAAGGAAACTAGCAGACAGTGAGCAATTTAAACAGATATGGATAAAAAGAGAAATGAACAAAGAGGAAAGAAAGGATGAGAAAGCAAAAAGACAAGAAGCTAAGGAAAAAACGAGAGAAGAACAGAGACAGAAAAAGAGAAATCCTATTGGAAAGTAGTGAATATGAAAGTGAGAAAATGGTACATAACAGAGAAAAACGAAAGGGGAACAGGAAAAACGATGGTAGTAGTAGAAAATTGAAAATGTCTTACACAAATATAGATGGCTTAATAACAGGCTTGAACGAGCTGAATGATTACCTGAAAGAAAAAGAACCGGACATAATGGGAATTGTAGAGACAAAATTGAAAGGTCCACTACCACCCAACAGTGTAGGACATGGTGCATATAATTGTTGGATTAGAAACAGAGAGGTAAAACAAGGGGGTGGAGTTATGTTCCTGACTAAGAAAGATATAAATGTGAAGAATGTCACATATGGAAAAAAAATAGAGTAGATATGATTATGATGGAAGTGGAAGACAAAAATAGGAAGAGCAGGAAGTTTGTAATAAGTTATGTGCCTCCTAAACAGCCTCGTGGGATGAGAGAGAACGTAAAAGTATGTTAGAAGACACAAGGATAACATTAAATAAGATAATGGAAGATGGAGGAAGAATAGTTATAATGGATGACTTTAATTGTAAAGAAGTCTGCTGGGAAGAGATGACAGTAAAGGGCGGAGAAGACTCAAGGGGAAATATACTACTTGATATGATTATTGACCACACAATGACCCAATGGATTCAAGAGAACACTAGGTATAGAAATGAAGAACCATCGAGGCTGGACTTAATGATCACATCAGAACCTGAAATAGTGGAAAAGCTTGAATATAAGACACCAATAAGAAAAAGTGACCACATATTGGTTGAAATGGAACTAGATGAGGAAAAATACATAAAAAGAAATGAACAATATGGAAAAGGAAGATTGATGTATGAAAAAACATATTTTGATAAAATAAGAGAATTCTTTCAAAAAGAAGACTGGGAAAGAATATACAAAGATGTGGATGAGAAATGGAATATTTTGACAAGAATTTATAAAGGAGTGGAAAAGTATGTCCCAAGACAAAAGCAAGAAAAAGAATATGTAAAGTGCTGGTACAACAAAAGTTGCAGGGAGTTAAAAGATAAAAGAGACAAGCTTGGACAAAATGGAAAAATACAAAAGACCTGAAAAATGGAAAATATATACTAGTTATAGAAATGAATATGTACAAGTGTGCAGAGAAGAAAAAAGAAAATACGAAAAAGATGTCATAGAAAAATGTAAAGACCAACCAAAACTATTTTACAGATTTGTAAATAACAAAGTGAAAAACAAACAAGATTTAGAGAAACTACGACAAGGAAATGGCAGAAATTATGAACAAGCCTTTTAAATCGGTGTTTACAAGGGAGAACATACAACCTGGAGAGATCGAATGGGAAGAGAAAGTCCCCCCTATGAAAGAAATAGAAGTAACAAAGAATGAAATAATGAAACACTTGAGTAATCTTGGTGTCAGAAAATCGCATGGACCAGATGAAATAGCAAACTGGATTTTGAAAGAATGCAGGAATGAACTGGCAGACAAAATACATAGCATAATAAACAGTTCTTTGAAAGAAGGAAAAGTTCCAGAAGATTGGAAAAAAGCAAATATAGTACCTATATATAAAGGGGGAAATAAAGAAGACCCTACCAACTATAGACTAGTCTCTCTAACAAGTACAATAGCAAAAATTTGTGAAAGAATTATCAAAAGTAGATGGGTAAAGTATTTAGAAGAAAAAAAAACGTGCTAAATCCAAGGCAATTTGGATTCAGACAAGGACGATCATGCGTCACCAATTTAATATGTTTCTATTCAAGGCTAATAGATATAATACAAGAAAGAGAGGGATGGGCTGATTGTGCATTTCTAGACCTAAAAAAAGCTTTTGACAAAGTACCACATAAGAAGTTGCTTAAGAAATTAAAAACTGAAGGAGGAATACAGGGCAAACTGCTTAAATGGTTGGAAGACTTTTGCATGAAAGAAATATGAGAGTAGTGATAAGAGATAAACACTCTAATTGGGATGAAGTAATAAGTGGGGTTCCACAAGGAACAGTTCTGGCCCCAATAATGTCTGTTATATATATTAATGATATGGATGAAGAAATTGAAAGATATATGAGCTTCTTTACAGATGATGCAAAACTGTTAAAAAAAGTGAACACTGAAGAAGATTGTGAGTCACTACAAAGTGATCTCAATAAAGTATGGGAATGAAGTAGGAAGTGGGAGATGGAGTTCAATACTAAGAAGTGTAGTATAATGGAATTTGGTAAAAGCAAAAAAAGAATAATAGGATCATATAAATTGGGAGAAGGAATAAAAAAATAGAAAATGAGAAGAACCTGGGAGTCATTATTATGAAAAATATGTCACCTGAGAAACATATAAACGAGATTTTTGGAGAAACTTATAATTTAATAAGAACAATCAAAGTGGCATTTATATACCTGGATGAAGAAATGGTGAAGAAAATACTAATCACTCTGATAAGACCAAGATTGGAATATGCAGCAACGATGTGGTCACCAAGTACAAAAAAATGTATAACAAAACTTGAAAGAATACAAAGAGTAATTACAAAATTGGTACCAACACTCTCTAAACTATCATATGAAGAGAGACTAGCAAAACTTGAGCTACAGACATTAGAGCAAAGAAGAGAGGAGATTTGATAACTATTTACAAAATCATGGAAGGCATAGAAATTATTGATAGAGAGGATCTAATAAGATTGGATGATAGAAATATAAGAGGACACGGAAAGAAAATCAAGAAAGACAGCTATAGAAGGTATCTGAAAAAGAACAGCTTTCCTCACAGAGTAATAGACAATTGGAACAAGTTAGATGAGAAAGTGGTGTGTGCAAAAACAACACATGAATTTAAAAATGGTTTAGATAAAATGAAATATGAAGACGGGACATCACGAGCATAGTTCCCCTTCCCGTAAAATACAACTAGGTAAATATACGACTCGGTGGCGCGGTTGGTAGAGTCTCCGACTGTCACTACGGCGGTCCGGGTTCGAATCCAGCCAAGGGATGAAATAATTTCAGTATCGCTGCGCTTCGAGTCGTTACTCCAACTCTCGTGGGCGGGGAGTTGGGTGTGTGTGTGTGCGTGTGAGGTCACAGTATTACCCATAGATCGGTAATACGAGCTCTGAGCTCTCTTCCGGGAGGGAAATAGCTGTCGATCACGAGTCCAACACGTGATCCAAAGACCATTGTGAATCACAAACACACACACACACACACACGATCGGCAGAGAGACGGCGACGATTGGACTCCGGATAAAAAACTAAATCCTCGTGGATTCAACGACGAGGGAGTACCTGTGTTGTATTAGTAAGGAAGGGGGAAAACTCGAGGTGTAGTGGGAAGGCGAAGAAAAAGGAGAAAGGGAGGAATTACTGAGGAAAATGGAAAGAAATGAGGAAGGGGACGAATGGGCCCCGGAAGTCAGAAGGAATGTTAACAAAAGATGCGCAGACGATAGAGGTGAAGTCAAAGAAACTAGTAAAAATGTAAAAATTAGAAATATAGATAAGAGCAGCGCAATGGAAGGTGAAGATGATAATTTCCATGGATTTAATGAGAGAGGAGATGACAACCTCCCGCGATTAGCAAGTCTAGAGGAAAAACTAGTAAAAATGAACGAGCAGTGGGAGGTTAGGTTCAGTCAACTTGTACTAATTACACAAAGAGTTGATAAATTGGAAAAACTAAAGAAGAAGAACCAAAACCTAAATAAAGAAACAGAAGAATTAAAAAGCAAGTTAAAAGAAGTAAAGGATGAGAATGAGGAATTAAAGAAGAATAAAGAGAATAAAGAGTCCATAGCAAAAGAGGTACAGGGTTGGAGAAAAGTCCACGAGAACAACAAAATTGAAATTAGAGATATAGCAAAACTACAAATGAAAGAACTAAGGACTCAATTATTAAAATGATGAGAGAGGAGAATATAGTAAGAGACTTAGTGGATAAAAAGAAATGTATAATTATATTAGGGATGGAAGAGAAGCGTAATCCAAATAGGACTACAAGAGTAAAGGAGAAGGAAAAGTAAACAAGATATTAGAAGTAGTTCGAGAAGATGAACAAGAAACAGGGAGAGAAATTGAAGAAATATATAGACTAGGGAAATACTATACAGATAAGACCAGAACAATTAAGATCAAATTCAGGTAAAAAATGACAGCAGAGAATATCTTAGCAAAAACAGGGAAACTAGCAAAAAATGATCTATATAAACAGATATGGATAAAAAGAGAATATGAATAAAGAGGAAAGACAGGATGAGAAAACAAAAAAGAATAGAAGCTAAGGAAAAAACGAGAACAGAACAGAGTCAGAAAAAAAGAAATTCTATCGGAGAGTAGTGGATATGAGAGTGAGGAAATGGTTCACAGCAGAGAAAAACGGAAGGGAAACAGAAAACACGGTGGAGGTAGCAGAAAATTAAAAGTGTCTTGCACAAATATAGATGGCTTAATAACAGGTTTGAATAAGCTGAATGATTACCTGAAGGAAAAAGAACCGGTCATGATGGGAATTGTAGAGACAAAATTGAAAGGTCCGCTACCACCCAACAGTGTAGGACATGGTGCATATAATTATTGGATTAGCAACAGAGAGGTAGAGTTATGTTCCTGACTAAGAAGGATATAAATGTGAGGAATGTCACATATGGAAAGAATAGAGTAGAGATGATTATGATGGAAGTAGAGGACAGGATGGGAAGAGCAGGAAGTTTGTGGTAAATGATGTGCCTCCTAAAACGGCTTCGTGGGAAGAGAGAGAACACAAAAATATGTTAGAAGACACAATGTAATACTAAATAAGATAATGGAAGATGGAGGAAGAATAGTTACAATGGGTGACTTTAATTGTAAAGAAGTCTGCTGGGAAGAGATGACAGTGAAGGGTGGAGACGACCTATGGGGAAGTGTACTACTTGATACGATTATAGAACATACAATGACACAATGGATACAAGAGAATATTAGGTATAGAAATGAGGAAGAACCATCGACACTGGACCTAATAATTACATCAGAACCTGAAATTGTAGACAAGATTGGATATAAGACCAATAAGTAAAAGTGACCACATATTGGTTGAACTGGAACTAAATGAGGAAAAATACATGGAAAAAATGAACAACATAGAAAGGGAAGATTGATGTATGGAAAAGAAAAATGATGAAATAAGAGAATTCTTTTAAAAAGCAGACTGGGAAAGGATACACAAGGAGGAAACAACAGTAGAAGAGAAATGGAATATTTTTACAAAAAATTATAAGGAAGGAGTGGAAAAGTATGTTCCAAGACAAAAACAAGAAAAAGGATATGAAAAGTGTTGTTACAACAAAAGATGTAGGGAGTTAAAAGACAAAAATGATAAAGCTTGGATATAATGGAAGAAGAACAAAAGACATGAAAAATGGAAAATATATACTTGTTATAGAAATGAATATGTACAAGTGTGCAGAGAAGAAAAGAGAAAATACGAATAAGATGTCATAGAAAAATGTAAAGATCAACCAAGACTATTTTATAGATTTGTAAACACCAAACTGAAAAACAAACAAGAATTAGAGAAACTATGACAAGGAGTTGAATACAGAGGAAATAGAAATGGCAGAAATGATGAAAAAGCATTTTAAATCGGTGTTTACGAGGGAGAATTTACAACTTAAGAGATGTCGAGTGCAAGGAGAAAGTCCCCCATATGAAAGAGATAGAAGTAACAAGGAAAGAAATAATGAATCACTTGAGCAATCTCAATATCAGAAAATCGCATGGACCAGATGAAATGGCAAACTGGATTTTGAGAGAATGCAGGAACGAACTAACAGACAAAATACATAGTCTAATAAGCAGTTCATTGAAAAAAGGAAATGTTTCAGAAGATTGGAAAAGAGTAAATATAGTACCAATATATAAAGGGGGAAACAAGGAAGACCCTACAAACTATAGACCGGTCTCTCTTACAAGTACGATAGCTAAAAGTTGTGAAAGAATTGTCAAAATTTGATGGGTAAGGCATTTGGAAAAAACAAAACAAAAAAAGTACTAAATCCAAGGCAATTTGTATTTAGACAAGGACGATTATGCATCACAAACTTAATGTGTTTCTATTCAAGGCTAATAGATGTAATACAAGAAAGAGATGGATGGGCTGATTGTGCATTTCTAGACCTGAAAAAAGCTTTTGATAAGGTGCCACATAAGAAATTGGTAAAAAAAAATAGAAACTGCAGCAGGAATACAGGGCAAACTGCTGAATTGGATGGAAGACTTCTTGCATGAAAGAAAATGAGAGTGGTGATAAGAAACATTCTAATTGGGATGAAGTGATTAGTGGAGTTCCACAAGGAATAGTACTGGCCCCAATAATGTTTGCTATATATATTAATGATATGGATAGAGGAATTGAAAGTTATATGAGCTTCTTTGCGGATGATGCAAAATTGTTGAAAAAAGTGAACACTGTAGAAGATCGTGAGTCGCTGCAGCGTGATCTCAATAAAGTATGGGAATGGAGTAGGAAGAGATGGAATTCAATATTAAGAAGTGTAGTATAACGGCATTTGGAAGAAGCAAAAAAAGAATAGTGGAATCATATATATTGGGAGAGGAAGAAATTAAAAAAGTAGAAAATGAGAAGGACCTGGGAGTCATTATTACGAATATGTCCCCTGAGAAACATATAAACAAATTTTTTGGAGAAACTTATAATTTAATACAATCAATCAAAGTGGCATTTACATACCTGGACGAAGAAATGGTGAAGAAAATACTAGTCCTTTTGATAAGACCAAGATTGGAGTATGCAGCAACGACGTGGTCACCAAGTACAAAAAATGTATAACAAAACTTGAAAGAATACAAAGAGCAATTACGAAATTGGCACCAACACTCTCAGAACTATCATATGAGGAGAGACTAGCAAAACTTGAGCTACAGACATTAGAGCAAAGAAGAGAGAGTGGAGACTTGATAACTATTTATGGAATCATGAAAGGCATAGAAACTATTGATAGAGAGGATCAAATAAAATGGGATAGTAGAGATACAAGAGGACATGGAAAGAAAATCAAGAAAGAGTTATAGAAGAGACCTGAAAAAGAATAGTTTTACCCACAGGGTAATAGATGTTTGGAACAAGTTAGATGAAAATGTGATGTGTGCAAAAATTATACATGAATTTAAAAAGAGTCTAGATAAAACAAGATATGAAGACGGGACACCACGAGCATAGCTCCCCTTCCCGTAAAATACATCTAGGTAAATACACCTCGTGGCGCTGTGGTTAGAGTTCTTGCCTGCCACTACAGCAGTCCAGGTTTGACTCCAGCCCAGGGCTGAAATAATTTCAGTATCACTTTGCTGTGGGGTGTTACTCCAACTCTCGTGGGTGGGGAATTGAGAGTGTGTATGCGTGTAAGGTCAAAGCATCATCCATATTTCGGTCATACACGAGCTCTGAGTTCTCTTTCAGGAGGGAAATAGTTGTCAATCACAAGTCCAACACGTGATCCAAGACCATGGTGAATCACACACACACACACTCACACAGTACAGAAAAAGACTGTGAATCACTAGAGAGACCTGCTCTCCTCTTTGCCTTCTTTCTTCTCTTTACTTTGTATCTTTCATACGATTCCCTCGTCCTAATTTGTAACCAATCTATGAAAGCCTGCTTCTTCTCTTCCACACTCTTCTTTGCCTCCTCATCCCACCACTCACTACCCTTCCTTCTACTTCCTCCCATCCTCCTTGGTCCACACACCATCTTTGTATACCTTATGACTCCATTCTTGAACCATCTCTATTCCTCCTCCACTACCTCCCACTCCTCTCCCAGCTTCTTCTTATACTCATTTTCCTTTTCTTTCTCATTTAAGCAGTTTACTCTAAGTACCTCCCTCCCCTCTGCCCTTATTTCTTTCTCCACTCTCAACTTACCTTCCACCAAAAAATGATCTGACATTCTCTCCTTAGAACATGTACATCCTTAACTCTTCCTACCATACTCCTGGTCACCACTATATAGTCCATTAATGCTCTATCTGCCACCCTTCCATCCACCACCCTGGGGTCTGTGATCTCTGCCATCAATAACTATTAAATAACAACAAGAACCATTTCCATGAAATGTAGGAATTTAATGATATTAGGCATACTCTTTTTTTGTCTTTATTGTTTCCAATACAAATCAAAAATATATATCTAATCTCAAATGTACAAAATATTATTTGTTAGTTTTTCCTCACTCATTCTTTCCATCTACTGAAGTTGTCTGGGTATGTGGAATGAATGAATGAGGAAAGATTAGCAAAAAGAATACAGAGAGCAGACACAGATGGGGGTGAACTTAAGAGGAAGACAAAAAATGAAACGAGTGGATGAGGCAAAGGAAGTCTTGGATGCACAAGGAATACCCCTGAAGTAAGGAAGTTGGAGTGCAAAAAACATGGGAAAAAATGGGGGAAGATTGTGAGCAGATGAAAGTATGATGCATGCTAAAGTTTCCTTTTTTGTGCATTCCATAAATTCTTTAGTGGATGGTGGATGTCATATAATGAAAATATGAGGGTAAACCAGCCGGGGCTGTTAGGCCTCACTATGGACATGTAAGCGGTGTAGTGGGAAACACTGATGACCCTTTATCTACAAGGTGCAAAGATAGGAGGATCATTAAATGAATTTTATTGTGTATAAAGGGAGTGTGTGCCAGGCATACAAAAAAATAACTGGCTTGCTCAGGATATTGAGGGCAAGTGACTTCCGATTTGTGGCATAAGTATTAACATCAGCATTATTACATCCAGACTTATGGTGGCTATTGTACATATATATAATGGCTTCTTTCCCTACAAAAAATCCCAAGTCATCAATGTGTCTGTCAAATTGCAAGAACATTTGAAAAAACATTACTACTATGTATAAAACAAGTATCATTCTTGTTCTTCCTTGTCTTTAGTGTTTCTAAGATTTGTACATTTACCATATTTTACAATATACTGTGTCTGCTTCATACACCAGCAGACACTGTCTCTTAAAATATAATAACAATAGCAGCAGTTTTGGTAACCTTTTTGTCTCAGGTTATTGCTAAACAATTTTATTTATACATTTGGAACAGATGCTGAACTCATGACTGACGATTATTGCCCTCCTAGAAGAGCTCCATTGGTGATATGACTCAATCCATGGGTAACATTATGATCTTTATTTACACAGACACGCCCCAATTCATTTCCCAAGAGCATGGTGCTGACTTGCAAAGCTTTGATGCCTTTCAGCCCTGTTAGCGAAATGGTTGAAAGACTTGAGTTAGCAGGACAAGTCATTACTACTACACCAACAAGCTGGTGGTGTGTTATGAAAGGCTTAACAAATCTCAACTCAACATTAACCATACAAAACTAGCTTTATTTTTTTTTTTTTTTGCTTGATTCAGCAGAGCTAAAAGAAATTATCTTAATGGCTCAGTATTATATAACATGAAATTCCAGTACATAAACAAGGTGAGAAGCTTATGCAAAGAGGTATGGAGCTATAGTCATAGCTGTCGCATATGACCTAAGCACTTGGACTGTTGGAGCAGATAACATTCACTCCTGGGAAATGGAAAAAGTGTGAGATTTGAATCAACAACTAAGCAGATGCAAGACCAGCATGCTTCCTATTACATAACCAATGCACATCTGTAAGTATGTACAGTTAAGTCTGAATTTACTCAAGATCACAATGAAATACAATGTTAACCCCTTCCTTACAAAGCAGCACTCATCTTTTAGTTTTAGCTGTTGCTTCACTACTTCATTTAGAGGTATGTGACCCCCTTGATAGTGACAAGGTAAAGCAATCATGATTAATCCCTTCCATATAAAACAACACACACCATTATTCTGGTTGCTGCATAGCAAATTTATTCAATACTTTGGATCTAATATATGTTGTCATCCATGAGATAAAGAATTAAAAATCTCCTTTATATATGATGATATGAAAGGAAAAGGGATCCAGTAACAATTGTACTTGTATGCTCTAAAAATTGCCATGCTAAACTTTTCTGGGTTTGAAGCGGTGATATTTGATATAATTGGAGTGAAGTTCTTTGAGAAGTGATGTTGATGCAGAGGGAAGGGCCACAAGCAAGTGCTTGAGACAGTGTCTGTCACACAAATCAAGTAACCGGTACAAAATCTGCTGCAAGATTTCCTGTAAAGAGTTTAAACAGAAAAAAAAAACTGTTAATCACTCCATAGAGAATCATCTAGCCCTTACATGGCTATTAATGACTAATGCACTTGTTCTGGTTAATACATAATTTAATTTAGCCAAGGAACAGTCCATGTACAGGAAAAAGTTTAAACCCATCTAAATAAAATCTTTTACTGATTTCCAACACAAAATTTGGTCTGACTGTCACAAGGCAATTCTATATAGCTAAAAATGCAGTGAAAAGGTTAAATTTTATAATAATAATTCTATATATCAATATGCTTCTTTCCCCCTTACAAGGAAAGCAGCCATCCAGGGCATGTGCCCATACCACTGTCATCCATCAAACATTTCCCTTTCATCTTGGCTTCTCCTTGATGATGGGTTATCCCTGTTTCATGCCCACTGCCCAGGTCAGAAAAGTATGGTCTGGGTACAAAAATGGATCAAGTGAGAAATAAGGTGGTGAGGCAGAAAGTGTGGGTGGAAAAGGAGCAGTCAGAGAGGGTTGATCATAGAATACTGGGTTTAGGGAAAAAAAAAAAAAAAAAAGGAAGGAAGGAAGGAAGGAAGAAGTAAAGAAAGACTGAGGTGGATAGACTAAACTTGAGGGAAAGATTATGAATAAGGTGGATGGATGGGTGTGAGTGGAGAATGGTTGTGTAAAAGAGTGATAAACTGATGCAGCCCAAAAGGATTTCTCCTTGTCTTCTCTAATTACTTGTGTATGCATATATCTCTATCTATTTACTGAAAGGGTTTCCCCTTGGGAGGTTGTCAGCCATGGGATGCACCCACCTTTCGCTTCGCCCGCATCCATTTGTTTTCCCTTTTATCATAGCTCCTTGTACTAATTTTAGTTTAACTTACCTTAACTGCTGGGTAAATTGTGATTTGTTGCATCGCTTCCACAATAGCACCAACAGTAAAGTGAACTATTTTGTTAACTTCTGTGCGATACCGAGACAACTCCCTCACGACTCGATCAAGTGCAAGAGCACAATTTGTAAATACCTGCAAGAATATCAAAGAGTACATAAATGAATAAACAAAAATAAGAGTAGAAACAACAAAGCCTTACCAAGAGTCTCTTTATGATTCCCTGAATAGGTTAGTTTGTTTAAAACACTGTTAGCCACTTTACACACAAGGTGAGTGGCCCAACAATTACTGTTATGTTGGGTTTGAATTAAAAGAAAACCTTATGGTGGCAGGCTTCCCTTACATCTCTAACAAAAATGTTGCACTGCTGTCAATGATAGAATGTTTCTATACCACATATAGATATATACATATACATATAGACATATACATATAGACATATACATATACCAATATATCAAGGCTTCTTCCCCCTCCCAAGGGAGGTAGCCAAAAAGAAAAGGCATAAAATCATTCCCACCCATTCCATCCCTAAATACACTCCACTCCCCTCCACCCTCCCTCTTATCTTAGCACCTCCTGGATGATGGGTTATCCCTGCACCTTGTCCACGGCCCTGGGTCAGAGGCAGTGTCGCAAGTCACAGCACATCCACAGCAAGGCCGCTTCATTAAATCGGCAATCCCCCCCCTCCGTCCCCCCATGCATAAAAGGAGAAGACGGGGAGAAATCCTTTCGGGCTGCGTCAAAATTTGCTCACACATACTACCTCACCCCCCATCCCACCCATTCCACCTTGTGCATCACATCATCCATATACAACCATTCTCCATTCACCCCTGTCTTCTGTCCTCTCCCGTCCTTCCTGAACAGACATTCCCCTCTTCCCCAAAGCCCCCTTCACCCCATCCATCCATCTCATCCTAGGACGTCCCCTCATGTTCACTCCCTCCACATCTGCCTTCCATACCTCTTTTACTAGTCTTTCTTCATTCATTCTTTCCATGTGTCCAAACCATCCTAATACTCTTTCATTAACCCTATCTCCCAACTCCCTCTCCACCCCTGTTCTCTTCCTCACTCTATCTAGCCTAGTAACCCCCATCATACTTCTCAGACACCTCATCTCAAACACATTCAAACTCCTCTCTTCCTCTCTTATGTTCCATGTTTCTGCCCCATACAGTGCTGCTGGCACAATCACTCCTTCATACAGTCTCCTCTTAGCATCCATTCCAAAAAGGTCTATTCCTCATTACACTTTTCAATCCACCAAGGCATTTACTCACTTCTCTCAATCTACATTGATTGGGAAAAAAAAAAAAATGTAAAGTTGTGTAACATATTTGCCTAGTCTGTGTCTTTGATTTAATTTGGTATATAGAGAAGACAGGGGGAAATCCCTTTTAGGCTGTGTAAAAAAAATAATCCATTCACAACCATTCTCCATTCACACCTATCCCCTGCCTTCTTCCTTCCTTACAAGTACCTGTAATTGGGCCTAGCAAAAAGAAAAGGACCAGTGCAACAAAGAACTTTGTTGTTTGAAATTGACATTGGCTACCTTCCTTGTACGGGGGGAAAAGCCCTTAGTATATGTATTATGTATGTGCAACAAAGAAACACTACCAGCATTACAAGAAAACCACACACCAGGAAAAAAAAATAATAATAAATAAAAAAATATAACTGATGAATGAAAATTGTTCAATAGACTTGTTCATGATAATCTGAGACACGGGGAAGGAATCACCGATTTCAAAGATGGAAAGTCTATAAAGATGAAAGTTGAAGAAAAAAAATCAGTATCTACATAAAATAATAAAAAGTAAAGAAAAAATGAAAGGGTAAGGAATGGCGAGAAACATCATATTAGATGATTTAAATGTGGAAGTGCAGAAAATATATAAATTACTACATGGCAGATTTCAGAACCAATTGACTTTTTTTATATGTTGACAATATATGGCCTTCCTCAGCAAGGGACATATATTGTTAACATTACGTGTCATGTCATATTAATTGTTAATATGATGAGGAGCTAAGATGAGGGGGGCAGAAAGGGTGATGGATAGGAGTGAAATAGGTGGGAGTGTGTACTTGCCTTTTGATTTGGCATTTTTGAATCCTGTGATGCTTTTCCTGTTACCATTTAGTTCCAAAAAAAATTATTTTATTATACACACATAAATATCATAGAAAACTCTAAATCTAGCAGTATCTTACCTTGATTTTCTCTGCTGAAAGTTCTTTGTCTTGACGTGTTTGTGAAATAAGTCCAAGGGTAACCTGAGACAATGCAGCTAGCAGTGACGATACTCTTTCCACAACTAAAGCTGGGTGTCGTGTGACCAATGAATTCAGGACCCCAATAATGATATTGTAGACCTTGAAAAATTATATCACATTAGATAGTGTTCTAAAGCACTCTATATAACTAATAATTGCACCTACATATATTTCAAACATTACTACAATACAATCAAATGAAGCTATATACATTAAGATACATATATAGAGTAAAGGGGGTATTCTGAAAAATATCTAATATGATCCAATGTTGACACCATAGCCTACAACAATGGTTCTTGACCTGGGGTACCTGCACCCCCACGGGGTATGAGACATGATAGCCAGTGCAATGGTACTGTATATCTAACAGAAAGCATAACATATATTTTCTTAATTTTTCTCTTACTATAATTGTCTCAATTACTTAAAGTTAGTGCTGTAAACAATTTTCTTATGCTTTCTACGGTTTCATATACATTTTCTTTATATCTTGTATGGTTTGTGTTAGTGTTGGTCCTGGCTCTGATCCTTGGCTTCAGAAGTTCAGTCACTTGTGTTCTGGGTTCTCTCTGAGAGTGAGAGGAGCCGACGAGTACAGCTCACGTTTATTTGAAACGTGTTGCACGTGCACTGTGCTGTGTGTAATTGAGTCAACGTGAACAGGATGAATTGGGTCTACATTTTGCTTGATTGTGCTCAAGTGGTTGATAGTATTGAGGTGAATTACTGGTGCATGTGGTATTTGTGACTTGTGAAATGTTATTTTTTTTTTTTATCATTTTATTTGTCACAATATGATTTTTTTGTGTGGTATAACTGTAATATTGTCAACAATAGATGTATTGATAAAAGATATACAATATTGAAGGTACTGTTATCTGTATGAAGAGGAATATGGTGGAATGTGTATTGTAGTGGTGGTGATATGTTATTATATAATGGTTATAACATCCAGGCCTGCATCTTTCCAGGTATCGGCATGATCAAGATCTAGTAACTATATCTAAGAAACGTAAGTGGAATGACGGCTACATTCATTATGGTTTTACCTGTATGACTGAGGCAGATGGAATTCAACAACCACAGTGCATACTCTGCAGCATAGTATTTGCAAATGCAAATCTCAAACCATCAAGACTCAATGAGCACTTCAACAATCAGCATGGAAGCACAGATGATGGACATGACTTAAACAGCTTGAAGATCAAGTGGGAGCAATTTGATCATAGTGATATCCTGTCAAAGCTAGGTTTTGTCCCAGTTGAGGAACTTTTGTTGTAAGCATCTTATGAAGTTGCCCTTTTGTGTGCAAAGAAGAAAAAAGCTCACACTATTGCAGAGGAGCTTGTTAAACCTTGTGCATTAGAAATGGCAAAAAATAGTATTAGGGACAGAAGATGAAAAGAAGCTTAAACAGATACTTCTGTCAAATGACATTATTCATTCAAGGATTAATGATATGAGTTGAGATATCTTGCAGCAGGTGATAACAGACCTGTCAAAGTGAGTATTCAGCTGGATGATCAACTGATGTTAGTTCTTGCAGTCAGTTGGTGTCATTTGTTCAGTATGTGAAGGAAAGAAGTGGTGGAAGAATTCTTATTTTGTAAACCCCTGTAAACTACTGCAAAAGCAACTGGTGTGTTCAGTCTTGTGAAAGACTTCTTCTCGGAACATGGAATTACTCTCAACATGTGAGGTTCAATTTACACTGATGGAGCCCCTGTCATACTTGGAAATAAGTCAGGCTTTGCTACCCTGATGAAAAAAAGAGGTTCCCCCATGTAAGTGTCACTCACTGTGTGTTCCACTGTCATGCATTTGCTACAAAGACACTGCCAGAAAAATTGAAGACTGTGTTATCAGTTGTGCATGCTGTAAATTTTATCAGAGGACATGCAGTGAATCACCATCTTTTTGTGAAGAAATTGGACCCGAGCACAGTGTTCTTCTTTACCACACAGAAGTGAGATGGCTTTCCCGTGGCAGGGTACTTGCACGTCTCTTTAAGCCTCATGAAGAAATTAAGCAGTTTCTTAGAAATCAAGGCAGTGAAATTGCTGACCATTTTGAAAACAGGGAGTTCATTTTGTCTCTATGAAAGGAACATTGATGGATATGATAACTGCCAGAGAAAAGTTATCTGACCTCACCTAGAAGATTCCAATGTGGATAAAGTGCATTGAAAGTGGAAATTTTGCACACTTCCTTTCTCTTGATAAGGCTGCTCATGCTGAAGAACAGCTGCCCTTCAGCTGTTGCACAAAGATATGGGATCACATATGGGATCCATTTCTTTTCAACCTTGATTCCATGGATGATAACATGATGAAAGGTGATGTTGTGGAGTTGCAGACCAATGACAGAATCCAAATAAAGTTTGGAAAAATGCAACTGGATATGTTTTGGTGTGCACAAGTCCAAACACTCCCACAGTTAGCAGGGAGAGCTTTGGAGGTCCTCATACTATTTGCAACTACATACTTATGCAATGCAGATTTTTCAATGTTTCTACACATCAAAACAAAAGCAAAACTGCTTGGATACAAGTAATGACATGCATCTGGCACTTTCAAAGAAAGAACCTCGTTTCAACATCATCATTAATGAGAAAAAACAACAAAAGAGCCACTAAAAATGTGTTGGTGTGCACCATGTAGTATTACTCATAATTACTGTTATAATGTGCATTCATGGTATCCTACTAATTGACACTTTTCATTTGAAATAAAAAAGTGTCTGTTCGGTAATTGAAAATACAAAGGATTACAAAGGCGGAGCATGCCGACAGGAGACCTTTTGGTCCATATCTAGGTCGGCAGCGAAAAAAAAAAAATCATAATAATGATAAACAAATAAATGAATGAATAAAAACTATAATAATGTAAATAATAAATAAAATAAATGCATGGGTATAGTTACATAATAAACAGGTAAATAGTAAATAATAATAAACTGACATAACTAATAATTAATAAGAATCAAACAAATAATAATAAACAAACGGACAAATGATAACAAAACAAATAAACAAATAATATAAAATAAATGATAGTCATTACAGCATCTTGCTTAGGTGTTTATCTAATTTCTCAGCAAGGTTTGTATCACTAATCCTTTTCATATGTTTGTATTGTATTTATATTGGAAGGGGGTACAAGAAAATTTTCTGATATATCAAGGGGCATGGGCAGTGATAAAGGTTAAGAGCCAATGGCCTAGAAGAATTCATATATACATATACCCAAGGATTTTTCCCCCTTACAAGGGAGGTAGCCAAAAAATAAAGGCATAAAATCCACTCCCACCCATTCCATCCCCAACATACTTCACTCCCATCCACCCGCTTCCCTCCTCCTTAGCTTGGCACCTACTGGATGACGAGTCATCCCTGCATCTCGCCCACTGCCCTGGGTCAGAAGCAGTCGCAAGACACAGCACATCCACAGCAAGGCTGCTTCATTAAATCAGCAATCCCGTCCTCCCCGTCCCCTCATGCATAATAGGAAAAGTTGGGGAGACGTCCCTTTGGGCTGCATCTATCTATTTTTCACACATACTCCCTCACTTCCCATTCCCCACCCACTCCCCCTCCTCATGCATCACAGCATCATCCATGCACAACCATTCTCCACTTACCCCTATCTTTAGTCTTCTCCCGTCCTTCCTCAACAGACAATCCCCTTTCCAAATGCCCCTCTTACCCCATCCATCCATCTCATCCTAGGTTGACCCCTCATGTTCACTCCTTCCACCTCTGCCTTCCACACCTCTTTTACTAATCATTCTTCACTCATTCTTTCCATGTGTCCAAACCATCCCAACACTCTTTCATCAACCCTATCTCCCAACTCCCTTTCCACCCCCATTCTCCTCCTCACCTCCTCATTTCTCACTCTATCCAGCCTAGTAACCCCTATCATACTTCACAGGCATCTCATCTCAAACATATTCATACTCCTCCTCTCTTATGTTCCATGTTTCTGCCCCATACAATGCTGTTGGCACAATCACTCCTTCATACAATCTCCTTTTAGCATCCATTCCCAAATGTCTCTTTCTCATTACACTTTTTAATCCCCAAGGCATTTACTCACTTCTCAATCTACATTCTACCTCCACCTCCACTTCTCCCTTTCCAGCCATATTCGCACCCAAGTATTTAAAACTATCCACTTCCTCCAGTCTCTCTCCCTTAATACTCACTTCCAGTCTGCTGCCACTTTCTCCTCTTGTACATTTTCACTGATTGGTTACAAAATAGGACAAGAGAATCATATGAGAGGTACATAGTAAAGAGAAGAGAAGTGAAGCATAAGATAATGGAGGTGAAGAGGAGAGCAGATGTGAAATGGGGTAAGAGTATGATGGAAAATTTTGAAATTAATAAAAAGATGTTTTGGAAGGAAATTAAGAGAGGAAGAGGAAGTGAATCAAATAGAGAAGAAAAGGTAAAAGGTGCAGATGGAGAGATGATAATGGAAGAGAAGGCAGTAAGAAGATGGGCAGAGTATTTTAGGGAGTTGCTAAATGTGAAGGATAGGGAGGAAAAGGTAGTTGTATTGGGAAGAGCTAAGAAAATGACAGTGATGAGTGAGGAAAATGGAGGAGAAATAAAGAAGATGAAGTGAAGGCAGTTAAATAATGAGAGCAAGTAAGGCACCTGGGTTGGATGGGTGTCATGCAGAATGTCTGAAAAAAGGAGGTACAGTGATGGTGCTGGCTGATGAAGTTATTTAATATTTGTTTAAGAGAGGGTAGAGTACTGGGAGACTGGAGGAGTGCCCGTATAGGTCCACTTTAGAAGGGAAAAGGGGACAAGTGTGAGTTTAGTAGTTTGAGAGGGATTAGCCAGTTAAGTGTAAGCTTATGGGAGGGTCTTCAAGAATTCATAAAAAAAAATCAATAATCAAAAGGATTATATTAAATAAAATAAAAATCATTAAAAGGAAGTGGAGAGCTTAGGTATTTAAGGTCACATAAGCATGGAATGAAGTGGGGGTGGAGGTAAATTATAAAGGGAAGTGAATAAATGCTGCCAAGGAATGAAAAGCTTCATGAGAAATGGGTATCTGGAGATGAATGTAAAGAGAAGACTATATGAAGGGGTAACTGTGCCTACAACACTCTAAGGAGCAGACTTGGGGGCAGAAAGGAAAAACCTATACATGTTTAAGTTTAAGAAGCATGGTAAAGGTTATGAGGGTAGATAGAGTGAGAAATGGGGTGAGGCAGATAGCAGGGGTGAAAAGAGATCTGGAAGATAAGGCTGATAAAGAATACTGGAATAGTTTAGGCATATGGAGAGATTAAGAGAAGAACGACTAGCTAAGAGCGTGGAAGGCAGAGGTGGATGAAGTTAACTTAAGATGAAGACCAAGAATAAGGTGGATGAATGGAGTGAAAGGTGCACTGGGTTTAAAAGAAATGCCTGTCAAGCAGGAAAGGAAGAGGGCAAGAGGCAGGTGTGAAAAGAGAATGGTTGTAGATGGATGAGAAATTGATGTGGCCTGAAGGGATTTCTTTTTATCTGTTATGTAAATTCTTGAGTGGATGAGGGGAGAGGGTCGCCATGTATTGAAGTGGTTGGGGTAAATCAACTTCAGCTGTCATGCTTTGCTATGGAGGTCCTGTGTTTTGCTGCAATACCCCTGACCCATGCATTAAGTGAGGGACAGGGATGACCCTTCATCCACAAGAAGCTATGACAGAAGGGACAATTAAGTTAATTTTGGATAGGTGTACGATAGTTGAAGGGTAGGTATATACTTGGATTTGGCCACTCCCCTTATGATGGAGAAAGGGCCTTTTGATATATGTATATATGATTTAATGATACACTGATATTTACCTAATGAATCAGCATAAAATTAAAGACTATTAGCTACAGTTTATGATGACCTGAATAGTTCTTTATGAAATATTTTACATTAGTTGAAAAAAATTACCCCCATATCCTTGAACAAATATTCAATACTATTCCAGTACCTGCAGAAATTGATCACATGATAATCTATGAAGCTGAAGAGATGTGCAGGGAGCTAAAATTGTTGCCATGGTCTGTACAGACAAATGGATACCACAGTTCAAAATATTAAGTAAAACACTAAGTACTAGATGAACCACTTCAGTGATGTCATCCGCATCTGGTTTTTTGACTGCCACAGCACCCACAAGCATGGTTATGAGCAGTTCTATGGAATCTCTTTTCATCTGCCCCTTCTGCCCTTCAACACGAATATCAATCAAACTTTTCCACACTTTCAATGTATTTGTCAACACCTGATCTGCTTCCTGTTTCACACTGACATTAGTACTATCTCCACAACACTGTACAGCAAGAAGGGCTTTTTGAGTTCTGCTGGTAAGATCCACAAGGAGTTCGCTGTAGTCTTCTTGAGATGCAACAGAAAGAAGCTGCTGAAGAGGTCCCTCTAGTTCCATTTTCTGACATAAAACAGCTCCCCAAGCAGTTGATACCAGCCCCTCAGGAAATTCCAGTGAGAGATCTTCTGCATGTTCTCCAACTGTAGTCAAGAAAGTCAAAGCAAGCTCTTCTAACTGGGTATCACTACCACTTAAGCACAGACGTGAAAGTTGAACACTTTTGTTTAATAGTTTAATCCATCTCTGAGATTTCTTAGATTTCTTCCCTTTCTGGTCCACTACTTCAGTTTTGTCCTCTTTTGTTATTTGATCATTTTCTGTCTTTTCTTGTTTTTTATGAAATGCTTTCACTGATATGATACTAGCATGAGCGTGGAGAATAGCTGCAGCAGTTTTTGAAGAAATGGAATCCAGAGCAGTCTTCTTTAACAAGTGAAGAACCCAAGTACTCATTATGTCCACCACTTTGGCACATGCCCTACCAGTGCCAGGTAGATCAGCAATATTCTGAAAAAGAAGCAAGTATGAATGTTGACCTTTGCATTCTGATATAGTTGTGAAACAAAAAGGCAGAGGGAAAAGAAAAGAATGATTACAGATAATTATCTTAAGACCAAATTATATTCTAACCACTTTGATTTCTAGAGTTTGTCCCGGCCGACACCAGACAATCTTATTCAGTTTAGGAGTGGACCCTGGGCTGAATGGGTTAAGATAATCTTATTTAACATATTGCTGAAACAATGTCTTTAAAAATATCCAAATATTATTTGGGCCACTACCAGACAATCTTCTTCAACTTATATCTTGCCATAGTGGAGCAGTTCCTGAGAGAATGGAACAATGAAAATTATAACAGGATACATGAAACCCATCCCTATTGGACACCTACAAACAGAAACCAAAATTCTTGTATTAGAACATCACATGAAAATGACAGAAACATTATTTTACACCACAACCCTAAACAATACACACCCTTCACACTACACCTCACAAGCACACACACACACACACACACACTTCAACGAATGGACGGCTTAGAAGACGTTCTGAAGAAAAGTGAAGTCTGTGGATCCCAACGCAAAGAGAAGTGCCTAGTGTTTTTGCAGGGTGGGGGGGAAATTGCTCGTGGAGTAGTGGGAACGTAGGGAAAGAGGAGAGGGGGAGGGATTACTGGGGGAAATGGAGGGAAGTGAGGAGGGAGTAGACTTTGCCCAGCCAGACAGGCGGAAGGTAAACAAAAGACTTAGCGAGGATCAAATGTCTAATAAAAGTGTAAAGATTAGAAGTATAGAGGGGAGCAATACAGAGGAAAGTGACGAGAATATGTTCCAGGGATTTAAAGAGGGTGGGGGGGACACAACCCCCCCCCCCCGACTGATAAGAGGGGGGGGGGGAGGTGATAGGGTGATCGAGGACTTGGAGCGTAAGTTAGGTAACGTAGACTCCATTTTCCAAAGAATTGAAAGGTTGGAACAACTAGAGAAGGCTAACAGAAACTTAACTGAAGAAATAGAGGACCTAAAAAGACAGTTAGGAAATGTAAAGGAGGAGAATGAGAAATTGAAGAAGAATAGTAATGAAAACAGAGAGAAAATAGCTACAGAAGCTAAAAATTGGAGAATAACTCAAGAAGGGAATAAGGTTTCATTCACTGACATAGTCAAACAGCAATTGAAAGAACATAATGAAGACTCAGTTATTAAAGTGATGAGACAGAAGGAGAATATAGTAAGAGAATTAGCTGACAAAAAGAAATGTATAATTATATTAGGAATGGAAGAGAAACATAACCCAGATAGAACCGCAAGAATCAAGGAGGAAAATGAAAGAGTAAGCAGTTTATTAAAATTAGTCCAGGAAGATGAACCAGAAATTATAAAGGAAATTGAGGAAAAATTCAGACTCGGAAAATATAGTACAGATAAGACCAGACCAATTAAGATTAAATTCAGGTCACAAACAACAGCAGAGAAAATTCTATCCAAGACAGGGAAACTAGCAACAAATGATCAATATAAAAAGGTATGGATAAAAAGAGAAATGAATAAGGAGGAAAGAGAGGCAGAAAAGCAGAAAAGAATTGAAGCTAAGGCAAAAAACGAGGAAAGAACGGAGTCAGAGAAAGAGAGATTCTATTGGAGAGTAGTGAACATGAAAATAAAGCAGTTCGACATACTAAAGAAAAACATAAGGGAAACAGAGAATACAATGGAAGTGGCAAAAAACTAAGAGTGTCTTACACAAATATAGATGGATTGATAACAGGATTGAATGAACTGAATGATTATTTGAAAGAAAAAGAACCGGACATAATGGGAATTGTAGAAACAAAATTAAAAGGCCCACTACCACCCAACAGTGTAGGACATGATACATACAATTATTGGATTAGAAACAGAGAGAAAAAACAAGGGGGTGGAGTTATGTTCCTGACTAAGAAGGATATAAACGTGAAAGGTGTCATATATGGAAAGAATACAGTAGAGATGATTATGATAGAAGTGGAAGACCGAGATAAGAAGAGCAGAAAATTTGTGATCAATTATGTGCCTCCGAAAACAGCCTCATGGGAGGAGAGTGAACATAAAAGTATGTTAGAGGACACAAAGATAGCATTAACTAAAATAATGGAAGACGGAGGAAGAATAGTTATGATGGGCGACTTTAATTGCAAAGAAATCTGCTGGGAAGAAATGACAGTAAAGAGTGGTGATGACTCATGGGGAAATGCTCTACTTGAGATGATTACTGACCATTCAATGACACAATGGATACAAGAGAACACTAGGTATAGAAATGAAGAAGAACCATCGAGGCTAGACTTAATAATTACATCTGAACCTAGAATAGTGGACAAGATTGAATATAAAACACCAATAGGTAAAAGTGACCACATATTGATTGAACTGGAACTTAATGAAGAAAAATATATGAAAAGAAATGAACAATATAGAAAAGGAAGAATGATGTATGAAAAAACAAACTTTGATAAAATAAGAGAATTCTTCCAACAAGAAAACTGGGAAGAAATATACAAAGAAGAAACAACAGTGGAAGAGAAATGGAATATTTTGACAAAAATTTACAAAAAAGGAGTGGAAAAGTATGTCCCAAGACAAAAACAAGAAAAAGAATATGTAAAATGCTGGTACAACAACAAAAGTTGTAGGGAGTTAAAGGACAAAAGAGACAAAGCCTGGAACAGATGGAAAAAAGACAGACCTGAAAAATGGAAAATATATACTGGTTATAGAAATGAATATGTACAAAAGTGCAGAGAGGAAAAAAGAAAATATGAAAAAGATGTTATAGAAAAGTGTAAAGATCAACCAAAACTATTCTACAGATTTGTAAACAATAAACTGAAAAACAAACAAGACTTAGAGAAATTAAGACAAGGAGGAGTTGAATACACTGAGGAAATGGAAATGGCAGAAATTATGAACAAACATTTTAAATCAGTGTTTACAAGGGAAAATATACAACCTGAAGAGATTGAGTGGAAGGAAAAAGTCCCCCCTATGGAAGAAATAGAAGTAACAAAGAATGAAATATTGACACACTTGGGTAATTTTGATGTCAGAAAATCGCATGGGCCAGATGAAATAGCAAACTGGATTCTGAAAGAATGCAGGAATGAACTGGCAGACAAAATACATAGCATAATAAGCAGTTCCTTAAAAGAAGGAAAAGTTCCAGAAGATTGGAAAAAAGCAAATATAGTACCTATATATAAAGGAGGAAATAAAGAAGAACCTACCAACTATAGACCAGTCTCTCTAACAAGTACAATAGCAAAAATATGTGAAAGAATTATCAAAAGTAGATGGGTAAAATACTTGGAAAAAAACAACGTACTAAATCCAAGGCAATTTGGATTCAGACAAGGACGATCATGCGTCACCAATTTAATATGTTTCTATTCAAGGCTAATAGATATAATACAAGAAAGAGATGGATGGGCTGATTGTGCATTTCTAGACCTAAAAAAAGCTTTTGACAAAGTACCACATAAGAAGTTGCTTAAGAAATTAGAATATGAAGGAGGAATACAAGGTAAATTGCTAAATTGGATGGAAGACTTTTTGCAAGAAAGAAAAATGAGAGTAGTGATAAGAGATCAGCACTCAAAATGGAATGAAGTAATAAGCGGTGTCCCGCAGGGAACAGTTCTGGCCCCAATAATGTTTGCTATATATATTAATGATATGGATGAAGGAATTGAAAGCTATATGAGCTTCTTTGCAGATGATGCAAAATTACTGAAAAGAGTGAAAACTGAAGAAGATTGTGAATCACTACAGAGAGATCTAAATAAAGTACAAGAATGGAGTAGGAAGTGGGAGATGGAGTTCAATACAAAAAAGTGTAGTATAATGGAATTTGGAAAAAGCAAAAACAGAATAACAGGATCATATAATTTGGGAGAAGAAGGAATAAAAAAAGTAGAAAATGAGAAGGACCTGGGAGTCATTGTTATGAATAATATGTCACCTGAGAAACATATAAATAAGATTTTTGGAGAAACTTATAATTTAATAAGAACAATCAAAGTGGCATTTACATACCTGGATGAAGAAATGGTGAGGAAAATCCTAATCACCCTGATAAGACCAAGATTGGAATATGCAGCAACGATATGGTCACCAAGTACAAAAAAATGTATAAAAAAACTTGAAAGAATACAAAGAGCAATTACAAAACTGGCACCAACACTCTCAAAACTATCATATGAAGAGAGACTACAAAAACTTAAACTACAGACACTAGAGCAAAGAAGAGAGAGAGGAGATTTGATAGCTATTTACAGAATCATGAAAGGCATAGAAATTACTGATAGAGAGAATCTGATAAAATGGGATGACAGAAATACAAGAGGACACGGAAAGAAAATAAAAAAAGACAGCTATAGAAGAGATTTTAAAAAGAACAGCTTTCCTCACAGAGCAATAGACAGTTGGAACAAGTTAGATGAGAAAGTGGTGTGTGCAAAAACAATACATGAATTTAAAAATAGTTTAGATAAAATGAGATATGAAGACGGGACCCCACGAGCATAGCTCCCCTTCCCGTAAAATACAACTAGGTAAATACAACTAGGTAAATACACACAAGAAAATATGTATATATAAAATAATAAATAAATAAATAAATAAAAATAAAATAAATAAATAAATTAAACATCTAACAACCTATCACCTATGCCACACAATAAACAAATAAATAAAAAGAAAAAAAATAATAATGTATACCAACATAGATGGCATGATTTCAGGACTAAATGAATTAAACGACTATCTGGCAAAAGAGAAACCAGAAATGGGAATTGTGGAGACAAAATTAAAAGGTCCACTACCACCTAATACTGTGGGACAAGGTTTATAGTTTTATACAATCATACATACATACATATACATATACCAAGGCTTTTTCCCCCTTACAAGGGAGGTAGCCAAAAAGGAAAAGGCATAAATTCATTCCCACCCATTCCATCCCTGAATACACTCCACACCCCTCCACCCTCCCTCTTATCTTAGCACCTCCTGGATGACGGGTCATCCCTGCACCTTGTCCACTGCCCTGGGTCAGAAGCAGTGTCGCAAGACACAGCACATCCACAGCAAGGCTGCTTCATTAAATCGGCGACCCCCCCCCCCTCTCCGTCCCCCCATTGCATAAAAGGAGAAGACGGGGAGAAATCCCTTCGGGCTGCGTCACCTTTATACAATCACTGGATAAATTAGAAAGGAGAAACAGGGTGGAGGAGTCATGTTTTTGACTAAGACAGGCTTAAATGAGACAACGATAACAGATAGAAAAATAATGTGGAACTGATTATGATAAAAGTTAAAAACAGTGACATGAAAAGTAGAAAATTCGTAATGATACATGTGCCCCCAAAAACAGATTCTTAGACAAAGAGTGACCATTCCAAAATGTTGGAAGACAGAAGGCATGCTTTAAATGAATTACTGAAAGAAGGAGGAAACATAGTAATTATGGGTGACTTTAAAGAAATATGTTGGGAAGAGATGACAGTGAAAGGTGGAGAGGACCTTTGGGGAAATATACTACTGGATATGACCACTGAATACACAATGACTCAATGGGTAAAGGAAAATACCAGATATAGAAACAATGAAGAACCATCAAGACTAGATTTAATATTTACGTCAGAGCCTGAAATTGTGGATAAAATGGAATACAAGACACCAATTGGGAAGAGTGACCACATACTAATAGAGTTCGAATTAAAGGAAGAAATTGATTTGGGAAGATATGAGAAACACGGAAAAGGAAGACTAATGTATAACAAAACGGATTTTGAGAAACTCAGAAAATTCTTTCAAAGAGTAAACTGGGAAAACTTTTTAAATGAAGAAACAAAGATGGAAGAGAAATGGAATATATTAAAAGAAATTTATAAAGAAGGAACATATAAATATATACCAAAGCAAAAGAAGGAAAGGGTGTACATTAAGTGCTGGTACAACAAAAAATGTAGTGAAGCAAAAGATAAAAGAGACAAAGCTTGGAAAAGGTAGAAAAAAAATGAGTAAGTGGCAAATATATATGAAACTAAGAAATGAAATGTAAAAATACACTGGGAAGAAAAAAGAAACTACAAAAAACTACAAAAAGACATATTGGTCAAAAGTAAAGACCAACCTAAATTATTCTACAGGTATGTAAATGGTAAATTAATAAATAAACAAGAAAAGTGAAACTGCATCAAGGGAATGAGGAATATATAGAAGATGAAGAAATGGTTGAAATTATGAACTAACATTTTAAATCTGTATTCACAACTGAAAATACACAAAATTGGGATGAAGGACAGAAAGATCCCCCCATACAGAAAGAAATAAGGGACCAAATAATAAACCTTGATGTCAGAAAATCACACGGTCCAGATGGAATTGCAAATTGTACTAAAAGAATGTATAGATCAACTAACAGACAAAATATATAAAACAATAGATTGCTCACTCAAAGAAGGAAAGGTACCACAAGATTGGAAAAATGCAAATATTGTACCAGTATATAAAGGGGGAGATAAGGAAGACCCAACAAACTGTAGACTGGTCTCCCTTACAAGCACAATAAGTAGAATATGTGAAAAAATTTATCAAAAGTAGATGGATTAACATCTGGAAGAATATAAGATACTGAATCCAAAACAATTTGGCTTTAGACAAGGAAGAACATGTGCCATTAACTTTATTTGTTTATATTCAAGGCTAATAGAAATAATGCAAGAAAGGGACAGATGGGTTGATTGTGCTTTCCTAGATTTACAAAAGGCATTTGATAAAGTACCACACAAAAAACTACTGAGAAAACTCAAAATAACAGGTGTTCAAGGAAAATTATTGAAAAGAATGGAAGATTCTTTGAATGGGAGACAAATGAGAGTGGTACTTAGAGACAGAAACTCAAGCTGGGAAGAAATGATAAGTGGAGTCCCACAAGGTTCTGTATTGATTTGGTTTAATGTCACAAACTCCTCCCATCAGAAGGCTAGGATGGTGCTCCTTACAGAGGACTTTGTAGCATGGAATTTAATTAACCATGCCCTTGGTTCAACTTTGCCGGTGGCAGGACTCGAACCGCCATACCCTCGACCTTCACTGCAAGTAACAACGCCCTAACCTGCTCAGCCAGTGAGGTTCTGTATTAGCTCCGATAATATTTGCCATATATATAAATGACATGGATGAAGGTGTAAAATGCTATATGAACTTCTTTGCAGATTATGCAAAACTACTAAAAAAAGTAAGTACAGAAAAAGTACAGAGACCTGGACAAAGTCTGGGAATGGAGCCAAAAGTGGGAAGTGATCTTCAACATCAAGAAATCTAGTATAATGAAGTTTGGAAAAAGTAAAAATAGAATATCAGGGTAATATAAAATTGGTACAAAGAAGTAAAAAAGTTAGCTTGGAAAAGAACCTAGGAGTAATTATTAACAAGGACATGTCATATTAACAAAACAGTTGGAGAAACCTACAATTTACTAAAATCAATAAAAGTGGCCTTTAACTACTTGGATGAGGTAATGGTAAAGAAAATATTAGTCACACTACTAAGACCAATATGGATACCCAGCACAAAAAAAAATATAAAGAAATTAGAATACAAAAAGCAATAACAAAGATAGCTCTAACACTTTCAAAATTGACATACGAACAAAGATTGTCCAAAATGGAACTACCGACCCTGAAACAAAGAAGAGAATGAGATCTACTGGCCATTTACAGAATCATGAAAGGCATGGAAGTCCTTGACAGAGAAGATTTATTAAAGTGGGATAAAAGAAAAACAAGAGGACATGAAAAAAAAAACTCAAAAAGGACAGTTATAGAAGAGATCTGAAAAAAAAAAATATATATATATATATATGTATATATATATATATATATATATATATATATATATACATATATATATATACATATATATATATATATATATATATATATATACATATATATATATATATGCAAGGTTGACCACGAAGAGGTCATATGTATATATATATATATATATATATATATATATATATATATATGTATATATATATATATATATATATATACATATATGTATATATATATATATATATATATGTATATGTAGAGTATATATGTATATATATATATATATATATATATTTTTTTTTTCTTTCTTTCTTTTAGGAATGTCCCCTGTGGGGCTACAAGGAGAAGGATGCCTAGTCCCAATCTCAGTCCCTTTCTTCTCGCCTCTTACAATCCAAGTGGGAATACTTGGTGGCAGTATTCTTTTCCCCCACCACAGGGAAAATAGGGTTGATGAAAGAATATTAGGATGGTTTGGACACATGGAAAGAATGAGTGAAGAAAGACTAGTAAAAGAGGTGTGGAAGGCTGATGTGGAGGGAGTGAACATGAGGGGACCTCCTAGGATGAGGCCGATGGATGGGGTGAGGGGGGCTTTGGGGAAGAGGGGAATGTCTGTTGAGGAAGGACGGGAGAGGACAGAAGACGGGTGAATGGAGAATGGTTGTATATGGATGATGTTATGATGCATGAGGCGGAATGGGTGGGGGGATGGGGGTAAGATAGTATGTGTGAGCAAAATTTGACGCAGCCCAAAGGGATTTCTCCCCGTCTTCTCCTTTTATGCAATGGGAGGACAGAGAGGGGGGGTCGCCGATTTAATGAAGCAGCCTTGTTGTGGATGTGCTGTGTCTTGCGACACTGCTTCTGACCCAGGGCAGTGGACAAGGTGCAGGGATGACCCGTCATCCAGGAGGTGCTAAGATAAGAGGGAGGGTGGAGGGGTGAGGAGTGTATTCAGGGATGGAATGGGTGGGAATGATTTTATGCCTTTTCCTTTTTGGCTACCTCCCTTGTAAGGGGGAAAAAGCCTTGGTATATGTATGTATGTATGTATGTGTATATATATATATATATATATATATATATATATATATATATATATATATAGTTTCCCACACAGAGTGGTGGATGTCTGACACAAAAGTGGACAAAACAATAGTATGTGCAAAAACTATACAAGAATTTAAGAAACAGATGCTGAAAGATACAAAGATGGGTCACTACAAGCATAGCTCCCTTCCCGTATAATACAACTAGGTAAACTAGGTAAATGCACACAGAAGACAGTGAACACTTATTCCTATATTATATTACTTTCACCCTTAGCTTCCAGGTGGATTCCTAGCATCTCCCCCCCTCAAAAACATGTGTGAACAAACACTTTTTTTTTCTTACCTCAACTTTGTACTATATAACAAAGCTAAACATTCATTCATAATCCATATGTCAGTTTTATCCTCTATAAACTGCATACATGTTCCTTTACCATAATGTTTATGACATATTTTGTCATTCAGGTTTTGTAAAAAACAAAGTTATTCATCAACTGCTTCTAATGCTCCTGTTGCCCATGTCAGCAACTCCCCCCCCCCCCCCTGATCTTTCTACTGACCCCAGTGGAGCAGCAGTGCCCACTCTGGGAATCAATGCTCTAGCATCATATTCTGCTATCTAAAGCAGGCAAACACCATATACATACATATACCAACATTTTTTTCCCCCTTACAAGGGAGGTAGCCAAAGTCAAAGGCATAAATCCATTCCCACCCATTTCATCCCCACATACTCCACTCCCATTCACCACCCCAAAAAACACCATATAAAAAATATAATCAGTCACTACAATTATTGAACAACTATCATTATACTTTATTTCTAGCCATAATCAGTTAAAAAATATAATCTATGTGAACAATAAAAGATATACAAATCATACATACATACACATATACCAAGGCTTTTTCCCCCTTACAAGGGAGGTAGCCAAAAAGGAAAAGGCATAAAATCATTCCCACCCATTCCATCCCTGAATACACTCCACACCCCTCCACCCTCCCTCCTGGATGATGGGTCATCCCTGCACCTTGTCCACTGCCCTGGGTCAGAAGCAGTGTCGCAAGACACAGCATGATAATTCTATATTTTTCTGAGCAGAAAGTACAAGAAACAAAGTAAGTCTTACCTTCTTGCAGACATTGATGTATATCATTGTTGGTCTCAAGTATGACTGTGCATCACACTCTGAATCTGCATTTACAATTATTGTGTCTGCAACTGTTTGTACGAGTTCATTATTACGAGATTGTGATATGAAGAGCTTCAACAATGAAATGAGAAGATGATCCGTTTCTTTAACTTCTGGCTTCTCCACTGTAACTGTTTTAATATCTGTATCTCTTGGTCTGATTTCTTCACCATCTAAAGTTGGCAAGAGAACATTTGGAAGTCTTTGTGCAATCGAGGAAAGCTGTTTGTTTTGGTTAATGAGCCACCTGAGCAAAGGCAGAGGCTTAACCATGTGGTACAATCGGAAGGGACATGGAGAACACAAAGTCATATTCATTAGACGAAGTAACTCAATTGAAATTCTTTCTCTACGTGACTGACATCCTTCTCTCAAAAGCAGAGGTAAAACTGCAAGGAGTATGATAGTCTGATAGGCTGTACTCAGATGAAGTAGAGGTAGGGCATGAATGATTTGTAGAGCATCACAAAACTCCTCCTCACTACCACATAAACCATTACCCAAATTCTCTGTATCCTCCAACAATGTATTCACCATTTCTCCAACTTGAGTCAGTCCCTCCCATAGATCATTTGGACAATCACGTGTATCTCCAAATTCCTCTAGCAGAGGACAGAGTTTTGAAATTTTCTTTAAGATTTCAACACAGTAATGAGCTTTGGAAACTACATCCTCATTTTCTTGTGCACCACTTATGTGTTTTCTTTTAACCGAAGCTAATATACTGGCAATTGAAGAAAAGCAACTACTAAGGAGGTATGGATGCAAGACCCTCATTTCAGCAAGTACTCCCACACTGGAACACTCCTTCCACCCAATCTCCTGCTGACGCAGACCATCGGCAATCTTTCTGTGGTGAAAGTAGAGAGGAAAATTAAATTATATAAAGTTAAATAAAATGCCTTGTACAAGCATTAAATACTGAAAACAGAGGACTAAAAAGGGAATAATAATAATGATACTGACAGGTCCAAGACCTACCAGGAGGTGGGTACAAAGACTAATAACAGTTGCCTCAAGTTTCACTACTACAAGGAAATCTACACCACCACAACAGCTGGCAATTGTTCTCAGGCCCTCCCATTGATCTTTCTGGAAGAAACTTTGGGCTGTTGTCAGTGGTGTATTGGTGAGGTAGAAACAGATTAAGTTTGTGGCACATGATCTTCCCTGTCTGAATCCAAATTGTCTCAGGTTTATTGTATTGTTTTCCTCCAGGTGTTTTATCCATCTATTCTTGATAATTCCCCCCCCCCCACAAATTTTGGCTACAGTGCTTGTAAGGGAGAACAGCCTGTAATTTGTTGATTCTTCTTTGTTTCCTCCTTTATATACAGGTACAATATTGGCATTTTTCCTGTGCTTTGGTGTTTGTCCTTCTTTGAGTGAGCAACTTATTATGTTATATATTTTGTCCATTAATTCTTCTTTAGATTCTTTTAGCATCCAATTTGCAATTCTGTCTGGGCCGTGTGATTTCCTGACATCAAGGTTTGTTAATTGATCCATTATTTCTTTTTGTGTTGTTATTTCTCTCATGGGTTTTTTTGTAAGTGTATATGGGTCTGGTACTGAAAAGAGTGGAGAGGAAAGGGAGGCTTTTAGGACTGCTTTAGATGTGTGCATAGAGAGTTTAGGGAGAAATATCAATGTAGTGGCATTGGGAGATCTTAATGCTAGGGTAGGAAATGAACAAATAGAGGGAGTGGTTGGGAAAAGTGAAGTTTCAGTAAAAATTCATAGTGGAGAGTTGATGGTGGAGATGTGTCTAGAGAGTTGATGATAACAAATACAGTGTTTAGGAAGAAAGTCAAGCATAAGTACAAATGAGAGAGGGTGGTGGATGGAAGGGTAGTAGATAGTGCTTTAACCCCTTCAATACGGGCCAAAATCTCGTGGGCAGCATTAGCTGCCAGACGTGCGATGTTGCGTCATAATACTCGCATTATAAAAAATAAAGTTGCTGTTTGCATTTCCCTTGTATTCCTTTGGACTTTGCTCAGTCCCATGACATCCTAGCTGATGTCTTTAATTTCTTTCATCAAACTCTCCACTTTGTGGTTTTATGCAAGGAATCTCACATTGCATGTGCTGAGCCTCATTTTTGGGTTACTTTATGCCCAAGACTTGTATCTACTTGAACAGTGCCCACTATTATTTGGTGGCACATTGCCTTTAAGTGCATGAGACAATGCAGCAATTTTTGGGTGATAACAATCCAACAGGAATGCCTGTAACATTAGGTGCTCTGTTCATGATTGGTTGATAAGTTGCAACACGATATTCTCACTTCCCTGTTACATTTTCTGGTGAAATACACTTTTGGTGTCACCTTCTTCAAAATATTCAGTGTAACTTTTTATATCTATATGGTCCCCAGTGATCCATGATGTCATTATGACATCTTCATAATATTCCTAATACAATCTAAGCTTAGGTGATGTCCTCCATTCATTATAATCCACAAAAAAGATAATAACTTGAAGTCATAAAGAGCTTGTCTGTCAATAAACTTACCTAGCAAAACCTTGTATCTGAGCACCATTTAGGACTGGAATGATGTAGCTTATGTGACTAGACAATAGTTTTCTAACTTCTGGGTTGTGAGACTCCAATGAAGTCAAAAGAAATTTGGCTAGAGCCTCTTTTGCATCCTTCCTGGTCTCTTGAGACTGGATATGCTCAGTCTGACACAGCTTCTGTAGGACCAAATGGACCTGCAACAATATAAAGACTATGATTACTTCCACGTGCATTAATCTATCAAAAGGCTTCTTTTCACTCTTAAATGAGGTGGCCAACCAAAGCATGTGCTCATCCCATTCCCATCATTCACCCATCTACTTACTAAATTAGCTTTGCATGGAATAAGTGGTAGCCTATTAGGTTGGACTAGTAATTGGTTGAAAGGTCGAAAACAGAGAGTTGTTTTAAATGGAAAAACTTCTGGATGGAAAAGTGTTGCAAGTGGAGTTCCTCAGGGTTCCGTTCTTGGGCCACTTCTATTCATAGTATATATAAATGATATAGACCATGGACTAAAATCTACTGTTTCCAAATTTGCTGATGATACAAAACTGTGCGGAGTGGCAAATGATCACTCAAACCAATTAGATATTCAAGAAGATTTAGATCAATTACAGCAATGGTCTGAAAAGTGGCTAATGAAATTTAACACAAGTAAATGCAAGGTAATGCACATAGGTAAAAATAACAGCAAGTACGATTACAAGTTATTTGGAAATTCGTTAACAAAAGTGGATAGTGAAAAAGATCTCGGCGTAATTATCAGTAACGACCTCAAATCATCCAAGCAGTGTATTTCAGCCTCTGAGAAAGCAAATAAGATTCTGGGATTGATTGCGCGATCTTTTGATTTCAAAAGTCCATCACTCATTAACAAGCTATATAAATCGTTAGTTCGTCCACATTTGGAATATGCTGTTTCCGTATGGTCACCGAATCTCATTAAAGACATTGACAGACTGGAAAAAGTACAACGGCGAGCCACAAAACTGATTCCAAATATCAAAAATAAATCATACGAAAATCGACTTAAGCACATGAATCTGTTTTCCCTAAAAAAGCGTAGACTCAGAGGTGACTTGATACAGGTCTTTAAGATTTTAAAGGGAATTGACAACATCAAAAGTGACCAAATTTTCACATTGAATGAGAATCAGACAAGAAACAATGGTCTCAAACTGTCCGGAAATAGATTCAATTTGGAAGTAGGTAGAAACAACTTTGCCAACCGTGTAGTTAATGAATGGAATAAACTTCCTGCACAGGTAGTGCAATGTAGTTCAGTTCGAAGCTTTAAGAATCATTTAGATAAATACCTAAGTAAGATGCTGTAATTATTATAATTTATGTTATATTATTTGTTTTTGTTTTGTTATAATTTGTCTGTCTGATTTTCATTTATTATTAGTTATGTCAATTTATTATCATTTACTATTTACCTATTTGTTTGTTATTCAACTATACCAATGCATTTACTTATGTATTTTAATTGTTATTTACATTGTTATAGTTTTAATTTATTATTATTATTATTATTATTATTATTATTTATTTATTTATTTATTTTTTTTTTTTTTATTTTTTTTTTTTTTTGCATCCGACCTAGATATGGATCAAAAGGTCTCCTGTCGGCATGCTTTGCCTTTGTAATCCTTTGTTTCTCTTTTATCTGAACTCCTAGTAGACAAGGGGTCATCCCTGTCCCTGCCCAGAGCCTAGGTCAGAAGTAGCACAGCAAGACATTGCATATCCACTGCAGTATGTATAAAAAATCAAAACTATATAGCAAAATCAGCTTAAAATTTCAGCACTCATAACAAATTAATATCTAAATGAAACCACAACTTTTGAATAAATAATTACCATTGCTAACTGTGTTGGACTGTTCCCAAAATTGGCAACTCGGGCTGCAATCTGAGCCCATGTATCACTATTAACAAATGGGAAGAGATAGGAACAATTGGTGGCAACACCCAACTCCGGAACAGCAATCTTTGGAAGATCAGGCGTGTCTTCGTATCTGTAAAGATAGTAAAATTCCCAAGTTTTCAGTGCATCAATTCATGGCTTTGAAGAAAATGTTACAGAACACAATTCTTTTCACAGCTTATAGTAGTTTTCAGAACAAGGATGGTGGCAGAAGACAGCTAAACTCTTGAAAAAGCAATTCAAACTTACTAATGTCACAGTAAGCTACTGTGGCATGGGCAAAAGATTAAATATTAGTCAGCAAACATCTCCCTGCCAACAATTTTAACTACTTTGATATACACCATATTACATACATACATATACCAAAGGCTTTTTCCCCCTACACGGGGGATAGCCAAGAAGAAAAAGGCATAGAAACCACTCCCACCCATTCCATTTCCTATATATTCCACTCCCCTCCACCCTCCTTATTATCTTGGCACCTCCTGGATGACAGGTCATCCCTGCATCCTGTCCACTGCCCTGGGTCAGAAGCTGTGTCGCAAGACACAGCACATCCACAGCAAAGTTGCTTCATAAATTCGGCGACCCCCCCCCCCTCCATCCCCCCATGCAGAAAAGGAGAAGACGGGGAGAAATCCCAAATGCTAGTTTTCACCTATCTATACACCAAAAGCTTCTTTTCCCTCACATAGGAGGTAGCCAGCCAAATATTTGATAAAAGGTAATATCTGAATAAGAAATGCTTTCCTATGTAATTTATCAAATTTATATTTTCATATAAAGCTACTGATCAGCACTTGGTTATGCAGCAATTATTCAGGTGGTGTATGTGATTTATATAAACAAAAACACAAATCCAATGATAACAATGGGCAATGCAATGGACAACACTAAGTACCAAAGTTGGTCATACTAAACGGGACTGTTACAATGAGTTTACTTTTAAAACGGACTTTGAACAGGTGTCACCTTTCTATTTTCAAACAAGCAAATTTTGTTCTACAATTGTTTACTATACAATCTTTTGCTTTTGTGATTTACAGTTTAACACCCTTTTCACTATGCAAGTATTCTCGAGTAGCGACTAACAAGGGATATATGCAAGTGGTGGTTTTGAAAGACAGATATCACAGAGAATTTTCTCCC
The DNA here is from genome assembly GCF_046742065.1 of Oratosquilla oratoria. Taxonomy (NCBI): domain Eukaryota; kingdom Metazoa; phylum Arthropoda; class Malacostraca; order Stomatopoda; family Squillidae; genus Oratosquilla; species Oratosquilla oratoria. The sequence continues at coordinate 63,661,348 of NC_134782.1, read as the reverse complement.
TGGGGTTTACCTTCAAAACCTACCAATACCTTCACCTTCATTTGGAGCTTCAGCCCTGAAGGGCTTGCACTTGGTCTTTGGACTGTGTCAAGGAATTCTTTTAAATTTTATCTGTATTTTCACCACTTTTTCACAAAGAGAGAGTTGACAACTAGTGACTGTTCCCTTCCTCTTCAAGCTATTGCTGCTGCTGCTCCTCCTCCTTCTATTGTAACCCAGTGGCAGTGAAAGCCACACACTAATACAACACAGACAATAATTCAATATATTTTTCTCAAGAGAGATCAACGGGATGGCTCAAGAACTGTGCCAGTCTTTCTAGGGCATTGGAATTCCAGTCATGGAAACTCAAGGTAACATTCATTATTACTAATCTTGTGCATGTTCTAAAGACCAGTCACTGGCTCCTCAGGGCCACCTCTCCGTAACCTACCACCTGCATCCCACACCTTAAAGATATACAAGTGAATAGATTACTAAACATATTTTCAAGACCAACAAAGTACATACTAAATACCCCTAGATATAAACGAAGAAGAAGAAGAAGAAGAAGATGTGGTCCAAGACAGATTCATTTAATTTAATATTACTAAAACCATTTACTCTTCCAGTACACATGGGGGAGGGTGGTGACTGGATGGGTGGCTGATAAGCCCTTATTGGATTAAACAGTGGTATCCACAAAAAGAGTAGGTAGAATTCTGGATATCCATGTTCTTTGGGGAGAGAGTGGGGGGAATGTGAGATAATTTTCTAGTGGAAGGTAAGTTGAGAGTGGAGGATAGGTGGAGAAAAAGGAAAAGGGCAGAAGGTAGAGAGGTGAAAATCCATGTGAACAAGTTGCATAAACACGGCAAAGAAAACATGGACTGGAAGTGAAGCGTTTACTCCTGACAAAACATCAGGAATAAACGCTTCACTTCCGGTCCATGTTTCCTTTGCCATGTTTATATTTACCTAGTTGGTGGTGGAAATGTATTTTATGGGACTAGAGCTATGCTCCTTTTGACCCGTTTTTATATCTCTCCACATCCAGTTTGTTTTTGAATTCGTGTATAGTTCTGGCATTAACTGTTTCACTGTTCAATTTATTCCAGACATCAATCACTCTGTGTGGGAAACTGTTCTTTTTCAGATCTCTTCTGTAGCTGTCTCTCTTTAGTTTCTTTGCGTGTCCTCTTGTTTCTCTTTGGTCCCATTTTAATAGATCGATTCTATCAAGAACTTCCATTCCTTTCATAATTCTGAAAATGGTCAACAAATCGCCTCTCTCCCTTCTCTACTCTAACGTTGTCAGTTGTAATTTTTCCAATCTTTGTTCGTATGTCAAATTTGATATAGAGAGGTAGAGAGTTGCTTAGACTAAACTGTTTAAATGAGAAGGACAAGGAACAGGAGTACAAGAAGCAGCAAGAAGTGAGGTGGTGAAGGACAGAGTAGAGGTAGGAGTGGAAGAGGAATGGGGGTTTCAAGGAGGGAGTGACAAGGTGTGCAAAGATGGTATGTGAAACAAGGAGGACAGGAGGGAACAGAAGGAAGGGTGGTGAATGGTGGGATGATGAAATGAAGAAGGTAGTAGAAGAGAAGAAGTGAGCATTCAGGGACTGGTTGCAAAGTAGGGCAAGAGAACCCTATGAAAGGTGCAAAGAAAAAAAGAAGAAAAGAAAAACAAAAGATAAAGGAGGCAAAAAGGAGAGTAGATGTAAAATGGGGGAAGAGTATGATAGAATTTTTTTTAAATAATAAAAAGATATTTTGGAAAGAGAGAGGAAGGGGAGGTGAGTCAAGTACAGAAGAAAAGGTAAAAGTCACAGATGGACAAAAGGGGAAGATGGGCAGAGTATTTTAGAGAACTGCTGCATGTGGAGGTTAGGGAGGGATCAGTGGTAGCAGTGGGAGGTGCTACAAAAATGACGGTAATGAGGGAGGAAAATGGAGGAGAAATGTGACAAGATTAGGTGCACGTAGTTTTGAAAATGATGAGAGCAGGTATGGTACCTGAGTTAGATGGGCATCATGCAGAGTCTGAAGAAGGGAGATACAGTAACAGTAGGCTGGATAGTGAGGTTGTTTAATGAGTATCTAAAAGAGGATAGAGTGCTAGAGGATTGGAGGAGTGCCTGTATAGTTTCACTTTACAAGGGAATAGGGGACAAATGTGAGTGTAGTAATTTCAGAGGGATCAGTTTGTTGAGTATAGTTGGGAAGGCATATGGAAGTTTTAATGGTGAGGATTAAAAGAACAGAGCAAGTAATTGGTGAGAAACAGTGTGGGAAAGATAGGGGTTCTGTGGATCAAATTTTTGTGATAAGGCAGATGTGAGAAACCTTTAGAAAAAGGTAAGGGTGTTTTTTTGGCCTTTATGGATTTGAAAAAGGCTCATGACAGGGTGGACAGAAAGGCACTGTGGGAGGTTTTGCAGATATATGGGATTAGGGAAAGCTGTTAAGGACAGTCAAGAGTTATGAGAGTAGAAGAGCTAGTGTTAGAATTAGAAATGGAGAGAGTGCGTGGTTTGAGGTAAAGGTGGGACTGCATTGTGCACATACATGAGGTGGTGTGGTAGGTATGGGCAAGGGTAATGGGCAGAAGACTAGAGATAGTTAAAAGAAAATGGAAAAAAGTGGGTCAGAAGAGGGATTAAGGGAGTTAATGAAGGAGTTTGGGAGGGTATGAGATAGGAGAGAGTTTAAGGTAAATGTGGGTAAAAGGTGATGAGATATACAAGGAGAGAGGATGGCAGCAAGTTAGAAACAAGTACTAAAGGAGAGAGGTTGGAGGAAGTGGATACCTTTAGGTATTTAGGGTTGCATGTATTTACCTAGTTGTATTATACAGGAAGGGAGCTATGCTCGTGGTGACCCGTCTTTGTATCTTTCAGCATCAAGTTTTTTCTTAAAATCTTGAATAGTATTTGCACACACTGGGAAAGGAATGAGGTAGAAGTAAATTCTAGATTGAGAGAAGCAAGTAAATGCCTTGGGGATTCAAAAATGTCATGAGGGATAGGCATTTGGGAATGGATGTAAAGAGGAGACTATATGAAGGGGTGATTGTACCAATGGCAATGTATGGGGTAGATGTGGAATTTAAGAGAGGCAGAGAGGAAAAGTTTAAATGTGTGTTTGAGATGAAATGTCTGGGAAGTATGGTATGGGTTACAAGGTTGGAGTGTGAAATGAGGAGGTGAAGAGAAGAGCTGGGATGGAAAAGGAGATGGCAGATATAGGGCTGATGAAAGAGTATTGGGATAGTTTGGACACTTGGAAAAAAATGAGTGAAGAATGATAAGTGAAGGTGAGGAGGGCAGAGGTGGAGGGAGTGACCATGAGGGGATGACCAAGGATGAGATGGATGGATACAGTGAAAGGGGTGTTGAGCAAGAAGGGAATGTCTGTTAAGCAAGGAAAGGAGAAAGTAGGATAGGGATGAGTGGAGAATGGTTGTGTATAGATGATTCTGTGATGCAAGGAAGGAAGGAGGTGAGGGATGGGGGTAGAGTTAGGGAGTGGCTGAGGGGATTTCTCCCTGTCTACTCATTTTTCTGCATAATGGAATGGGGGGATGATTAAGTTATGTGGCTTTACTGTGGATGTGCTGTATTTTGGTGCATTCCTTCTGACCCAGTGCAGTGGGTGGGACACAAGGATGACCCATCATCCATGAGGAGCTAAGATGAGGAGGAAAGTGTGGTGGATGGGAGTGGAATTGGTGGAAGTGGATACTTGCCTTTTGACTTAGCTACCTTCCTTGTATGGGGAAAGAAACCTTTGGTATATAGATTTACATACATACATATAGATTTACTATAAAAAAAAGTAATATCCTACCCTCTCTCTGTTGTCATCAGCTTAATGTGAGCTTCACCCCAAGCAAAATAAAGCTGAAGCAAACTGCTACAAATGTCGTTGTCCTGGAATTGGTAAGGCAACAGATATAGTTAATGAAATACATGTCTCCTGTAAAAGTTTTCATTAAATAATATAAACCAATTGGAACTGCTTCCACACCGGGGTACTGACTGTATGGTAACATGCAAAAGCAACATGGGCACCCCAACAGATCAGAGCCATATATCATTTGTCTATGTTACAGGCAAAACCTCTACTTTATGCTTTTCCCTTGAAACTATCTTTTACCACATCTATTACTCTTCTGGATCCCCTATGTGTGTGTGTAAGTGTGTTGGGGTGGGGGATTCTGCTATTGTATTTTCCATGTAAGATTGTACGATGTCTTGATGTCTAAGGTACCAAGTGCCCTTGGAGAATCAAGGGGTATCACTAGAATAACTGTATCAAACCAAAGACTGTACTGTTAAACTCAGTCAAGAGCTTTTACCAACAAAATTCATGAATGTCAATTTGAGCTATATGAGCTTGTGGCACTCTTCCCTGATATTGATCCTACTCATAGAGTTGTCAGTACAAGAGATAATCCTTGATAGAGGAGATAATAGGGATGCCTACAGAATCTGTGGGTGGAGCAATTTGACTGCATCTGTCTAGAGTGGTTTGGAGTGAGAAGAGTAGATGCATGGGAACTTGCTCAGACAGACTAAGGAGACTGGCAATGGCATATGAGTGAAGCAATGCATTCCCTGGTGTATGGTCTCAACTAATGATGATGATGATTGTTTGTGAGGTGCAGTAGTATGTGGTGTTTTGTGTCTTCTATGTGGTGGTTGCACCTGGGACAGTTTGAATCTGTAGCCAGGCCTATTCTGTGTTGGTACTGTTTCAATGCTGAATGGTGTCCTGAGTGCAATTGTGCCAGTGTGGTTCTTTTCAGGTGTAAAAGGGATTTTTTTCTGTGGGTCCTATGTCTGGGAGTTGTTGTTGTTGTTGTTGTTGTCGTTCCCTAGACTGTCTGTCCGAGCAGTCCCGTCTCCCCAAGGAATGCTACTGCTGAAACTGGGTTTTCCCACAAATCCTTTATAGAGTGTATGTTGTGTTGTTTGCGTGCATGATTGTGTATAATGCAGTCTTCCATTATGTGTTGTATGGTATGGGGTGAACAGCAGCAACCACCCCTGGCCATCAGCTCTACGCAGGTGGCACCGATCCCCAAGGGGAGTTGTTGTTGGAGTATTGAGTTTGGTAGTCTGTCTTTAAGAGCTTGTGTAATGATTTGAGTGTGTAGGTGTTTTTGTGTAGTATACTTGGTGGAGGGGAGTGGAGTGTATTTAGGAATGAAATGGGTGGGAATGGTTTTTATGCCTTTCTCTTTTTGGCTACCTCCCTTGTAAGGGGGAAAAAGCCTTGGTATATGTATGTATGTATAGTTGGTAGGTTGTTACAGATGTTTGAGTAGTATGCTGGTGGTATGGTTTATATGTTTCATTCTGTTGGTGGTGATTGTGAAGTGTTGTGCCAAAAGTGTAATGTGTTCAGGGTTCTGACATAGAATTGTGTTCCTGTCATTTTCATGTGGTGTTCGATGGGGGAGAACTTTGGTTTCGGTATGCAAATGTCCAATTGTTGGGGACTGTGCTGTGGGGGAATAGTCGAGAGTGGTTCCTATGAATTGCTTGTAGATAATTATTAAGTTTCTTTCAGTCATTCACAGTCAGTGCTTGCAATGGATTTAGGAAAGTTTGTTCTATTGTTAATTTTTGTTGTCAGGTCTTCGATATGTGGGTTGAGTGTTATATAAGTATCATATGTGTGGCCTAGAATTTTAAGGTTCTTTACCAATGGAAGGATTTGGCCACTCCAGTTGACTACAGGGTGTGGTTTTTTGATTCATAGTTGTCTGGTGTAAGTAGCATAACTGTTGATTTCTGGGGGGAGGCTTCCATTCTGTTATTTTTGAGCCAGTGTATCAATTTGTTTAAGTAGTTCATCTGCATATGAGAGAACAATGATGCTTTGTTCTTGTTCTGGAGCTGAGGAATAACTCATTAAGAGATAGAACAGTTATGGTGAAATTATTGCACCCACAGGGACTCCACTGCCTTTTGGTACCTGAGACTTGCTTGTTTTGTAATATTCTGCAATGTCTTCTTGTCAATGTTATGAATGTCTGTCCTAATGATCTTCTTGAATAGTACGGGTGTGGGGACTTTGTCAAATGCTTTGTTTATATATTGATGGTAACCATAACTGTTCTTTGTGGCGGGGCTTTTTGAATGAATCCTTCCAATACTTGTTGTGTGATGTGTGACTGCATATAACCAATGGTATAGGTATTTTACAAATAATATAAGAATTCTACAAATCAACTATCTAATCTTTTAATATATTTCATGGTAAAATATCTATAAAATAAATATGTATTTCATGTAAAACACAAAGTCAAGTTCTTGGAGTGCAGTAAAATAAATATCTTACATGAGGATGTGACAACATTGCTGTGAGGATTGGTGGAGTTGCCTTAGGTCCAGTGCGTACCATCAGGTTCCCTAATCGTACTGGCATGCCAACTACTTCCACCACATTCATCAGAGGACTTGTTTGCAAGAAATGTGCCATCAGGTAGGCAACTAAGCTTCCATATTTGACTTGACCTGCATCACCTGCCAAGAAAATAATACAATATAAACCAATTATTTGGTAGTAAGACACAAGAAAACTACCAAATTAATAGGACTAATAACACTAATTACTACAGTTTCACTGACTAAAAAGTCCACAGCAGCAAGTAAAAGTCCCATAGACTTCTCTGAGAAGAATTGCTAAACTGTTGCATGGACATTCCACACCCAACCCCAGTGTAAAACAAACCAAAATTCACTCTTCCACAATATTTCAACTTCCTTCCATCTATGTATCTATTCTATATACCAAGGGCGTTATAAGGGAGGTTCTCAAGTCAAAGGCATGCACCCACTCCTATCCACCACCCTTGTTTCACTCTCATCTTAGCTTCTTGTGGATGAAGGGTCAGGTCCTCATACAAATCCCAAATACAAGACCCAACACATATACACACTCTCCAATGCAACAAATGCCACTCATGGGCCTACTTGATAATAGCTGTTGCTTTGCATTTCACTGACTTGAAATCCACAGCCCCACAGTGATGGGCAAAGGTTTTCAGGCAACAATTCCCAGATACAGTAAGTCCTCCTTATAGAGTAATTCTTTATCCTGTAAATTCACAGTTACGGTATTTGGTAATTACTACCCTCGATTCTATTTACGGTATGAAAAATTCACAGATACGGTATCCGCTAGATATTTTGAAGAAGAAAGAGCAGGGAGAAGGTACATCTGCCATATCCTATTATTACATGTTATAATGGGTTCGGTATATGGTAATTTCAATTTGCGGTAAGGTTTTCAGGAACGCATATGTACCATATGACGAGGACTTACTGTACAAGCCCACCATAAAGAAAATCCTCCCACACCTTACAAGAACCATACTGGTATGCCTTCACTCAGCAAACTGAACAGTAAGAGTGAAATTATTGCACCTTGAGGGACTCTTTTTATTTTTTTTTATAATCTGATCAAATCTCAGGTGTAAAAACCTGAGAATTGGTTGTTTTACTTTAGTCTACACTGTCTTCCTGCTATAAAATTGGTTAACCCCTTCTTATCCTTGTTATGCATATCCGTTTCAATGATCTTTTTGGATAATGTATCTGACCCAGGGCAGTGGGCCTAACCCATGAAAGACCTGTCATCTGTGAGGAGTTAAGATGTGAGGGGGAAAAGGGTGGTGGATTGGAGTGGAGTGGATTGGAGTGGAGTGGGTGGGAATGAAATGGGTTGGAGTTGGTATATACCTTTTGACTTGGCTACCTCCCTGGTAAGGGGGGGGGGAGCCCTTTGTATATAGATAGATGTACCTGACCCAGGTGGTGGGAAGGAGACAGGGATGACCCTTCATCCATGAGGAGCTAAGATGAGAGAGGGGATAGGGTGTTGGATGGGAATGGAATGGGTAGGAGTGGGCACATGCCTTGACTGGCTACCTCCTTTATAAGGGGGAAAGACGTCCTTGGTATACAGATAGACAGATACATGTGCCTGGGGATCTTTTCAAAAGTTTTGTTTATATCTAGAACAACCATAACTGCTCTTTCTGATGGGGATTCTTTTTTACTGAATCCCTCGAGCATCTATTGTGTGATATTTGTGAGAAAAGTGCTGGTAGCATGGCCTTCCTTGAAACCATATACATTGGGGGAGGTATGCATTTTTTACTTGATTCCCGTTGCTATCAACCTTTCCATTAGCTTGGGTATTGTGGATAATAATGAGATTGGACAGACTACATCACAATCAGAGAAAGCAAAATGCAATATAAAGGTGGAGTCATCAACCAATCAATCTGATGACCTAGGTTTTTCTTGCAGGATATATACAGCCTCCAGGTAAGTGGCCAAACCCATTGTTTCAGCCTCTATGCCACTCAGAGAAGAGATTTTGTGCTTCACCATTCCCAATCCTAATACAAGCTCTGCTACTTATAAAACAGTACCAATACAAAATAGGACTGGCCACAGAATCAAAATACTCCAGATGTAATCATCATGCAAAAGACAGAACACTATCCAATACTACCCTACTCTCACCTCATCAACACAATATCTCTTCTGTGAGTGACTTGTGGATCAATCCTGTGGATGTTCTTGGTTACCCAAGACCTGTGGGTTTCATATGTGAGAGACCTAGGGGCAATGGATAGATTGATACTACTTGAATAGCGCTACTAACACCAACAAAGTTCTTTGCAGAAACAAAAGGCAGGACAGGGATAAGAATACCCAAACATAATATACACACCTTCCTGGGTTGCAGTTTCCTCATAGTTGGAATTAAGGTGATGAAGGATAGTGTTCCATAGTTGAAGAACCTGCTGATGACCCATTACGCTCACCTGCTGTGACAGACGACTTAGAAACCTGAAAGTATACATTGTAATAGATTTTCTGCATATTTTTTTTTGAAATAGAAGACCAACTGACACTGGATCAATCAATTTTCAACAACTGTCTATTGCAACACCTCGCTTTCATCTCATTTAGCTTTTTTTTTTTTTTAATTCCAGTTCTCACTCAGTTTTTTTCCCCAAAACAATGCTTACAAGCTCTGTTAACTTAAAAACCAGCATGAAAGTATTCTCTTACAGCATACCTGGGATTTTCAGCAAACAACTTCACTATGTAAAAACCTGTGATGTGAATGCACTAAGTAATTGACTAAATACACTTGAGTTTATGGATATACATACACATACCAAGGGCTTTTTCCCTCTTACATGGGAGTCAAAGTCAAATGGCATAATTCCACTCCCACCTACTCTACTCCCATTCATCACCCCCTCCCTCCCTCCCTCTTTTCTTGGCTCCTCCTGGATGATGGGTCATCCCTGCATCTCACCCATTGCCCTGGGTCAGAAGCAATGCAGCAAGACACAGCATATCCATAGCAAGGCCACTTCATTTAATCAGTGACCCTCTCCCCCTTCCATCCCCTCATGCAGAAAAAGAAAAGACTGGGAGAAATCTCATGGTAGAGATAAGTAGATTACTCTGAGCAGTGGGTTGAAGAGGTTACTCTCAAGGACAATTGTGCCTCTGAGTCTCTATTCCTTCAACTACTTTGGTCACCACCACTTGAAGGTTCAACTAGTTAATTCATCTATACAACAAAGTCCCCCAAGGAGCAGTACTATCACAAATCCTTTTTAATTTTTATATTCATGACTTTCCCACAACACCAAAGTTCTCACATATACAAATGATTAAGCAATAATAGTACATCACCTCACCTACAAGTTGCCAAAACCACTCAAATTTGACCCCAATGACCTTGAATTATTGCTGACATATAACAGAATGTCTCCATCCCCCTCACAAGTCCTTAATAACACTGGTTACTCCTGACTAACATGAATCAAAGAATCCAACTGTCAAATTCAATGGCCAACCTTTCCTGCTGGACAAAAACCAATACCTGACTTCCCACTTCACACACATATGACATTCACTCTCCAAATAAAAGAACTTATAGCAAAGGGAAATAAGGAACTGGATGAGCTAAGAACACTTGCAGATACAGAATTTGGACAAAAGAAATATTTATCATTACAAAAACAATTTAGATGGAGCACAACTGACTATGCTACCACAGTATGGTATCCAATAATTCAGAAAACAAGACAACATACAAACAATACAAAAACAAGCCTTAAGAATAGTAAATGGTATCTGGTAGCTCTAAAACCACCTATGTGTCTCTATATACCAATAAAAGAATTCCTGTTGAAGTCTAAATCGGACTGGAAACTAGAAATCCCTCAAGGGGTCATGTCCCCTTCAGCCCCCGATGGGCTGAGAGAATGGTGATGTCACAGCAATGGAGACAACTGATTGGCTGAGAGTGGTGACATCATTACAACTGAGATGACTGATTGGCTGAAGGTGCCTGCGAGCAAAACAAGCTCACATGAAGTGCCAAGCCCCCGCACAGCAGGGTTGGGCACAGCCCGTTGCTCACATATACAAAAAGGCTTTTTCCCCCTCACAAGGGAAGTAGCCATCAAAGCCATGCACCCTCCCTCCACCTATCCCACACACATTTGTTTCCCTCCTCTCACTACTTTAAACATTCTCACAGCAAGATAACACAGACAATAGTCCAAAGAGTCTTCTTAGAGAGATCTGTGGGAGGCCTAGAGGAGCATTACCAACCATTGGCTGAGTTTTCAACTCAGTGAAACTCGAGGCAACAATTACTGACCTATTTTGACCTACTATTCTGCTCAGAATTAAATGATTCTCTAACTGAAGTCTTAAAACAGGATAACTGACAAAATCAACACCTTAAAAGGTGTAATTTAAAAGCTGTCTTACCTTGGGGGTAGCAAGAAGTCTGTTTTTGCAGGTCCTGGAACAACATGTACTGCTTCCAACTTTGATTTATTTTCTTGCAGAGACATGAGAATCACAGAATACAGCTTGGGAACAAGTCTTAAACGAACATACACATCAAGAATATCACACAAGAGACTATCAAAAGAATCATACATTGCATCTGTCTTTTCACAGAGCAAAACAACAGAAAAAAAATTACTGATCTGCTCTATGATTATCATTGGGCTATAAGCAAGAGCGTTTTGTACACAACCATAGCCATGAACAGTGACAGGAGGCCTTTTTATGAATACTGACAACATCCCTTTCAACCATACATTAAGACTAACACCATTAATTTCTGTTGTAACATCTATCTTTGCCTCCCTAGCAATTGAAAGAACAGAAGATAGCAGGGTTTCCTGTACATCTGGTTCTAATCTTTCTTGGGAACTTAACTGATTTCCTGCTAAACTATTGTTATCAACACAAATATGATTTTCATCTACTGATGCAAATCCCAGAATATGGCAGACAGCAACAAACATCTGGTACTGTAGCACAGCTTCCTGTTTATATCTATGAACAAAATTACCATAGACTAAGTTTAAAAGGCAAATGACAGTCTCAGCATCTTCACTTGTAACAGCTGATATTATCAAAGTCAACAACTTTTGCATAGCCCTTGGTAATAATTTCTTGGATTCTTTACAAAGTATGGTACCTAGCATTGTAGAGTACAAATTTTTAACATCCTTATTAAAAAGATGAGAGGCTAAGACCCTCTCAATTTCATCAATCAACTTCTTGGCAACATTTGTCTTTTCTACATTTAATTTAGATATAAGCTTAGCAGCCTGCAGAAGCAAATGCTCGACAACAATCTCTATTGCTTTAGAGCCTTGACCATGTAGGTGACTGTCTACATCTTTCACTAAAGTCTGTGCCAAAATCATATTCTCATCACACAAATTTTCATCATATATCCAAAGGAAGACTGAAGATGTGATTGTTGGAGAGAACTGTGGAGTGAGCAAATGTGAGAGATGTGGAGATGCAGCTAGGACACCACATACTCCAACTGCCTTCTCCCTCACACTATGTGATACTCCTTTGTCCCTGATGGTGCACGCAAGAGTCTGAAACGTTAACAAAATCACATCAAAAATCTATATTTTGGAAACATTTAGTACAGTAATCCTTTGTTATAATGTAATACTGACTGATGGAAAGAATGGTGTAGGTGTGTAATTTGACTCGTGCCATCTCTCTAGGCAGAGTGCAGCCTTACACTACTAATTCCACAGCATGTCTGATATTTCCGACTTGTCTGAATTGGCTACCTCCCTTTAACCCCTTCCATACGGTGCCGCACACGTAGGCGTCATGGACTTAGATCTCGGTGGCAGCAGCCAATGCCAGCCGTACGACGTGTCGTAATAATACTCGCATCATAAAATATAGTCACCGCTTATATTGATCGTTCTCTCTTCACCCGTGAATTCTGATAACCATAGAAAATGCGATTACAAAAGAATTAGAAAGAATGTCATTATGGAGGGGCGACTACAATATATATAATCAAGACGCCGATATGGCAGCCTCGCGAATACACTCGCTCCCCATGACGCCTACGTGTGCGGCACCGTATGGAAGGGGTTAAAAGGGGGAAGAAGCCTTTGATATTTAGATATATATTTCATAAAGTCTAATATAATAAATATTAAATGTATAGGATAGAAAACAATTTGAGAAATTCACAGTATTGAATAGGGAAGAGGTATTAGATTCACTGCCATATGCTTCTTCCTTCCATCCCTTCATTCAAACTGTTAGAATAAGCATCCAACAGATGACCTGTCCACCGTTGACATGGATCAGCTGCATGGCAGGGATGTCAATGCAATTATATTGTACAGGGCAGTGTTACCTATAAACTGCTTACATACTCATGACTTTTTTTTCTACTTTTCTTACTACAATTCTTTGCCCATCAATCAATCAATTGTTGCCTCAATTTTCACTATGTGGATATCTTGCAGCCCTAAAGTGGCTGGCAATGGTCCTCAGAACCTCTAACATATCTCTCTGTGAAGGAACTTTGAACTGTTGCTTGTGCAGTATCAATGTGGGACTGTTTCTACATCACCAGCTATAAATGGTATGGAGAGGGGGAAAAATCACCAGTTGTCAGCTCTCCATGTTTGAAAAAGCATAAGAAATACAGCTGAAATTAAAATAGAGAGATCTCAGGCCAAATCCAGAGACTGAGAAGGTGAGGGGATTGATGGATTCTGAAAATGGACAGTTTTGTTGTCCATCTTACATGACCATCACACATAGGTACCCACCATTAGTCACTCTCTCCCCATGACTTTCAGCCCCATGATGCAATTGACAAAATTTACTTCAATAGTGCTGAATCATTTGAAACAGTAGACAGCATCAGACTGAAGGGATTTAGCCTACTATTGGCTGAAAGGCGGTACACTGGAGAGATTCATCATGGTGACTTACCTGTATAAAACTTGAAGTAATTGGGCACAACCACCTGTTTAATATCAGACTTTCAAAACGCTGAGATGACAGGATCTTTTTTAGTGTTCCCCAAATCTTCTCCACTTCTTCACTTGTAAAAGTGTTAATCTGCAACATTCAAAATTACAAACTTAATATACTTCTTGGTACTATTCCTATTTTTTCTTCTTAGATATAGAATAACCATATCAACATCACACAACCACATTCACCTCAGACCATTCATTCTCCCTTTCTGACCTTAACACATGCTCTTCTCCTCATATAAAAACACTGAACTCCATTCAACACAATTGCATTTTCTTGGAGGAGGAGTAAAAGTAAAATAATCACACATTTTTCATCAATAACTAAAAGATAGACTTATTTAAATTACAATTCAAGTCAATTATTTAAATCTTCTATCTCTAAAGGTTTACTATCCTATTGTGGGAATCAGAAATTGAACATTAATACTATTTATCTACCTATCTATATACTAGGGGTTTCTTCTCCCTAAATAATATCATAACATTAATACATTAATTATAACATCAATACATTATATCTAAATGTTCCTCTATTTCAAGATACAACCAGTGAAATTCTAATACCCCATAGATGCACGAGACATTATTCTGTTTCTTATATACCTTTTTAGAAATAGCCAACTGTGTGAGCCATGTGATCACAACATCTTCCTTCTGTGGAGGAGGAATATTCAAAGGTGCAAAGAAAGCATTGCTGGCACCATCAAGACGTTTGAGTAATGAATCCTTCCCCTCCAGATACAATGACAAACCTAAAATCAAAGATAATTATTAATAACGTCATTTTTTCTCTGCAACTATTCTGTCACAGAAACAAATACATCATATAGTCTAAATTATTCAAAACTGAATAAAACATTAATTTTTGTTCTGAGTGTATCTCATCCAACTATCATGTGATGGTGATCTATTGAAGTCATAAAACAAAATGTACTTAGGGTCTCATAACAAAATGAACTCCCCATGACAATTTCATAAACCTGCTGGCCACATGGGTTAGTGTTGCTACTTGCAACAGATGTCGAGATGACAGCAATATGAACCCAACCATAAGTAAGTTAGACCAATGGCATGGTTCATTAGATCCCATGCTAAAAATTCCTCTGTATGGGGCACTGCCCTAGTCTTCTGATGGGAGAGTTGTGCAACATTAAACCAAACAATATTTTGAAGTAAATGTGGACAAAAGTAAGGTGATCAGATGTACAAGGAGTGACACTGATGGTGGGTTGAAGGTGAGTTTAAAGGTTGAGAAGTTGAAAGAAGTGGAGTTTTAAATATCTGGGGTCACATGTAGCAGGGAATAATGGAATGGAGGTGAAGGTAAAAGTGAATCATATGGGTACAGGAAGCAAGTAAATATTTGAGAGGAATGAAAAATGTTATACCGTAAATAGGCATCTAGGGATGCGGCCTACAAAGTGAAGACTGTGTGAAGGAGCGACTGTGCCCACACCACTGTCTGGAGTGAACACTTTGAATCTGAATGAGGCAGAAAGGAAGAGCCTAAACATGGTTAAGATGAAGTTTTTAAGAAGTTTGGTGTGTGTTACAGAGATAGTAAGAAATGTGAATGTGAGGCAGAGAACAGGATAGGAAATAGAGTTGCCAAATCAGGTTGATTAGAAATACAGAGATGTTTAAGGCACATGGAGAGAAAGAGTGTGGAAAACGTAAGTACAGTAAATGGAGGGAACATGTGAAGACCAAGTATGAGATGAATGAACAAGTGAAAGGGGCACTGAATGTAAGTGGAATGTCTGTTGAGTAAAGAAGAAAGAGCAAAAGACAGGAATGAACAGAGGAAGACTGTAAATAGAAGAAGAAATGATGTCATCTAAAGTATTTTTCTTCTTGTCTATTCTGTCAATTTCTTAAGTTCTTGAATAGAAGGAGGGCGTCACCATATAATGAAGCTATCTATGTATATACCAAGAGCTTTTTCCCCCTTATAAGGAAGGTAGCCAAGTCAAAGACACATACCTGCTTCCACCCATTCCACTCCCCTCTACTACCCTTTCCATCATCTCATCTTGGCTCCTAATGGATGACGGGTTAAAAAATCTACATTGGCCAGGGGTCCAGGGGCAGAGGCCCTGGTGGGGGTCAGGGGGCTGCGGGACTAGGCTGAGTCCCTGGGCTGAACCGCTGGTAAACAAACGCATGCAAGCGGCCAAAATAAAATCTGCCCCAGTCATCACCCTGCTATACGTACATGTGCGCACCACACCACGAAATGCTACACAAAACGAATCACTTGTGGGCCAGCACAAAATAAACAGCTTACACACAGGTACAGCCGACATATGAATCGCCCAAAACTTCACATCAACCAAAAATTATTCGACCAAATTTTTTTTCTTTTTAATAGGAACGTTTATTACAATTGGGAATTAATGACAAAAAATTGATATCACTGTTAGGAAAAGAAAAAAAATCGGAAATCCAATTTAAATTGGAAGAATATCATGCCTGCCTCATGCAGAAATAGAAAAGACTGGGAGAATTCCCTTTGGGCTGCATCAAAATATCATTCACACAGAAGCACCTCCTAACCCCCCCCCCCATTCCCTTCCTTGCATAACACTATTATCTACAAAATCACTCTCAACTCATCCCTATCTCCTGTCTTCTCCTTTCCTTGCTAATTAGACATTCCTCTCTTGATACCCCCTTCACCCCATCCTTCCATCTCATCCTCGGTCGTCCCCTCAGTTCACTCCCTCCACCTCTGCCTTCCACAACTCTTTTACTAATACAGTGAACCAGAGGGGCTAAACTAGATCCGGTTGTTGAGCACTGCTGTAAAGGTACTGGTTCTTCCTGCATTGCCTCTGATCTCACAAGTGTGGTGGGGGTTGAGATGACCCTTCATCCACCAGGTACCAAGATGGAAAGGACAATGAGTGGGTTTTTAGATGTGTGTGGGTTGGGTGTAGGGTGAATATATAAATTACTTTTACTGATCCATCCACTTATAGGGCAAAATGGGCTTTTGGTATATGTATGTACCAGTGCTTTGAATAATCTAAAATGAAAATGGTACTCCAATTCAAGTCATTAGTAAGTTACTATAAGTATCAAAGATAAACCATAATTACAACCAATTATATAATCTTAATGTATACATGTTCTAAAAACATCCACTGAATACTTATTTTGTACACCTCCATATTATCTTCCATTTATGTATTAATCATAAGAGTAGGGACTAATGATGGGCACCTATTAGTGTGTATCCTGCTAGATGGATATCAGAAGGAATAATTTCCCTACCACCCACCTTCCATTCTATGAACACCTGGAGATGCAACCCCAAGGGTTGGTCAGTCTCTGGACCAAGCCAAAGACTTCTTTCTATCAAATTTCAACAGGATATCCTTCACCTTTTTACACAAGGAAAGCAGACAACCAGCAACTGCTCACTTCCCACTACCATAAGCTGGTTACATAGAAACTGTCCCATGCACTTGCGACAGATATGAAGTACACCATCGCTCATATCACAACATTTAGCACTAGGAACACATGAGCCACATATCAAGTTGTACAGTTGTGTGCATCCATAAATCGTCCAAAAGATTCTTGGGAAATCTAAGGCAGGGCCAGAGGTTGTATCGGGCCTTAGATGCATGACAAATGTCGAAAAATAAGAGAAGAGTGTAAGAAGGCAGGAGTGAATGGAGGACCATTGTGAATGGTTAAAAGGCAGACAAGGTACAATTGTATGTTCTCTGTCTTCTCCATTAATCATTACGAGTAGATAAGGTGGAGATCACCATGAAATGAAATGGTGGAAGTAAAACAGCTCTAGCTTTTAGGCCCCACTGTGGAAATGCTGTGCCCCATTACAAATGTGATGATGTGATATGTTGTAGCATCATACAATTATGTTGTACAGTATATTATACTTATGTATTGCTCAATTAGGAGTTGTATATTTTCCCAAATGTATTATTAACTGTCATAGGTTTTGTTGGACATTAATTTCATTATTGATTGTATTATCTATTCATTGTAAAGAGTGTAACTTTGTATACAAGCCTTTAGGGAAAACCAAGTGTTGGCCCACACGCTTGAACATGATTTGGCACCAAAACAAAGTGTGGCATCAGTTGTGACTCAGCCTCCGAAGTGTATGCATGCATTTGTCTATTGTAGTGCTTTATTGAATTGTGACTTAATACACTATTTCAGCAGTGTTAAGATAATTTTATTTGCTACCCTACTACATGTGGTGGCAGCGGTAAATTTAAAGTTCTTAACTTTTCACTTGTTGGGTACAGGGATGACAATTCATCCACAGTGCTGAGATAGGAGTATAAACTGGATTTTACTGTGTATAAAGTGTGTGTTTTGACTTGGCCACTCCCCCTATGAGGGGTAAAGGGCCTTTCATATGTACATATGTATATCTCCAGGAATTTTCATTACCCCTTGCTTGCCACTCCTAATTTATAACCGTGTAATGAAAGGACACTTGATCCTAAAGATCACAGTGACTACAAGAAGACTTAAATTCAAGGCCCTTGAAATGGAGATCATCTTGGCATAATCTGGAACTGGACTAAATTTTTAGACACACGTTCCTGGGATGGATATCTACCATTATTACTTGTTAGGGTGCAGTGAATAGAGGCAGTAGAGGAGATAGAAAGATGACACGTAGATGACAATAATGATTCCTGATCCTGTGGATAAGGGACATGGGTAAGTTCAACCCCATCTGCCCTTCCTCAGACCTAACCCAACCTAACAGCTGCTAACCAGAGTAACTTGCATTTCATTAAGAGTGATAAGTGTAATTTGATACATATAAGGTGAAGCTCATACTTTTGTCTTGGTACATACATACATATACCAAAGGCTTTTTCCCCCTACACAGGGTGTAGCCAAAAAGAAAAAGGCATAGAAACCACTCCCACCCATTCCCTTTCCTATATATTCCACTCCCCTTCACCCTCCTCCCTCCCTCTTATCTTGGCACCTCCTGGATGACAGGTCATCCCTGCATCCTGTCCACTGCCCTGGGTCAGAAGCAGTGTCACAAGACACAGCACAACCACAGCAAGGCCACTTCTTGGTAGTAATGATATTAAATTGTACAATCTTAGATTTAAGAAGGAAATAGCCATGAACTGGTTTACCAATGATGGTTAATGAATGGAATACACTTAGTAACCATGTAGTGAGTGCTGAAACTATCAGTTGTCTTAAAAGAAGGTTAAATAACCTTATGAATGTGGATGATATGTGGTCATCGACATGGAACTGCCTAGTGTAGACCTTATGGTCTCTTTCAGTCTCATTCTTTCTTAAGTTCTTATTACCAAAATGCATGGCATTTTCTTTTGCCTTCTTTCACTCTATTCCAATTATCAGGTGGGAAACAATTCTTCTAATGTTCTGGTAAGTGTGACCTTACCCTCCATTCCTGCCTCCATTCAGCCCTTTATATCGAATGTTTTATATCTAACTATGAATATCAAGGTTATTACTATTTGTTTACAGCCGTTTTCTATCAAAAGTAGTTTCATTACAATAAATCAATCAACTGAGAGCATATGCCAGGGAGCACGTTGCCCACACACTTGTATATGAGTTTGGCACCAAAACAAAGCATGGTGTCAGTTGTGACTCAGCCTCCGAAGTGTATGCATGCATTTGTCTATTGTAGCTCACTCCCAGTGGTCAATCCTGGTAAAACATGCATTGGCTTGGTAGCAGAAGGTCTAAGGTATCATGTCCAAGGTGAAGTGACTTAAAAGCATCTATAATTGGAAGCATATGGGGAGGATGCAGAAGGTTTTGGGTGTGCAACATCTAAGGTATAGACAGGCCAGGGTACAATCTTTTGAATGTTGGGTTACTTGAAAGTGATACCAATTTAAATCCCAATTTTCAAATCTCAAACCCTGCCAAATAGTCCCCCATGAACAGTATTAAAAAAGTTTTATTCCACTATCATGAAAGCATATTCTTTCCTTCTTTCTCTTCTGCATATGAAAGATCTATTGGTATTATTATCAAGGAAGTGCACACCTATGCGCTATATCAGTACAAAATTATATATTAATTTGGTAAATGAAAATACATCAACATAATGTTTTTCTTGGTGGAAATCAGTTTAAAAAAAAATTGCTAAAAGCAAATACACTACTGAATAGAGCTGCAGCTATAGGTTCGAGACACCATGTTTGTGTTATCTGTCCCATCCTATTAATGTCAGTTTGACAATGGCAATAATTACCTTGTGCACACCTAAGTGATATATCAATACAATATATTAAATATTAATCTTGTCAATCAAAATGCATCAATTCACGCTTTTCTTGAAGCAATGAAATGCCTCTAGACTCCTAGTCCAATCAGATGCTAAAACTTCGATGACCTTTAGCATTACAGGTGCTGCATTTCTGAATGCAGGTTGGGATAGGTTTGAACTGAACAATTTATCATACTTTAATTTCTTTGACTTTTGATTCTATCAAAACAAACATGGCATCTGGAACCAGTCATTGTGATTGTGGCTTTGTTTGGTAGTCACAGTGACAGTGTATTGCTTTTAACCATTTTTTTGTTACTGCTTTCTGGCTCTGCCCCCAAAAAATAAGTATATTACATTGGTGCATTATAATTTACAAAATACTTCATTTTCTATTGCTATATGATCATTTAGGTGTACATTTTTATATTTTTTACTTTTTTCTGAATGGTCATGACTGTTAGATTAGATTATATTATAATATTATATTGCAAGCTACTGGACAACTTAAATTTCATGTACCTTGAAAAGATGAATTGAATACCATTCCTTCTTATAATCAAATTTCTTGGCTCTATATAATATATTTTTACTGTTTCTCCAAGTTTCTGATGCACAGAATTAACAAGTTCTTAAAAGGTACATTAACCATGTAAAGACACAATCTATATGAGAGTGCGTCGTTTTTATATCACATGATTTTGAGATATGAAGTGAAAATGTTTGGAATTCATCACTACTGTCAGGAAATGGTAAACAAGAAATTAGTAACCATTTTTCCTTCAAGTTCATGGGGCTAATAATTACAAATATGTTCACAACAACAACCCAGAAGTCTATAGACACTTACTTATTCGTGTGTTATCCATCTCTGAGAATTATCTTTTTCTTAAAGTAAGAAATCAATTGTGGTTGTTCATAAGTATGTTTCATACACGGACGACATACACGTGTTTACATTCAAATCAACAGCTGATCAGAAGAAGTATATACACTTTAACTAACTGTCGTACAATATGAATAAAACTTTTCATTTTGGTGTTCATTTTCACCATCCCACAAATACCGCTCTCCGGGGGATACTGCGGTCTGATTTTTTTTTTTTTATCAATCTTTAAAGTGCCATGTTCCTGATTTCTATTTGAAATATGGAAGGACAAACGGCCATAGTGGTCTGAAAGTGTTTTCTCAACCGTAGATTTTTTTGTGAATTCTCGCTTATCCATTGCACTTTCGTCCATGAAATTAAGCTTGTCTAAAAAAAAAATCAACAGTTCATTATTCGTAACTGATATAAAATCAGAAATTAAGATTATTAGGTCATTTACTTGTGAGAAAATACTATGTTAAAATATCAAGGATCATACGAAGACATGCAGATGCATAATTTCATCGGTGGCAAATAGATACAGAAACCGAGCATGCGCTAACAAATAAAGTCGAGCTGAGAACGAGATAGTGTAGTTCTTCAACATACTTGTCAAGTCTTAGTTTTTTGCCTAAGTCTCACGTAATTTCTATGATTAGTCTTACGGTGTAAATTGAAAAGATTGCGCTTTTCCTCCACATGCGACGTGTTTTTAATGTGTTTGTTTTCAACAATGTGAAGTAATTTCCACTCTTCAAGTGTTTTTCATTATCATTTATGTGGTGTTCATACTGTGACATATGTTTTCAATGTGTTTTCATTCTGCATTTGTTTTGAAACACATAAATATTGAATGACAAAAATATGTTTTTCTTATGGTTTAATTACCGTTTTATACACAAACTTATCTCTAAAGCAAAATCCGGGCAAGACACCACAGTAGCTTGACAGGTATGCTTCAAGTCTAAGAAATTTCAGTGGTTTGTCATCAAAGAAGGTAGCCTACCTAAGACAATCCACACATGTAGAGGTAGAAATATGCGAAAAGAGGGATATTCGTAGTCCTTATGTATTCACCTTTTACGAAACATAGTGCTACAGTGGCGATATTCTTGTCCCTCATCACAGAATGCTAAAGAATAATTATGAGGTGAAGTCATGGGGATTTTAAGGTAGAATTTTAATGACGATTACAGAAAAGAGGGCAGCAGAAGTTACTGGTGCAGCATTTTAAACACGCAAAATATTGTATGACTGGTCTGTATAGGTTTTACTAAAGTACTCTCCATCTCCATTAAGGAACCATAAAGAGTTTCTCTTGGGCAGCATTATATGCCTGGGTTGAGAAATGGAGAGTTGGGGTGAGGATAGGACAGGAATCAAGGATTAGAGTCTGAAACATGGTAAGAACCTATAGGAATACAATAATGAGTGATCCTAGTTGTAAAAGTGGCAAGAATGGGATTGTTGACTGTATGAGATAGGAAATTATTCCACCCTTGGATGCTGCAGGTGGGAGGAGGTATTTAAACGTGCTGCTCTTTGTCTGATATGTGTGGCATTTTAGGTTGTAACTGCCTCTAATTGACTGTAATTCTTAGGTGCAAATATGTTTCTCTGTTTATGTCCACTAAGTTTGTGATTTTGTACATCTTTTGTCTATGTGTTTGTCTTCTTGTTTCTAATGGTTTGAGTTTCATGTCTTGTTTGAGACTAGTGATGCAGTGTGTCTGTAATCACATCTGATCCATCTCATAGCTCCTTTTTTATATCTTCTAATTTATCTATGCCACTGTTGGTGTGTGGTGTGGATCCTAGACGGTGTCGCAATATTCTAAGTGTAGCCGAGCGAATGTCTTGAATATTAGAATTTTAATGAGCGTTACACCCCAGGAGGTTCCTGCATTGAAATCCTAGTGTTCTGTTGGCTGTAGCTCTGATACTGCTCATATGTATGGCCCACATCACGCGAAGATGTGGACCCCTGTGGTTAAGTGCAATCACACTGTATTTCTGTTGGGAGTTTATTGCGTAGGTCTACACACAAGTATGTCAGGAAGTGATCTCTCATGCGGATGCTAGGGAGGCCTAGCGTTGGGTATGAGCACGCTCTCCCGATCCCTTTTCTGATACTTTGTTGCCAGGCGGAGAAAAGATTAGGCAAAACAATACAGACAAACATATCTAGGTATATACATAATACTATACAGAAACAAGAGAACAATTATATATAATGAGGAATATGCATGCAAAATGGTTAAGGGTAACATTATACTAAATACCTTAATGCTACGGCACGTAAAATTGGCATAGACGCATACACCTGTAGCGTACGCCTAATGACGTATATATAATCGGTTATATAATTGTGTATAGGGCACTTATATAATGTAATGACTACATAGGCTTACTTATACAAAACATTTACAATAAATATATGTTGATATAAAGTACTCATGTATAACAAAGAAGTATTACATATACAATAAATATATACAATAATTAAGTAAATAAAGGAATCACTACACTCCCACCAAATATTTATGGAGGGGGATGATGTTTAGGTTGGTGTTAAGGAGTGTGTAGCTGCAGTGAATGTGTTTGCTAGTACGAGTGAATTTGAAGTGGTGCGATTTGTTGAACCCAAAAGCCATCTGCCACTTTGCTTCCGAGTTTTCAAGGTCATGTAAGTCATCGTATAATCGAAGACAATCTTCCCCATTTACTATATGCCTATATACTAAATTCTTATACACAAAAAGTCTAGTAGTAGGGATAACTGATAGTTGGATGTCATTAATATAAGGATATAGAAGAAGAGGTCCCAAGAGAGTACCCTGAGGAACTCCAAGAGGATACAGAACTTATGAAGATTGTCTAGTCTACCATTAAGAATAACCAGTTATTTCCTAGTAGTCAAGAAAATATTAACCAAGTGAAGAAATGATCCTCGAATACCATAATACTCTGATTTTGGTGTGGAATTTTACTAAAGGCTTTGGCAAAGTTTAAGATTATGGTGTCCGTTTGTTTTCTGGGATTGTTTAGTGATTGGAATATGTAATGTGTTGTTTCAAGTAGCTGAGTTTCGCACGAGCGTTTTGGCTGAAAACCATGCATATAGAAACGGTGCATTATGTGTCGATGAATTATGTTTTCTAAGATTTTGCAAGATACTGAAGTAATTGAAACAGGTCTATAATTTACAGGGGGATTCTGTCACTAGGTTTAGATATTGTAGTCACATTTGCCATATGTAGTCATAGGGAATTTGTCCGCCAGTTCACACAACTTTTAGCAACGCACCAATGCGTTCTTACGCTATCCGAAGAAGTTGTGCTTCTCGGATCTTGCCATTGAAGTCGGATTGGGTTTCTCTGAGATGCTGGACGACCTACATCAAGCTGTTGGTAGCAGGGCATTAAAGTAGTTAGTGGGCGAACGGGTTGATCATAGTGGCCACACTCTTTGATAGCTAAATTCTCTTGCAAAAGTTTCTTAATGTAGTAACCCAGCCGGAGTTGGCGTAGCGCGACTTCCTCCACTCACATTAGTGGCTAAGGATTTGGTCGTCCATGGACCTGCCTTGTTCCAGGCGCAACAGGCAACCAGGTAGTTGATGGCCTCAAACCTCATGTGGTGCAAATATGCGTGCCTGGCGGCGGAAAGGCTAATGCCCTAAGGTCATTGAATCCTCATGGTTGACAGCTGGAAAGGCCGAGTCAGCATGTGGCGCTGCATCTGTGCCCTCGTTCCCCGGTATTCCAACGTAGCTGGGAATACAGTTGAGTTTCATTCACTTTCCGGTGGCTGACAGGCTCTGGAAAGGGACTCAGCGTGGTCATGATGAGGACAGCGTCATGGTAGGGCCGCGCATGTTAAAGTACCTCCAAGGAAACCCTGTAATAGGTATGGGGGATCACACTTTCCTGGTGGTGGTTGATGGTGTGGCGGAAGGCATGCCGTATAGCAACGACTTCAGCTTGGAATGGGGAGTAGTGATCCGATAGCCTCTGAGAAAGAACTTCCCCCCTGGTAACTATTGCTGCTCCAGCTGTGCCTCTGCCGCGACCAGTGAAACCATCTGTGTATTAAACTTGGTTGCCAAGGTCCCAAGCCTGTCCCATGGTCACTATAGCGAGCTGGCGTAGTTCTTCCGTGGAGCCCATATCCTTCACTGTAGGGAGAGGCACGAAAATGACGTCCACAGGAGGTTGCTTTCATGGTGGTAGACGCCGGTGTGCCATCGAAAAAGTGGTTGGGCGTTTGCAAAAGCTGGAGGTTGCTGGCTGCGTCGGCAACTCTGTAGATCCAGGCGTTGGTAGTGTAGAGGTTCCTATCGTTGGGTAGGACTTCTAAGATTAGTGTGTGCTGTCATCTTACTGCACTGTAATAGGATCTTGGCCATCATGCAGGCCACGATATGTTGGGTTTTGATGGCGGCTGGTACCAAACAGGACTCGCCCTAAAATACACAGTCACTGATCTATCTGGCGTCCCCAACATGGTTCTCGTGGTCTGGTTCTAAATTACCTTAACCCTCTACCGTCGTCAGTCGGTGAAAGCGACTAGAACATGTGCGCAGTAGTCGACTAGGGAAAAGGTAGCCTGCATGTGGTAAAGTCGCAGGACGGCGTAGGGTGTCCCATCTCCTGACGAGCAAAGTTAAGTCTATGGTTCAGTCATACTCCAAGGCATCGGTTAGCCTGTGCCCAGTTCATCCTCATGCCCTGCACGTACAAGTGTTGGTTGGATATGGGCACCCTGAACATCATGGTTTGGGACTTTTTAGCTCAAGCTTTTAGTCCCAACTCCTTGCACCTCTCACTCAGGAGGTTAATGGCCTCTTGAGTTTGGTGATTAAGTTGTCTGTGTCCAGTAACGATGAGGATGAAAATATCGGTGTAGGAGCACCATGCCATCCGTGAATGGTGAGTTGATCAGCTGCTCCCGTGAGAAAATTGAAAAGAATAGGACTGAGGATACTTCTTTTGGGGTGTTGTTTTCGAAGGTCCCGTAGGACGTGTGACCTTAAAACCTAACCTTGGCGCGCCATCCATGTGAATGATGATGATGATGATAACGTTTTTTATTTGGGGTGCTATCTATGGTGGAGCTCGACGCTGTCCAAAGGAGTTGTCTCACTCATTGTGTTGCGTTGTCTATTGTGTTTTTTTAGCAGCTCGTACTGCTATGTTCTTTCGGTGTCCGAAGTAGTTGTGTTGCTCTGGTCTGGTCACTGAAGTCGAATTGGGTTTCTCCGATCTGCAGGATGGCCTGCTTCAGTAGCAGGTAGTGGGCGAGAGGGTGGTGAGCAGGGTGGTCAATGTGGTTGCACTTCTTGGTGGCGAAATCCTCATCCAACATCTTCCTTGTACAGTACCTAGCTAAAGTCGGTGTCGCGCAACTTACCCCGCTCTCGCGAGGTCCCTCAGTTGGTCGAGGATTTGGTAGATCGTGGACCGGACATGCTAGGCAGCCTGGTAGCTGATGAGCGGCGCGTGATGAGCGGTGGCGCCTTGCCGGTGTCTTAACTTGTCCTAAGGCTATTAGAACCTAATGCTTGACAACTGGAAGGGCTGAAACTGCTCGTGTTACAGCATCTATGTATCAATTTCCCTGCATTCCCACATGTCTTATAATCCAGTTGCGTCTCATCCACCGATGTAAGGTCCCTTTTATGCTACTCCGCGTCATCCGGAGCAGTATAACCCCCCCCCCCCCCTGCTTCCAGCGAGGAATGGATGATCCCTCTAAATCCGCTCGCTTGATTTCCCAACGCGTAGTGGGTAGTGGGATTACCACCTGCAGACTCTGCGCTGTAGTGAGGACACCGTAGTAGTCACTAGCGAGGGTGAGGTGAATGCTTCAGAAGACCCCTATGGCCAGGATTGTCCTCCGAGATGGTGGTCAGGTGGCGTCCTGCAGAGTTGTATGGAGACATAGAATGCAATGATGGGTGGTGGGCGTTGAAATCACGAGCCAACAAAACGTTTTCGACTTTAGCTAGTGTGAGTAGTTCTCCTGCACCCAGCCAATTCCTGTAGAAATTGTAAATGATGTGGGGGCTGTTGGGGAGGTCGAACCGGACATTTATCCTCTCCACACCTTTGGCGCAAGGCATTGGACAACCAATCTGATGCTGTGGGGTATCATTTCTGACAAACGTCATACAGCTCCGCTCGCTACCTGCGACGCACAGCAGCGTGTGCGTGTGAAATCCTGCCACTTTCATCTACCTGGGCGAGAGAAGGATCTCTTGAAGTAGTGCGATGTCTGCCTTATCTTGCGTTATGGCCTACTAGACATTGTACCGTTTGTTTCTGTGGTTCTCCTGGTCCCCGATGTGGTGTAGGCGGGGTACTCACTTGAACGGGTGTGATGAGGTGGAAGGTGATGTTCGGTTGTTCCCAGGTAAATGGAGTGGAACGTAGCAATGGCCGTTCGATGGGTGATCCTCCTGCGTATGCGCCTTTCTCCTGGGGTGGGGAACGCGTGATGTGTTCCTGTGCTGCCCAGAGTAATGCTGCTCTGATCTTATAGCTGAGATCGGACTAGATTTCTCCGATTTGCGGGACGGCCTGCGTCAGGTTCTTGGCATTAGAACATAGGAGCAGGTAGTGGGCGAGTGGGTTGCATGGGGTGGTCACAATGGCAGTACTTTTTGGTAGAAAAACCCTTCTGCAACTCATTCCAAGTGCAGTAGCCTAGACGGAGTCGGCGTAGCACGACATCCTTCGCTCTCGTGAGGTCCCTGGGGCTGGTCGAGGATTTGGTACCCTTTGGACCGGAAAATACCTGGCAGTCTGGTACTTGGTGGCCTCGAGCTTTCGGTAGTGTAGTTGCACGTGTCGGATGGCGGCGCGGCCTGCCAGTGTCTTGGTATGTTCCAAGGTCAATGAACTTAGATGATTGACTGCTGGAAGGGTTGAGGTGGGTCGCGCTACTTCATTTGTGTCCTTGTTCCACAACGGCTGCTAGGCTCTGAATGAGACTCAGGTCATCAATGAGACTCAGAACTTGCGAACAAATCAGACCGAGAACTTATATACTTCATTTGTAGGGGTGGGATGACTTTAGAGCTTTCTAATTGGTTGGCAGTTTCTTTGACTATGTTGCTCTCTCATTTACAGGTTGTCCCTCTAACACTAAGGAGAGCTTTTAAATAATTTGTTTGGGTATTTATTTGTGTACCTGTTCCTTTAAAAGACAACTTGTAGAATAGACACAGTGTTTTGGTACTATTTTTTTTAATATTAATGTACACTGTATTTTCAACTAAATTTCCTCTCATTAGAGTGCCTTTTGGGCTGTTCTACAGTGGTTTAAAGGCTTCTGTAGATAGATGGTAGGACAACTGACGTGACAGTTCTATGGTAGTCATGCCAATATAGGCTGATGGGTGCGTTGCAGTCCCCAAATTTACAAGTATGCCTATATATAACGCGAATCTTATTGTTTTTTCAAGGTCACTGTCGGTTTCCTGAATATTGTCTTTAAGTAGGAAATGAGACGTCTTCTTATTCTAGTTGTAAATAGCTAGTTTATTTCCGCGTTTCTATTGTCGAGTTTGACGTTTTTTTTCTATATCAACATTTCGTTCCTTTGTGATTTAACAGTGGGTGGGAACATGAACTTCTCGCCCCAGAGGTGCGGCGATTCCACGTGATCTCAGATTGGGGATGAATATCTTATCTGTCAAAAGCGACAAGACTGGCGGCCTTTATCTGTCTAGTGAGTCAAGCGATCATAAAACTAACAGCAAAGCGTCGTGCCCCTTCAACACAGTCAGACTTGTGCATCTAAATAATAAATATCAGGATTTATATCCATAAAGAATTTTAACGATTAGAGTAGGTTTTAGGTTACAATACTACTTCTAAGTACTTAAAGTATTTTCAACTTATCCATAAATTCAAACTTATAACCCACTTTCAGAGAAAAATTAAACTCAGAAGTGAAGTAATCCTTACATTTCAAACACTAACTGTGGTCCTCTTCAGAGGATAAGTACAGAGGATGGTTAGGGCGCAAAGAATAAATACAGACATGAGACAATACAGAAAAGACCGTTATACTACCTAAAATCAAACCAGCTGGTATGTTTTGGTATAGGTACGTAGACGATATTTTTACTATCTGGGATGAAAAATGGGCTCCTTTGATGAGTTTGATAATAAACTAAACACATTAACAAGTGAAATAGATTTCAAAGTCGAATAGGAAGAAGTACAGTTACCTTTCCTGGATATTTTGATCACTAAGGTCCACACCAAACGTCCTTCTCGGTGCACAGTAAACCCACACACACTGGCATTTGTTTATATTTTCAGCCATCATCCGGACAACATGAAATCCAGTGTCGCATCGGGTTTGTATTTAAGATCCCTTAGTATCTGCAGTCCTCAACAATTAGACCCAGAAATCAAATTAATAAACAAACAATAATCAAAAATAGGATATCCAGAATGGTTTTTGTCAAAAGCTTTAAGGAAAGCCAAAAGTAGTTATCATAATACTTCCAAACCAGATTCCCACTTCAGTTGAAATAACAGAAATATCAAATTACCTTACATTTTTTCTGTTCATTCTGCTGTTAAACTACTTCCCAAAGATCAAATCAGTGTTACTTTCAGTTATCCCAATAATCTTTTCAAACAGGTAGTAAATGTCCTCCACAGAACAAAAGCGGACAATAGCCCCGGCGTGTACAAAGTACCGTGCAATGATTGGGACGGTGTCTATTGGGGACAGGCAGATAGAGATCTTTCTCCTAGAATGAAAGAACATAGAAACTCTATCAGATACGGCTAAGAAAAATCTTCAGTTTTCCTTCACACCAGCACGAAGGACCATTGCTTGAAATGGGACAATGCAACCATTATTTACAAATCGCACTACAATTTCAGAAGAAAAATAATAGAATCATCCTCAATGAAATATAGTACCCAAACTTCAACATCCCAAAAGAATAATGGCCTCCAGATTGTATAACCACATTTGCAGTAAACAAATTACTTCCCACGGCAGCAGGACTTGACCTTACTAGCTGCCAGTCAAGCTCCCCACCCCACCAGGGGCATGTCACTTTAGTCCCCCCCGTCTCTTTTTTGTATCATCTCATGTCTGTATATATTCTTTGTGCTCTAACCTTACTCTGTACTTATCATATGAAGAGGACCACAGTTAATGGTCGAAATATACGGATTACTTCACCTCTGAATTTAATTTTTCTCTGAAAGTGGGTTATAAGTTTGGATTATACTACATCACGTTACTCTTATCCATAAATGTTTTGTGTCTTGAAAGTTCTTTTAAAGTTATAAGTCCAGAACAAATGCTTCAAAGAAAGCTTAAGGTATTTTAGCGTGCAAAATTAAGTAAAATTTTTCGTTAGGGTATTCCCCATTCGAGAAATTACTCTTTCAACAGACGTGGACCAAGGATTAGTGTTATATTTGACTGATTTGGTAAGGTGTGGCCTTTCAGTGCCAAAAAGGAAGACACAAATCCCAAAACAGTAAAAGAAAATAACTGCAACAGAAGTGTCGACTTTAGAATGTCACAGTCCAGTGTTAACCGTCTTATTTTGCAGCCTATGGATATCTGTTCAGTGATGAACCATTGCAGGAAATGTGGAGGCCAATAACAAGAGACAGAGAAAAAAGAAAGAAACGTAGATCTAGCCTCATGAATTGATACAAGAGTGTGAACATCACCTAAATTTTGTGACGTAAATGATTAATTACAAAGGAAAAGCATGCAGACAGGAGACCTTTTGGTCCATAACTAGGTAGATAAAGGAAATAAACTCTTCTGTTGGGATTCGAACCCCCGTCAGAGCGGCTTGCTTCTTACAAAGCGAGGACCGTAGTCATCACTCTACCGCGGTCCTCGCTTTGAAAGAAGCAAGCCGCTCTTGCGGGGGTTCGAATCCCAGCAGAAGAGTTTATTTCCAAATGTCTAATTTGACACAAACAATAGGTAGATAAAGGAATAAAGTAGATAAATAGGTAATGAAAAATAATAAACAAAGGGAAAAATAACAATAATCTAAAATGAATAATTGAATAAATAATAAAAACATCAATAATGATAGTAAATAAATGAATGAAATAAAATAAGATAAATGGCAGGTATTACAGGTGGTTATCTAAATGAATATTAAAACTTCGAACTCTACTACATTGCACTGCCTCTGCAGGAAATTCATTTGATTAATTTACTACACGGTTGGCGAAGTTGTTTCTACCCACTTGCAACTTATACTTCCTCACAATTTGAGATCACTATTTCTTGATTCGCATTCAGTGTGAACATTTTGTCACTTTTGATGTTATAAATTCCCTTTAGAATCTTAAAGACTTGTATCAAATCACCTCTAAGTCTACGTTATTTATTGAAAATAGATTCATATGTTTTAGTCGATCTTTGTATGATTTATTTCTGATATTTGGAATCAGTTTTGTGGCATGCAGTTGTACTTTTTCTAATCTGTCAATGTTTAATGAGATTCGGTGACCATACGGAAACAGCAGATTCCAAATGTGGACGAACTAACGATTTATATAACTTATTAATGACAGATGGCCTTTTAAAATCAAAAGGCCGTGCAATCAGCCCTAGAATTTTATTTGCCTTCTCTGAGAAGGAAATACACTGCTTAGATGATTTAAGATCACTGATAATTACGCCGAAATCCTTTTCACTATCCACTTTTGCTTTTCTACCTATGTGCATAACCTTACATTTACTTGTGTTAAATTTCATCATTGTAGTTCATCTAAATCTTCTTGAATATCTAATTGGTTTAAGTGATCATTTGCTATTCCGCACAGTTTTGTATCATCAGCAAATTTGGAGACAATAGATTTTAGTCCGTGGTCTATATAATTTATATATACTATGAATAGAAGTGGCCCAAGAACGGAAACCTGAGGAACTCCACTCGTAACATGTTTCCACCTAGAAGTTTTGTCATTTAAAGCAACTCTCTATTTACGATCGTTTAACCAATTACTAGTCCAGCTTAATAGGCTACCGTTAATTTCGTGTGCAGCTAATTTAGCAAGTAGTTTTTCGTACAGGACGGTATAAAAAAACCTTCGCAAAGTCCAGATATATTAAATCAATATTGTTTCTTTTGTCATAATTTTAGATGACTGTAGACCCAGTCGATATTATTACCTGGTTCAGTACTAGAATGTCCGTATGTTTTTTTATGTGTTATTCTTTTCTAGAAGAAATCCCCGAGTGTTTGAGTGGATAATGGTTGGAAAAGGGTTATTGTGATACACTAGATTATAGACAGGTGTCCCTGGCATGCACGATAGTGAAAGAGTATAGGTTAAATGCCTGTAAAAGGTGAAAGTTTTGGAAGGCAGCTTACTCTACTTAAGATCTGGAAGGTTATGTATGAAGGGTTTACTCAAGAGGGATTGATGCGTTGCAGAAAAAGGATGCGTGGATTTTGTGTACCTACATCTACAGGAGGCCTCCAGCAATGTGCATTACGATTGACCACTAAGGGAATTAGTGCATATTGGAGGATGAATAGGCAAACTGCTTGATCGAATGAAAGTTGTCTTAAAAAGCCAGTACATGAGGACAGTAGTAAATTATGAAATGTCTAGTTGGGAGTGAAGTCTCACAGGGGTCGGTACTAGCGCTTGTGATGTTCCTTATTTGTGTAAACGACTCGGTGAAAGTTAAAACATTTTCGCGTATAATAAAAGAGCTTGGACCCGCTCTGGTGATTAAGTGCCAGCCCTTCGGGGCTGTACCTCCAGATGGAGGTGAGGGTGACGGGTTTTGAAGACAGGCGGCGGTCGCTTCGCAACACCTCACATAGGTTTTCGTCGTCGGCCACAGACGAATTCCATAATGTAAATCAGAAAACAGGAATTAAGTAAACAATGATAAATTAGATGATATGACAATATAGCAAAATAAAATGAGAATAGTATTCAGAAAATCATAGAAGGTGAGGGAAGGCCCGTAAAAAGGATAAAACTAAACTAAAAGTGATCATGGAATAGAAAAGGAAAAGAGATCGAGAAACTGTGAAACAATGTAGCCAAAGTGTGAAAGATTAGAGAAGCATTAGAGCAAGATGCAGTAGATATAAATGTAGAACAATATCAGGTTGGAAAGAAGAACACATCTTACCAAAAACTGAATGACAAAAACAATAATTAATAAAGACGATGCAATAGACAATAGTTCAGCACTTGAGACTGAGGTACTCAGGTTAGAGTATGTATAGGGTAGTAAGACCAATAAAATCTAATTTAAATCACAAGACACGGTGAATAAAATAATCAGTAAGGCATAGAAATTAGTGGATAAAAATAAATGTGTTTAGATAAGATGTGCAACAGGGGGAGAAAATGTGAAAATAGATTAACTAATTAAAGTAGCCAAGAGAAAACGGAATATCAGAGTGATAGATCAGAGACTGAGGAAGCGATGTCGAGGGAAAGAAGGAGAAGGAAAGGAGGAAAAGAAAAAATATATATAGTTTGAAATTGGCTTATACTTATGTAGGTGTAGATTAGAGGTCCGTAATTATTCGAAACGCTTTGTAATTCCTTCCATTTGTTTTCTATATGGGCTTATAGGGTTCACATGCATTCGAAAGATGAATACAAGATTTATGTAGATTAAGTAACTGAACACACGTGCGGCAAAGGCGCACTTAGCCCAGTGGTTCCGAATCGGTGTGTGACGCCAAAATTTCGGGGCAAAAATAATTTTCGTATTACCGACTCTTTCTGTCATCCATTTTGTGTTCATTTAAAGCAGCATCTGTGTAAAGATGAGTATATTCATATTATCCAGGGACAAAATTTGGTTACACTGATGTTGAATCAACCAAAACTGACAATCTAGAATTTAGATTTTCTAATAAGGGTGCCGGGGACTTCTGAAAGGCTTGGCAAGAGTACCTCAAGCCAGAAAAGTTTGGGAACCACTGACTTAGTCTATAGTGAAAGCACGCGACCGTTAGATTTTGAACTCAAGTCACGTCTGCGTAAGGCCCGACGCTCTGTCGACTAATCTAAAAACCGCTCCCTGACTTGATCATACTAAACACACGAAAAACAACAACTTCAAGGTCTCAAAATGTAGCTTAGATAGAAATAGGTTCTCCTATGGCATAGTCAATGGAATAATATTTATGCACATGGCCCAGAATGATGTAGAAAAAAAAAATAATAGGCGTTTATCCAAGTGAATTCTAAATCTTCGGATTATATTGTGTTTAATCATCCCGACTGAAAGCTTATTCCATTTCCAGATCACGCGTTTGGTGAAATTGTTCCCGCTCATTTCTAGGTTAAATATATATCCTGATAATTCATGACCAATATTTATTGTCAAGTTAGTATTTAGTATGAGAATATTTTCAATTCTGATGTTATCAATTCCCTTTGAAATTTAAAGTCTTGCATTAAGTCCTCTTTATTTAAGAATAGGTTCAGAAGTAAGCTGTTTTTGTATGCTTTATTTCTAAAAAAAAAAATTGCATTAATTTTGTTCTAATCTTTCTAATCTATATTTTTATGAGATCTGAGGACCATACGGAAACATTTTATACTAAGTGTGGGCGGGCCGGTGATGCAAGTAATAAACTGATGACAAGTAAACTGACTTTTGTATTAAAAAGATTGAATTATTGATCTCAATGTCCTATTTACTTTCTCTGAGGTAAAAATACAGTGTTTAGTTCCCTATAGGTAACTAGTGATAATAACATCAATATTCTTTCCATTGTCTAATTTTTTCCTAATAACTTGTAGTTGTAGTTAGTTTTATTTTTACAAATGTGCATAGTGCGAGATTATCCGAAAGGATAGAGGCACTACTAAATTAAATCCATAAAATCCTATGTACATAACTAGAAACGTTTAGAAATGTATTCAGTTTTAACCCTGTTATTTTAGAAGTAAGCCAGGAATGTACCCTCGTCCTAGCAGTTTTAAAGACTTTTTTTTTTATAGAACTGTTAATCAGTTTAATTGCGGGACGTTCACTGGCAACTACGAGGTCCTTGACCTTGTCTTTGCCGATGATTTTATACCCTCGTCCTAGCAGTTTTAAAGACTTTTTTTTATATAGAACTGTTGATCAGTTTAATTGCGGGACATTCACTGGCAATTACGAGGTCCCTGACCTTGTCTTTGCCGATGATTTTATACTTCTTGCAGAATCGTTGGAGGTCCGGTTTCGAGTCCTCAAGTCACTGCACAAGAAGGTGAGATCGATGGGAATCGAGGTCTCCTGGACTAATCACCAAGGTCCAGGTGTTTGGGAACTTACTAGACGACGCAGCCAACCCCGGCTATGCCTGCAACACGCCTTCCTGGTGTTGATTCCACTTACAGGCTTATTTCCACGAGACAACCCTCGACAGAGGCGACGGGAACGTCCATAGGACTCATGGCTGATGCAAGCAGACTAATCCTGCCGATAACTGTTAGGAATGAGAAAGATGGGTGCATAGGGGCTTACTTAAATAAACTGTGAGGATTGGCAATAATGTGCAGGTAAAATGAATCGTCCCCCAAAGGTATGGTCTCAAATGATGATATTGAATATACTGGAATTTCTGCCAGATATTTATCTTGTTTAATTGCTTTCTAATTGTGTGTATCCACATCCGACTTTATTGTGGACAGAAGAGTATCCTGCGTGTATGCTTTGGCACTGTAATCCATTGTAATCCACTTGGACAGAGGTATAAACAAAAACAAGAGAGAGAGAGGGGTGTGGGGGGGAGAGTTTCGTCAGAAACAACCAAATCTTCAATATTTGTGGTCAATATTATACCCAAGAGCCATAGAGGCAGTCGAGAGACAGTAGAGATTAAAAGTGATCAACATTATTTCTTTTAATTAAGATTAGTCTTCAGTCATAAAAGAATGCTTTGCGACTCTGGACCGTAAGGATGAAATTAAAATCCCTAAAAAAAATTGCCCGTATAGAACATTTTGTAGTTAACACCTTATACGGGGAAAGAGAGAGAGAGAGAGAGAGAGAGAGAGAGAGAGAGAGAGAGAGAGAGAGAGAGAGAGAGAGAGAGAGAGAGAGAGAGAGAGAGAGAGAGAAAGAGGAGGATATAGGGCTAAATATACAGAAGGTTCGAAACTTAATAGTATAAATGTAGAAACCACTATAGATATACATAGTTATGGAGAGAAGATGTGGATAGAAAACTATTTTGAGAGAGAAATTAATTCTGGAAGCTAGGAAAAGAAAATAGTATACAGGAGAAGGCCAAACAAGTTCCGAATCCTTTTTTGCGTCTATTCCAATCTGCACCCTAACGCCATCACACGCCACACGTACAAGTTCCGAATCCTTTTTTGCGTCTCTTCCAATCTGCACCCTAACGGGAATCACACCCCCACACGTACACGATATTGTTTACCCAATCATCATTCTTACAGAAACAAATAAACGATTCCATGAACATCTGAACAGATATTTATTGCCTAAGCGTAAATCGTAAGGTAGTTTTGAGTGAATCGACGCTCCATGCCACCCGTTGGCGAGAGCCGGCCAAGCAGTCTTGTCAGCCCAATGGAGTTGGTTATGTTGAGCTCCTGTCGATGTTGTAAAAGTGTTTCTTCATCTTTGCCCCAGGACAAGTCATTGTCTCTTTTCTCTTTCGTTAGTGCAATTGAAATCGAAACGACAGTTAGCCGACAGATACCGTCATATCCTTCGCATCATGTGGTATCGCCCAGATAAATAAGATTGCACCATAACATTTCCTCTATGCAACAACAACTGGATTAAGGCCATTATGTAGGTGACATTGTGGCATATAGATAGTGAATATTCAATTAAAATATGTCAGTGATATGAAACCATGTGAAAATTCATGATACTAGGAAAAAATCCGAATGATAAAAACTCCTATCATAGGTACTTAGGCGGCAGGAGACGTACCGTGCGAATTATAATTGCTACCACGCAATATTTCAAGTTGGTAGACCTTCCTCACACTTTGTCTAATAGTGTGGGATCTGAGCCTAAAATAGCGCATTTTTGGGGTTAAAAGCATGAAATTATGGCGGACGTCACAGAAATTAAGTGGTCTTAAATACTTTATTCTCTAAGTTACGAATGCACGCTGACCGAGTGGGTTAGAGCGTCGTTACTTGCGGCGGAGGTCGAGATGATGACGACTCGAACCCTGCCACCGGCGAAGTTGAACTAAGGGCATGGTTCAATAAATTCCATGCTACAAAGGCCACTGCAAGAGGTACCGTCCTAGCCTCTCGTTAGGGGTGTGTTTGTGACATTATACAAGCTCACTTGTCATTTCTTGGCATAGAAAACACTTCTTTCAGTCCACAATAACTGGTTCTGTTTGACCAGAAATGCATCAGTTAATTGAAATGACATCGTTAAGAGTAATTCAATGCACAACAGTACGAATTTTAATGGATTTGCACACCAGTAACTCAACGCACAACAGTATCAACATAAAGTGTACGATTTTTAATGGGTTTGCACTAATTATGCACTCCAGCTCATTGATCGTTGGTAGGGCGGTTGAGCGAGTTAAGCTCCATTTTGGTTCTTCTGCTACTTCCTCTACCCCGTCTTGGGATTTTCCACCGATGACTGCTCCTGATACGGCCTGGAATACACTCAATGCTCAATTTTTCAATAATATTTAGTCCAACACCGTAGAACCTAAAAAAGAAACAACAAAAGAAGCATCACTTGTGTTGTACACATAAATATCTCTATGTATATATCTATCAACCACGGTTCCTTTTACAGGATGCGGGACATGATTTTTTTTTTTTTTTTTGTCATTAAGGAGCTCTGATTAATTTTTTTTATCAAGAGATAGTTCTTATTAATATTTTAGAAACCTGTCAAGTTTCATATTCCTAACTTAATAGATATCAAATACTTAAGACCATTTTAAGTCATTTCTGTGACGTCCCCCACATGGCCACCGGGGACTCTAACACCTTTGATTCATATCCCAAAATATTCACCTATGGTTACTCTATAAGTGTGCCAAGTTTCATGCTTTTAACCCAAAAATGCACGAAATGGTTCCGGGGCTGGTCTTAGATCCCCCATTATAAAGAAAAAAGAAAAGAAAAAAGAAATAATAATAATAATGACAATGACAATGATGACAATAATGACAATAAAATAATGACAATGAAATAATGACAATAGAATAATGACAATGAAATAATGACAATAAAACAATAATAATAATAAGATAATGATAGTAATGATAATAATAATAATAATAATAATAATAATAATGATAATGATAATAATGATAATAATGATAATAATGATAATAATGATAATAATGATAATAATGATAATAATGATAATAATGATAATAATGATAATAATGATAATAATGATAATAATGATAATAATGATAATAATGATAATAATGATAATAATGATAATAATAATAATAATAATAATAATAATAATAATAATAATAATAATAATAATAATAATAATAATAATAATAATAATAATAATAATAATAATAATGATAATGATAATAATAATAATAATAATAATACATACATATACCAAGGCTTTTTCCCCCTTCCAAGGGAGGTAGCCAAAAAGGGAAAGGCATAA
Organism: Oratosquilla oratoria; assembly: GCF_046742065.1. Classification (NCBI taxonomy): domain Eukaryota; kingdom Metazoa; phylum Arthropoda; class Malacostraca; order Stomatopoda; family Squillidae; genus Oratosquilla; species Oratosquilla oratoria. Next base: position 63,623,191 of record NC_134782.1, on the reverse strand, counting down.
AAACACTCCCACCCATTTCATCCCCAAACACACTCCACACCCCTCCCACCCTCCCTCTCATCTGAGCACCTCCTGGATGACGGGTCATCCCTGCACCCTGCCCACCGCCCTGGGTCAGAAGCAGTGTCGCAAGACACAGCACATCCACAGCAAGGCCGCTTCATTTAATCGGCGACCCCCCCTCTCCGTCCCCCTTTGCATATAAGGCGAGGACGGGGAGAAATCCCTTCGGGCTGCGTTAAAATTTACTCACACATACTACCCCCCCCCACCCCCCCGCCCATTCCTCCTCATGCAGTCACAACATCATCCATATATAACCATTCTCCACTCACCTCTGTCTTCCGTCCTCTCCCTTCCTTCCTCAACAGACATTCCCCTCTTCCCCAAAGCCCCCTTCACCCCATCCATCCACCTCATCCTAGGACGTCCCCTCATGTTCACTCCCTCCAATCTGCCTTCCATACCTCTTTTACTAGTCTTTCTTCACTCATTCTTTCCATGTGTCCAAACCATCCTAATATTCTTTCATCAACCCTATCTCCCAAATCTTTTTTCACCCCTGTTCTCCTCCTCACCTCCTCATTTCTCACACTATCCAGCCTAGTAACCCCCACCATACTTCTCAGACACCTCATCTCAAACACATTCAAACTCCTTCTCTTATGTTCCACGTTTCTGCCCCATACAGTGCTGTTGGCACAATCACTCCTTCATACAGTCTCCTCTTCGCATCCATTCCCAAATGTCTATTCCTCATTACACTCTTTAAACCACCAAGGCATTTACTCGCTTCTCTCAATCTACATTCTACCTCCACCTTTTCCTGCTACACTTGCACCCAAGTATCTAAAACTATCCACTTCCTCCAGTCGCTCTCCCTTAATGTTCACTTCCAGTCTACTGCCACTTTCACCCCTTGTACATCTCATCACCTTACTTTTACCCACATTTATCTTTAGCTTTCTTCTATCACATACTCTCCCAAACTCTGCCACCAGCTTCCTCAATCCCTCCTCTGACCCTGCCACAAGCGCAGTGTCGTCCGCAAACAACAGCTGGCTCACCTCCCACTTTTCTCCATTTTCTTTAACCATCTCCAATCCCTGACCCACTACCCTAGCATTCACCTCTCGCACCACCCCATCCATGTATAAGTTGAACAGCCAGGGCGACATAACGCATCCTTGACGAAGTCCCACCTTTACCTCAAACCACTCACTCTCTCCATTTCTAATCCTGACACATGCTCTACTACTCTCATAAAAACTCTTGACAGCTCCCAAAAGCTTTCCTCCTATCCCATAAATCTGCATAACCTCCCACAGTGCCTTTCTGTCTACCCTATCATAGGCCTTTTCCAGATCCATAAAAGCCCAAAAAACATCCTTCCCCTTTCCTATAGCTTTCTCACATATCTGTCTTACCACAAAGATCTGATCTACACAACCTCTACCTGTCCTAAATCCACACTGTTCCTCACCAATTACTCCTTCTGTTCCTCTCCTAATCCTCTCAATTAAGATCCTCCCATAAGCCTTCCCTACTACACTTAACAGGCTAATCCCTCTGAAACTACTACATTCACACTTGTCCCCTTTTCCCTTGTAAAGAGGAACTATACAGGCACTTCTCCAGTCCTCCGGTACTCTACCCTCTCCCCAGCAAACATTAAATAACCTCACCAACCAGTCCACCATCACTGAACCTCCCTTTTTCAGACATTCTGCATGGCATGCATCCAGACCAGGTGCCTTACCTGCCGGTAAACAGAACAAAAGGAAAAAAATTAAAAGGTGTATAGAGAAACTCAAAATTAATCAAACACCAGGGCCTGGTGGTTGGCATCCAAGAATCTTAAAGGAAAAGAAAAATTATATTGTTGTTCCATTAGAAATTATTTTCAAGAAATCCATCATATCCGGAGATGTCCTGAGAGAATGGAAGCTAGCTAATGATACTCCAGTATTCAAAAAAGGTGAAAAAACAACAACAACAAATAACTATAGGCCTATAAGTTTGACTTTAATCGTAGGAAAAATGATGGAAACGATCATCAGAGATGCTATCGAACATCATTTAGAAAGTAACTGTTTGATAAATGATAGCCAGCATGATTTCAGATGGAAATGTTCTTGCGTGACTAACTTACTCGAATTCTACAACACAGTTATCTCGAATTATGACAAAAGAAACAATATAGATTTAATATATCTAGACTTTGCAAAAGCTTTTGATACCGTCACCCACGAAAGACTACTTACTAAATTAGCTTCACACGGAATAAGTGGTAGCCTATTAGGTTGGACTAGTAATTGGTTGAATGGTCGAAAACAGAGAGTTGTTTTAAATGGAAAAACTTCTGGATGGAAAAATGTTGCAAGTGGAGTTCCTCAGGGTTCCGTTCTTGGGCCACTTCTATTCATAGTATATATAAATGATATAGACCATGGACTAAAATCTACTGTTTCCAAAATTTGCTGATGATACAAAACTGTGCGGAATGGCAAATGATCACTTAAACCAATTAGATATTCAAGAAGGTAATGCACATAGGTAAAAATAACAGTAAGTACGATTACAAGTTATTTGGAAATTCGTTAACAAAAGTTGATAGTGAAAAGGATTTCGGCGTAATTATCAATAACGATCTCAAATAATCTAACCAGTGTATTTCAGCCTCTGAGAAAGCAAATAAGATTCTAGGACTGATTGCGCGATCTTTTGATTTCAAAAGTCCATTACCCATTGACAAGCTGTATAAATCGTTAGTTAGTCCACATTTGGAATATACTGTTTCGGTATGGTCACCGAATCTCATTAAAGGCATTGACGGACTGGAAAAGTACAACGGCGAGCCACAAAACTGATTCCAAATATAAAAAATAAATCACACGAATCGGTTTTCCCTAAAAAAGCGTAGACTCAGAGGTGACTTGATACAAGTCTTTAAGATTCTAAAGGGAATTGACAACATCAAAAGTGACAAAAATTTCACACTGAATGAGAATCAGACAAGAAACAATGGTCTCAAACTGTCCAGAAATAGATTTAATTTGGAAGTGGGTAGAAACAACTTCGTCAACCGTGTAGTTAATGAATGGAATAAACTTCCTGCAGAGGCAGTGCAATGTAGTTCAGTTCGAAGCTTTAAGAACCATTTAGATAAACACCTAAGCAAGATGTTGTAATGACTACAGTTTATCTTATATTATTTATTTATTTGTTTTACCATTTGTCTGTATGTTTATTATCATTTGCTTGATTCTCATTTATTATTAACTATTTACCTGTTTGTTTATTATTTATGTATTTTATTTTATTATTTACATTACTATAGTATCTATTTATTAATTTATTTATCATTATGATTTTTTCGGTTCCGACCTAGATATGGACCAAAAGGTCTCCTGTCGGCATGCACTTTTATATGTATATACATACATACATATATATTAAGTTTAAACTGTTATTCATTTTTGTAAAATATTGGCAGAATTTGTCTGATGAGCCATAACTGTGGAGATGTACATGATTACCGCCAAACCCGCTCACCAGCTTGGCAAACCACCATTCCGTCAGTTGCCAAAATATGACCGCTTCATTCCAAATATACAGGTTCTAATTCTTTCAGATCCACTGTAAAACTTATGGTGTGGCAACGGCCAGACGACTTTAAAACGCAGATGGGAGACCGGTCTCACCACTTCACGTAAGGTATACATGAGCCATGTTATTGAAGATGACTTGGTAGCACCGTCACCTGTTATTTTCCCAACAAATCTGGACGAGATAAGCTGTTTAGCCAGTTGCTGCCGCCGTCAGCCCGGGGTGTCAATCATCTGGGCTTGCTGCCAGCCGCACCGAAGCACAGGCATTTGCGTAACGACCAAGTGGTTTCGTATCATTCCGACACCTCACTTGGCACGCGCGGCAAATAAAATTAGACACGCCACTATTTGTGTCGAACCGATAGCGTCTAATTTGTTAGCAACTGTATCGAAGCACCAGTAATGTATATTGGTTAACTGGGATTTCTAATTTCCATATTCTGAGGTACACTGGGCTTTGTTAGATATTCCAGTATATGCTTTTGTATCGCTGCCCTGCTCCCCGTGTAAAAGGTGGGAGGGAAAATTATTCTAATAAAAAATATCTTCTCTTAAAGTTAAATGAAATTGTTTGTAAGTGATAAGAAGAAATATGTATAAGACGATGTTACACGCGGCACGAATGGGAACAATGGAATCAAACACTATAATTCAGTTTCATTCTAAGCCATCAATATCGAGAACCTCGAGGAGGCATGCATGCAGAAATTAAAACATGGTACAGCCAAGGACTCAATCCTCCGCAAACACGTTACAAGTGATAGTGACTTAACTGATTGCGCCTTCAAGAGAGATATAAGTTGAGCGCAACTCTTCTTATATATTTGTATGCTAGAGTTACACACACGCACACGAAATTTTTCGTTCAACCTATGTAACCCATGATAGTACAATTGGTAAGTACTTTCCCGAGCGGAGTACTTAACTTGTTACGCGTCACTAGGCCATCGCGGTCGGTCCTGCAATTGGGGACCACGCCACGTCTGTTTCTGACACTCGTATCTGTACTAAAATAAAGTATACAACGAAACTATGCATCACTAGTAACACACGCGTTACGCGTATGTTACAGACTGTCCTTGTCGATTCTACTTCGTTTTAATGCTTACCTGAGGTCCGAGTAGCTCATACAATCAGAGAAAATACAGTATAAGCCAGGGATCAGCCTATAAGTGGTGAGGGAGCGCCGACCTAGAGAATCTTCGGCCCAGACAAGGCAGCTGGGCAGCCCGACCTGGTAGTCTAATAAAAGACTATGTCCATGACTGTGCACCTTTTTCTTCGGCCCTCCTGTACTAGAACCATTGAGCGCACGACTTTCCATTTTGTAAGCGAGATCAGAAATCACTTCTAGAAGCGTCATCCTGTCAACAACAAAAGTGGAGGAGGTTTACAATTTCTCAAACTGAAGTCTACTCAATAATAGCACTCCACACATTGCCAGAACGCTCGTCAAGCTTGTGCAATTAAGTAAATCGATGTTTTACTTGTGAGCAAAAATAGGTTATATGCATTGAAGTAGCAAGACATCACCAGCGGTATGGTAGGTCTTAGCACTACACCAGGCAAGGCACCAAGTCCAGGCAAAGGAAAAGCAAAATGCACATTAGACTTTTATTTTAAAGTAAGAATAAACTGGAAAGTCTAGGTTCATTGGTGCAAGGGGATGGACCTCCTAACGAGACACTCTCGGGAGCTAGGGGAGCAACAGCCGCAGGTAGGAACCTCGAGAGCAGTCTGACTAATGGCCCCATGAGCGAATAGGGCAAACCAATGGCTGCTGTGGTGGCCTTTCGGATCCCCGGGGCAGCGTCGGCAACGGGCGCCTCTCGGGTCTACGGACAAGCGGGGCCAACGGGCGCCTCTCGGGTCTACGGACAAGCGGGGCCAACGGGCGCCTCTCGGGTCTACGGACAAGCGGGGCCAACGGGCGCCTCTCGGGTCTACGGACAAGCGGGGCCAACGGGCGCCTCTCGGCTCTACGGACCAGAGGGGACAGCGGGGGCCTCTCGGCTCTACGGACAAGCGGGGCCAACGGGCGCCTCTCGGGTCTACGGACCAGTGGGGGCACCGTCGGCAGCGAGGAGCGCCTCTCGAGTCTACGGACAAGTGGGGGCAGCGTCGGCAGCGAGGAGCGTCTCCCGGGTCTACGGACCAGAGGTGGCAGCGGGCGTCTCCCGGGTCTACGGACCAGAGGTGGCAGCGGGCGTCTCCCGGGTCTACGGACCAGAGGTGGCAGCGGGCGTCTCCCGGGTCTACGGACCAGAGGTGGCAGCGGGCGTCTCCCGGGTCTACGGACCAGAGGTGGCAGCGGGCGTCTCCCGGGTCTACGGACCAGAGGTGGCAGCGGGCGTCTCCCGGGTCTACGTACCAGAGGTGGCAGCGGGCGCCTCTCGGGTCTACGTACCAGAGGGCACCTCTCGGGTCTACGGACCAGAGGGCGCCTACCGGGTCTACGGACCAGAGGTGGCAGCGGGCGTCTCCCGGGTCTACGGACCAGAGGTGGCAGCGGGCGACTCCCGGGTCTACGGACCAGAGGTGGCAGCGGGCGTCTCCCGGGTCTACGGACCAGAGGTGGCAGCGGGCGTCTCCCGGGTCTACGGACCAGAGGTGGCAGCGGGCGTCTCCCGGGTCTACGGACCAGAGGTGGCAGCGGGCGTCTCCCGGGTCTACGTACCAGAGGTGGCAGAGGGCGCCTCCCGGGTCTACGGACCAGATGTGGCAGCGGGGGCCTCTCGGGTCTACGGACCAGCGGGGGCAGCGGGCGCCTACCGGGTCTACGGACCAGAGGGCGCCTACCGGGTCTACGGACCAGCGGGGGCAGAGGGCGCCTACCGGGTCTACGGACCAGCGGGGGCAGCGGGCGCCTACCGGGTCTACGGACCAGCGGGGGCAGCGGGCGCCTACCGGGTCTACGGACCAGCGGGGGCAGCGGGCGCCTACCGGGTCTACGGACCAGCGGGGGCAGCGGGCGCCTACCGGGTCTACGGACCAGCGGGCGCCTCCCCGGTCTACGGACCAGCGGGCGCCTACCGGGTCTACGGACCAGCGGGCGCCTACCGGGTCTACGGACCAGCGGGCGCCTACCGGGTCTACGGACCAGCGGGGGCAGCGGGCGCCTCCCCGGTCTACGGACCAGCGGGCGCCTACCGGGTCTACGGACCAGCGGGGGCAGCGGGCGCCTCCCGGGTCTACGGACCAGCGGGCGCCTCTCGGGTCGCTGGAACAATCTTGGCAACCGTGACACTACCGGACGTGGCATTCTTCTGACTCTTAAATTGATCGTTGCGATCCGGCTTTTGCAGTAGATGAACAGCCTCAACTGAACTACCTTCGAAGCCTGGCTTCTTCCACGACAAGCTAGAACAATAGAATGGTGGGATTGATATTAACAAATATGTTATGTATGTGTTGTGTGCCCAAAGACACAAATAATGGATGATGGTGGTGAGAAGCATACATTTGGTGATAACTATTAGTTATCAAATATAACTATTAGTTATCAAAAAAAGGAAATGGCTTGCAACTAGGAACGTGCGAGGACATAAATGCATCGCCAGAAAGCTTTACTTATATCCATATAAACAAATGAACCTCACCTCCAAATTCACGAATCTCAGGTCTGCAGACGTAGGACGTGGATGACAAAATAACATCCGAAGGCTGACAACCAAGGTTGATTGAATACAATTCACACGGACTTTGTCTTAAGTACTGTGGAGACCTCTCCGAGTAAAATCTATCTCTCTTAAAATGGTAATCAGATTTTTGTCATGACATGTGTTCACAAGATATTTGGTGACAAGAAATGTGGTCATAAATTATTTGGTCATGAAACATGGGGTCAAAAGACATTTTGGCATGTGACATGAAGTAACAAATCTTAACATGGGATGCATGACGCTTGGAAAGAAGTTTCTGTGATTGGAGTTACTGAACTCTATTTTTCTACACCACTGCGTCCTTGTATAGTGAAAACAAAATTAAGTCAGGTATTTTTACACCTATAGTCTATAACCATGACTTTTGCTCTTTCTTTTCATATGCTTCCACCAACTTCTCGGATAACATAAATCTAAATTTCTACTATTTAAACTATAAATATTCCACACCAGTAATAATGATAATAATGATAATAATGATAATAATGATAATAATGATAATAATGATAATAATGATAATAATGATAATAATGATAATAATGATAATAATGATAATAATGATAATAATGATAATAATGATAATAATGATAATAATGATAATAATGATAATAATGATAATAATGATAATAATGATAATAATGATAATAATGATAATAATGATAATAATGATAATAATGATAATAATGATAATAATAATAATAACAATAATAACAATGATAATAATAATATAGTAATAATAACAATAATAATATAACTAATCAGTTTTACATTACAAAGGATTACAAAGGCGGAGCATGCCGACAGGAGATGCGAAAAAAAATCATATTAATAATAAAATAAATAAAAACTATATGTAAATAACAAATAAAATACATAAATAAATGTATAGGTATAGTTAAATAATAAACAAACAGGTAAATAGTAAATAATAATAGTAATAATAATGATAAATGAAATGAAAATCAGACAGACAAATGATAACAAAACAAAAACAAATAATATAAAATAAATCATAATCATTACAGCATCTTACCTAGGTATTTATCAAAATGATTCTTAAAGCTTCGAACTGAACTACATTGCACTACCTGTGCAGGAAGTTTATTCCATTCATTCACTACACAGTTGGCAAAGTTGTTTCTACCTACTTTCAAATTGAATCTATTTCCGGACAGTTTGAGACCATTGTTTCCTGTCTGATTTTGTGGAGGAAGTTTATTCCATTCATTCACTACACAGTTGGCAAAGTTGTTTCTACCTACTTCCAAATTGAATATATTTCCGGACAGTTTGAGACCATTGTTTCCTGTCTGATTTTGTGGAGGAAGTTTATTCCATTCATTCACTACACAGTTGGCAAAGTTGTTTCTACCTACTTCCAAATTGAATATATTTCCGGACAGTTTGAGACCATTGTTTCTTGTCTGATTTTGTGGCTCGCCGTTGTACTTTTTCCAGTCTCTCAATGTCTTTAATGAGATTCGGTGACCATACGGAAACAGCATATTCCAAATGTGGACGAACTAACGATTTATATAGCTTGTTAATGAGTGATGGACTTTTGAAATAAAAAGATCACGCAATTAGTCCCAGAATCTTATTTGCCTTCTCAGAGGCTGAAATACACTGCTTGGATAATTTGAGGTTGAGAACTTTTTCACTATCCACTTTTATTAATGAATTTCCAAATAACTTGTAATCGTACTTAACTGTCATTTTTACCTATGTGCATTACCTTGCATTTACTAAACAATAGAAATTATCAAAATAGAAGCTTGTCAAGGTGACCAAATGGACTGTGGCTAGTGATTGGACACTAGTTTGTTGAATTAATTTGTTGAATCCAGAAAGTTCCATGTAAAAATAAATCACAGGTAAAAATGTCACAGGAAAAATGGCCGGACAACAATATATATATACATATATTGGTCTATGTTAGCACTGTTTCTACGGGTGGTGTTAAGTATGGTGTGTAGAGCGAGGCGAAGGAGCTCTCACAGAGTAAAATGAATGGTGAATGAGTTATTTCAAATGAGATGTTTGCACATAAACGCTTATAGATTAATAGTATGGAAATTATTCATTGTTACTTATATATTTTGGGAGATTCGTCATCCGGCACTATTGTCGACAGGTACGCTAATCCATCTTTCACATCGGCGACTGGTACAAACGCAAGTCCGTCCATCGTCCCGACAAACTTCTGGAACTTTCAATTTTCAATGGATTTTACTTTAACTTATGATTTTAAGGACCACTGTATCCAATTTATGGGTAACCATGTGGTATTGCTTTGTCTGATTCATTTGATTAAAAATTTCTATAGAGAATTAATTGTTCATTTGATCTACCATAATCTTGAATGAAAAAGTCCTCTAATGTTTACAATATCATCCCCAAATGTCCTTATCATAAGACTTTGCATGGAGGTATTATGGGTGATTTAGGAGGTGCAGTATTCATTCAGTTTGGCATGATTAGTATTCCTATCTACTCGTAGAATTCTGTTGTCACAATGGCAGTGTTGCTAAAAGAATGTACGATAATATTATGAATTTTATATAAGCATAGACACTAAAATAAAACTCATTTATCTGTTGTTTTTCTTTTGTGGATCATTCTGTCAGAATGTGAGAGAAATCCTGACTGATTTCAATAAAGTTGTGCATAATGCTGTGGATGACGTTTTCCTAGAGGGAAAATTCATCAATCTTGTCTTGCCGAAACGTACAGAGGAAACGAAGAACTCCGTCGATTAGTGGGGGGGTGTTTTCTTTCCCACAGGGTTAGACTATGTATATAATTGTTCACTGGAATTCACATTTAGAAAATACATTTATGTATTATTCCGGTGCTAATAGTAATAATAATAATAAACCACACTAGTAGCAAGAAAAACGACGAATCACTTCTAGAAGAGGCATCCTGTCAGCTACAAAGATGGAAGGTTTACAGATTCTCAAACAAGTCTACTCAATAATAACACTCCGCACATTACCAGAACATGCGTCAAACTTGTGCAATGAAGTAAATCGATAATGTTTTGCTTGCGAGCACAAGTAGGTTATATGCATTGAAGTAGCCAGGGCAACGTTCATTGACCAGCACATAAGCCAGCAGGCTGCTGAAGATACAGTTATTTCAACCTCACCAGCGGTATGGTAGGTCTTAGCACTACAACAGGGCACCAGGAAACTCACAAATTCCAGGCAAATGACAAACAAAATACGAATTAAACTTTTATTTTAAAGGAGGAATAAACTGGAAAATATAGGTTCACTTGTGCAAGGAAATGGACACTCGGGAGCTGTGGGAGCAACAGCCGCAGGTAGGAACCTCAAGGAGCGATCAGAGGGGGCAGCGTCGGCAGCGAGGAGCGTCTCTCGGGTCGCCGGACAAGCGGGGGCAGCGAGGAGCGTCTCTCGGGTCACCGGACCAGCCGGGGCAGCGTCGGCAACGAGGAGTGCCTCTCGGGTCACCGGACCAGTGGGGCAGCGGGGGCCTCCCGGGTCTACGGACCAGAGACGGGGACAGCGGGGGCCTCTCGGGTCTACGGACCAGAGACGGGGACAGCGGGGGCCTCTCGGGTCTACGGACCAGAGACGGGGACAGCGGGGGCCTCTCGGGTCTACGGACCAGAGACGGGGACAGCGGGGGCCTCTCGGGTCTACGGACCAGAGACGGGGACAGCGGGGGCCTCTCGGGTCTACGGACCAGAGACGGGGACAGCGGGGGCCTCTCGGGTCTACGGACCAGAGACGGGGACAGCGGGGGCCTCTCGGGTCTACGGACCAGAGACGGGGACAGCGGGGGCCTCTCGGGTCTACGGACCAGAGACGGGGACAGCGGGGGCCTCTCGGGTCTACGGACCAGAGACGGGGACAGCGGGGGCCTCTCGGGTCTACGGACCAGAGACGGGGACAGCGGGGGCCTCTCGGGTCTACGGACCAGAGACGGGGACAGCGGGGGCCTCTCGGGTCTACGGACCAGAGACGGGGACAGCGGGGGCCTCTCGGGTCTACGGACCAGAGACGGGGACAGCGGGGGCCTCTCGGGTCTACGGACCAGAGACGGGGACAGCGGGGGCCTCTCGGGTCTACGGACCAGAGACGGGGACAGCGGGGGCCTCTCGGGTCTACGGACCAGAGACGGGGACAGCGGGGGCCTCTCGGGTCTACGGACCAGAGACGGGGACAGCGGGGGCCTCTCGGGTCTACGGACCAGAGACGGGGACAGCGGGGGCCTCTCGGGTCTACGGACCAGAGACGGGGACAGCGGGGGCCTCTCGGGTCTACGGACCAGAGACGGGGACAGCGGGGGCCTCTCGGGTCTACGGACCAGAGACGGGGACAGCGGGGGCCTCTCGGGTCTACGGACCAGAGACCGGGACAGCGGGGGCCTCTCGGGTCTACGGACCAGAGACGGGGACAGCGGGGGCCTCTCGGGTCTACGGACCAGAGACCGGGACAGCGGGGGCCTCTCGGGTCTACGGACCAGAGACCGGGACAGCGGGGGCCTCTCGGGTCTACGGACCAGAGACCGGGACAGCGGGGGCCTCTCGGGTCTACGGACCAGAGACCGGGACAGTGGGGGCCTCTCTGGTCTAATGACCAGAGACGGGGACAGCGGGGTTATCTCTGGTCTACGGACCAGCGGGGGCCTCTCGGGTCTAGGGACCAGCGGTGGCAGCGAGCGCCTCTCGGGTCGATGTCGGGGTGATCTCATTTGAGAGCAGTCCTCGGGTCGTCGGGGCACCACCGGACGTGACATTCTTCTGGTTCCTAAATTGATCGCTGCGATCCGGCTTTTGCAGTAGATGAAGCCTAAACTGAGCTGAGAGAGGATGGGAAAATGCCAGAGCCAGAACTACCTTCGAAGCAGAATTCTTCCACGACAGGCTAGAACAATTGAATGGTGGGATTAATATTAACAGATATGTTACGTATGTGTTGTGTGCCCAGAGACACAAATAAGAGATAACGGTGGTGGGAAGCATACAATTGGTGTTACGGGAAATATTTACCACCATTGGTTGTAGAAAAAAGTAAATGGCCTGCAACTAGGAACATGCAACTACATCAAGCTGTTAACAATTACTTTACTTATATTCATCTCGCTTGTACTGACAAACAAATAAACCTCACCTCCAGATTCGCGAATCTCAGGCCTGGCAGAAGTAGTACGTGGATGACAAAATAAGGTTGATTAAATATAATTCACACGGACTTAGTCTTAAGTACTGTGGAGACCTCTCCGAGTAAAATCTATCTCTTTTGAAATGGCAATCAGATTTTTGTCATAGGTCATGTGTTCACAAGATATTTGGTGGCAAGAGATGTGGTCATGAAACATGTGGTCAAAAGACATTTTGGCATGTGACATGAAGTAACAAATCTTAATATGGGATACATAACGTTTGGAAAGAAGTTTCTGTGATTGAAGTGAAAACAAAATTAAGTCAGGTATTTTTACACCTATAGTCTATAACCGTGACTTTTACTTGTTCTTTTCATAGGCTTCCACCAACTTCTTGGATAACATAAATCTGAATTTCTACTATTTAAACTATAAATATTTCACACTAACCAAATGTCATATCTACTATTTTGTGACCAAATATTATGTGACTAAACGTCTTGTGATCAAAGGTCGTGTGACCAAGTGTATGACAACGAGACACCGCCATTTTAAAACATTGATCACCCTTAAATTTCAACTGAAATCAATCGCAAAATGTGGTTGCTTAATTGTATTAATCTACTTATATGAACATTAACCGTAATTAATATTCGTATTACTTATTAACTGAAACATTAACTTGTCAGTGTGATAACTTACTTTGTTGTGCCTAACATATGACTTCAAGTCAACAGTTATGTTTGGTTATTGACACATTCAGCATATGCATTTATGAATTATTCCGGTGCAAATGATAATAATAACAAGAACAACAACAATAATAACAAAAACAATAATAATAGTAATAACAAGAATAATAATAATAATAATAATAATAATAATGATAATAATAATAATGATAATAATAATAGTAACAGTAATAGAAACAATAGTAATAATAATATAACTGATCAGTTCATATTGGATGACTAAACAATAGAGATGATCAAAATAGAAGCTTGTTAAGGTGACCAAATGGACTGTAATTAAGTTATTGGACACCGTGCAGTACGGATTTAGTTTGTTCAATCCAATAAGTTCCACGTAAAAAGAAATCACAGACAAACGAGAGAGAATTGGGTGGGGCAAGGACAAACGAAGATGTGTTGGGAATAGAGTTTATTGCCCTAACGTTGCGACCAACTTGGTCTTCTTCAGAGGACTTGCTGCTATGCAATCAGATCACAATTCTTATAATCGGTGTTATGAGGTCGTTTTTGTGCTCACTCAAGCCTTTCTTGATCCCTCGTGAATCACCGAAGTATGATGAGGGACAACCGCTACATTAAATATGGTAAATGACACTGAGGTTATGAATATTAGCTGATATTCATAACAACCTCAGTGTCATTTACCTGACTCGCCGAAGCATGATGAGGGGCAGCCACTAGATGGAATGCGCATATTTTTGCCAACGCCACACAAGAATTCTGAAATATCTTTGTAAAATTCATGTCAAAAGTCCGCAGATCATAATGCCACAGTAAAAATCCCAAAGTTCGTTATACTATAGGTAGTGTTTAAAATCCCAATTATATCAACGGTACATATGATATGGTAAGTGAATTGGGAGAAAATTTTGAATTATTCTAAATAGTAATGTTGTAGTAAATTAGAGCATTTTGAGCAGGTAACTGAGCAGCTACTGGCCAATATTCGTTAAATTTGGAATGATTATTATTCCTATCTACTCGTAGAATTCTGTTGTGTCAAAGGGAACATTGAAGCAATGGCAGCGTTGATAAAAGAATGTATGACAATATTATGAGTTTGATCGATTGTTTTTCTTTTGTTGATCATTCTGACAGAATGTGAGAGAAAACCTGACTGATTTCAAGAAAGTGGTGCATAATGCTTTGGATGACATTTTTGATAGTGAAGTTGAAACGAAAGGCTGCTTGTTTCGTCTCACCCAGTCAACCCGGAGGGAAATTTATCGATCTTGACTTGTCGAAACGTTCCGAAGAAATGAAGAATTCCGTCGATTTGTGGGGGTCCATAATGGGTTTTCCTTGCCGCTACCTTACCTTACCGTCGTGCCATATCCTCTTGGACTTCGGCAACCATGGAGCGCCACCGTTCACGGTCCCTAGTTACTTGTAACATCTGTGCTGGTTTGAGTTGTTTTCCCGTCGCCCTCATCAGCCCGTCCATATACTTCTCCCTCTGCTTTCCTCTTGCTCTCCTTCCCTCCACCATTCCCGTCATCACCACCTCTTCCAACCCTTCCTTCCTCATTATATGTCCTAAGAATCGCAACTGTTTTTTCCTTATTGTTGTCATCAATTCCCTATCTGTCTCCATTTCTCTCAATACTTCTCCATTTGTTTTCTTCGCTGTCCATGGTACTCTTAATAGTCTCCATATCCACATTTCTGCTGCTTCTAAGTTTTCCTTACCGCTAGTGATGTAAAAACAGGGTTGGACTATTTATGCAATTGTTCACCGGAAGATGGACTAGAGTTGATAGGATGTTTCGATGCCACGTATGTCAACGGTGTCCGGACATAATCCCCCCGGACAAAATCCCTCCGGACAATATCCCCCCTGGACAGAATCCCTCCTAGATTATATGTTTATTTATGTATTTTAATATATTAATGTATTTATATATGAATGTATTTATATATTAATGTATTTATATATTAATGTATCTTATATATTCTCATATAATATTTCACTGTATATGTGAGTATATGTTTATTTATGTATTTTAATATATATAATATTTTCATATGTGTTTGTAAGGTGTAGTAGTGAAGCAAAAAACTTTTTTCATAAATGATTTATTCAAACAAGTGTATGAATGTTTGTACTGCATTCATTAGCACCTCGGTAAGGATAAGGCAAGATGTTAATTGCTTTGCATGTGATGATATATAATGGGAGAGCTGCTAATCTGAATAATGTGGGGGGGATTTTGTCCAGCCCGCCCACATTTGTGGAGGGATTCTGTCCAGGAGGTATTTTGTCCGGGGGGATTGTATCCGGGAGGGATTATGTCCCGGATCCATGTCAACGGTGGATTTAAGTGTGCGTGTACCAAATGGAATTATTCAATTAAAAATGACCAGTCCGTTTTATCCAACGGAATTACGGAATGTTGTTGATGGAGCCCTCAGCAATAGTGCGCATGCAATAATATATACGAGACATGAAACTATAGATGCTTTAACATTGTCGGTCATCGCCATCAGTATATCTAAATAACTATTTGTAGTTTTGAAGTGGACCACACGTCATTATCAGCATTAATAGCACTCGATAATATTGGTCAGTTTCTCGGCAAACGTACAGTATGTGCACAAAATTCATTAACCTTCAGCTGTGATTGCAGAATTTTTTGCGGACAATATACCACAACATGCGTTTATTAAGTTGAATGATGGAACGTATAGGATTTTACGTAAATGTGTCAGTCTTCCTTCACATTTCTATTGAGCAATAATTGTGCTAGAAATGTTTCCTTTTGCCTCAGAATATAGATTTTGTCGTATGATACTTTCATTGTCAAATAATCATATTTCTCGGTATTTTTGTTTGATAATTGTGATTGGTGTTTGACCCAAACAAAAATATTCCATATGCTGATTTTATTATTTGTATTAAGTATAAAATGAATTGTAAATCAAATTATTTATATGATCTCACTAATAATGTATATGACGATGATTTTGTGATTAATGATTTTTTTTCTAAAATACAGTGTGCTTTTTGGGGCATATGCTATCATAAGTATAACCTGTACTTTTCAAAGTGTTTGTACAATATGTATGATATTTTATGAAATAAACTCATGTATTGTAACATTTCAAATCCTTGTTTAATTGTGTGTTTTTCCAATCATCACTAAAGAGAAAGAAGAAATTATAGTATTATATTACTGTTTAACTTCATGCACCTAGGTAGTAGGATAATCATTACCTTTGATAATCATTATGTATGTGTGGGATTTTAACCATGACATGTGGGACAGGGAAATGTGGGATTTTTAATTGTGGGATTTTGAACATCACCTCTCTTTACAAAGTATTACAAAGGCAAAGCATGCCGACAGGAGACCTTTTGATCCATATCTAGGTCGGATGCAAAAAAATAATAAATTAAAACTATAACAAATTAAAACTATAACAATGTAAATAACAATTAAAATACATAAATAAATGCATTGGCATAGTTGAATAACAAACAAACAGGTAAATAGTAAATGATAATAAATTGACATATAACTAATAATAAATGAAAATCAGACAGACAAATTATAACAAAACAAAAACAAATAATATAACATAAATTATAATAATTACAGCATCTTACTTAGGTATTTATCTAAATGATTCTTAAAGCTTCGAACTGAACTACATTGCACTACCTGTGCAGGAAGTTTATTCCATTCACTAACTACACGGTTGGCAAAGTTGTTTCTACCTACTTCCAAATTGAATCTATTTCCGGACAGTTTGAGACCATTGTTTCTTGTCTGATTCTCATTCAATGTGAAAATTTGGTCACTTTTGATGTTGTCAATTCCCTTTAAAATCTTAAAGACCTGTATCAAGTCACCTCTGAGTCTACGCTTTTTTAGGGAAAACAGATTCATGTGCTTAAGTCGATTTACGTATGATTTATTTTTGATATTTGGAATCAGTTTTGTGGCTCGCCGTTGTACTTTTTCCAGTCTGTCAATGTCTTTAATGAGATTCGGTGACCATACGGAAACAGCATATTCCAAATGTGGACGAACTAACGATTTATATAGCTTGTTAATGAGTGATGGACTTTTGAAATCAAAAGATCGCGCAATCAATCCCAGAATCTTATTTGCTTTCTCAGAGCTGAAATACACTGCTTGGATGATTTGAGGTCGTTACTGATAATTACGCCGAGATCTTTTTCACTATCCACTTTTGTTAACGAATTTCCAAATAACTTGTAATCGTACTTGCTGTTATTTTTACCTATGTGCATTACCTTGCATTTACTTGTGTTAAATTTCATTAGCCACTTTTCAGACCATTGCTGTAATTGATCTAAATCTTCTTGAATACCTAATTGGTTTGAGTGATCATTTGCCACTCCGCACAGTTTTGTATCATCAGCAAATTTGGAAACAGTAGATTTTAGTCCATGGTCTATATCATTTATATATACTATGAATAGAATTGGCCCAAGAACGGAACCCTGAGGAACTCCACTTGCAACACTTTTCCATCCAGAAGTTTTTCCATTTAAAACAACTCTCTGTTTTCGACCTTTCAACCAATTACTAGTCCAACCTAATAGGCAACCACTTATTCCATGCAAAGCTAATTTAGTAAGTAGTCTTTCGTGTGGGACGGTATCAAAAGCTTTTGCAAAGTCTAGATATATTAAATCTATATTGTTTCTTTTGTCATAATTCGAGACAACTGTGTTGTAGAATTCGAGTAAGTTAGTCACGCAAGAACGTTTCCGTCTGAAACCATGTTGGCTATCATTTATCAAACGGTTACTTTCTAAATGATATTCGATAGCATCTCTGATGATAGTTTCCATTATTTTTCCTACGATCGAAGTCAAACTAATAGGCCTATAGTTATTTGGTTTCTTTTTGTCACCTTTTTTGAATATGGGAGTAACGTTAGCTAGCTTCCATTCTCTTGGGACATCTCCGGATATGATGGATTTCTTGAAAATAATTTCTAATGGAACAACAATCTCATTTTTCATTTCCTTTAAGATTCTTGGATGCCAACCGTCAGGCCCTGGTGTTTTATTAACTTTGAGTTTGTCTATACACCTTTTAATTGTTTCTTTTGTTATATTTACCGTAGTGAGTAAGTTTACCCCAGACTTTTCACAGGTTTCAGTTTGGAATTCACTTTGAGGTGTTTCGTTTACGAATACCGAGCTAAAATAATTGTTTAAGAGATTACACATTCCTTCATTTGAATATTCAAGTTGACCGTCAGCAGATAATAGTGGACCAATGTGATTCCTAACAACCTTTTTATCTCTAATGTAACTATAGAATTCTTTGGGATTCTCTTTGGATTTCTCAGCGATGTTCATTTCGTATTGTCGTTTTCTTTTTCTTATTGTCTTTTTTAAATCTCTCTGTATTGATACATAACTTTCATAGTCATTAGATGCACCCGAGCACTTATATTTCTTATAAGCCTGTCTCTTTTTAGCAATACTTTTTTCAGTTTCTTTGTCGAGCCACTTTGGGCGAGCCTGATTTGGGGGACGTCTGTCCTTAAAAGGAATGTAAGTTTGAATCATCTTAGTGAGCGTATTTTGAAATATTTCCCACATCTGATCTACAGGCCTTTCGTTTAATTTTTCCTCCCAATCTGTAAGCTGAAGCTCCTGACGTAGTTCTATGAACTGAGCTTTACTGAAATCGGGTATTTTAGAAGCACAAGTATCTATTCTAAAATTGTTTAGGAGTTTGAATCTGACTAAGTTGTGATCGCTATTTGCAACAGATTCACCGACTTCTACATCAGTTGACATGCTTTCGCGGCTAGTGATCAATAAATCGAGTAAGTTTCCATATCTTGTGGGCTCTTTTACATGCTGAATTAAGTAATTGTCACCAAGAAAATCAATCAAGCGACTACCTATATGGCCATGTTCAAGGGTCATCCAATCAATGTCAGTAAAATTGAAATCACCCATTATCAATAAATCCCGGTTGCAGAAACTAGACAGTTCTTGAAATAACAGTTTGTCGTCTGCTAATGATAATGTCTTTGGCCTATATATTACACCTATATTCATTTTTTGTCCATTTGTTTGGTTTAACTCAACCCACAAACTGTCATATGCATCCTGTTTCACTTTCTCTAAAACACAAGCATGAACATTGTTTTTAACGTACAATAGAACACCCCCACCTTTCTTGTGGTTTCTATCCTGATGAAAGTGTTTAAATCAGTTATTCCTATCATATCGAGATTTTCGCTTTTGACATACGCCTGTATTTCTTGAAATTTGTTCCTAATACTACGAGCATTAAAGTACATAGTTTTAAGAAACTCCTGATTATTTCTTTTTGACACATTTTGAGTTTCAATATCATGTCTTATATTATCATTTTGTTTTTTATTTATGCCTTGCTCTATATTATTATTATTTGGTCCTTCATTGACATTCAATGCCTCATTAACATTTCTCCTATCAAAATTAACATTTAGCCCACTATTTTAGTTCATGTTCAGATAATTTTTATGCGTTTTTGAACGTCATGAAAAGTGATTAATTAACTGTGAAATGTGGTTTTCAAATTTTAAATAATTTATGATAGCTAATACCTTATTAACCTAAATAAATACATACATATACCAAAGGCTCTTCCCCCCCTTACACGGGAGGTAGCCAAAAGATAAAGGCATAGAAACCACTCCCACCCATTCCATCCCCTACATACTCCACTCCCCCACCCCCTACCCTCTTATCTTGGCACCTCCTAGATGACGGGTCATCCCTGCATCTTGTCCATTGCCCTAGGTCAGAAGTAGTGTCGCAAGACACAGCACATCCACAGCAAGGCCGCTTCGTTATTTCATTAAATGATAAAATTACATATAAAACAGACACACCTTTTCCGAATAAAAATGTTTTAGTAAGTGAAAACATTTGCCTTCTGCAATACAAATACTACCCAGGTTAAATGCTGAATTCTAATTTCTCTGTGAATTTCCGTATGTTTTTGTTGCCAAAAAGTTGACTTTATTACCATAAACGAGTTTGTATGCACTTAGAATGTACACATAATAACATTTACCAAAAAACTTTTTACCTTTATGATGAGGTAAGCTAACTATTTTTTTATTAATTTTATTTTACTTTTTTTTTTTTTTTTTTGCTGCCCCTTTCATTTAAGGACCTTGTGGATGGTCATCCCTGACTTCCGCCCACTGCTTGGGACAGAGGCAATGCGGCAAGTCACAGCAGAAGTTGGTGTACCACACAACATTCTTCCTGCTTCATCCATTCAAGAAATTATAGAGCAGACAAAAGATCCCTTTTGGGCAGCGTAAAAAAAATCAGTCATTCATAATCACTCTTTACCACACTTGCCCCATTCATCTCATTCCTATTCCCCACTTTAGTTTCCTTCATGCACCTCCGCCTTTCACATTCCTTCACTCATTTTCCATTAGTCCAAATCATCCTAATATTGCTTGATCATCCCTATGTGCTAGCTCGCCTTCCAATCCCGCTCTCCACCTCACCTCCATTTTTCTCAGTCTATACATCCTCATAATCTTTGTCATACTTCTTAAACACTTATCTCAAACACGCTTAGGTTCTTTCTTTGCACTCCCTCAAATTCCTAGCCTTTGCTCCATACAGTGTCGTGGGCACAATTTTCCCTTCTTACATAATCTTTGCGCTCATCTCTAGATACCTAGAGATAACAAGAACTGCATAGGAAAAAGTGACTGATAAAAACTTGCAGGGTAGCATATGCCGAACAAAAACTCGTCGGTTAAGTGCAAACAGTGACAAAAACATGCCGAGTTGTCATAAAAAGATCGAATGTCTTATGAGCAAGAAAGGTAACAAAGCTCAGAAAAAAATGATCTGCTGAATATATAATGGATGAAAGACTACAAAATAAAAAGGTTCTTCCATTTAGAAAACGAAATAAAAAACGAAGCGAAACAACATCAGAAACATTTAGAATGTACACTCAGAAACGAAAGCATTCTCAAACGGCTCGGTAATAACTCCTCAGCAGATTTTCTGCCAACAACTAAATCATTGCAAGACGCCTCTAACTTTTTTTTATATTATTTAATTTTATTACTTTTTTTTCAACGCTGACCTCCTCCATTCTGTAATATGAGTGTATTGATAATTGTCTCATCCTTCCTGTTGTTATCAATAAGTTTGTAGAACGATGGATGGAAATAAATTATCTGCTTTACTTGTATGAAATACTCCAAGTTTCACCATTCGTACGAGACTCATTATTGACTGCATTAATACATATTTACATGTAACAGATGTGAAAAAGGTAGAAGTCGCTTAATTCTGACTGTCTGTAATGCTGCACTATTATCGGTTTCAGGAAGGTGTCTATTTGGAACATTCGTCCTGTTACTGTATAAAAGTTCCTCAGGATATGGACCAGTTGTCCAAACAGAAATTATAACCCCTCGCTGACAACGTTTTGCTTCTAATTTTGATTTCTAAATGCAGAAACTAGTTACAATAGTTGAAATAATAAACAAACAGGTAAATAGTAAATAATAATAAATTGACATATAACTAATAATAAATGAAAATCAGACAGACAAATGATAACAAAACAAAAACAAATAATATAAGATAAATTATAATCATTACAGCATCTTAATTAGGTATTTATCTAACTGATTCTTAAAGCTTCGAACTGAACTACATTGCACTACCTGTGCAGGAAGTTTATTCCATTCATTTACTACACGGTTGGCAAAGTTGTTTCTACCTACTTCCAAATTGAATCTATTTCCGGACAGTTTGAGACCATTGTTTCTTGTTTGATTCTCATTTTGTATTGTTTTATTCTACAAGTAAAGAACTTTTGTTTCATTTCCGTTTTCTTTTTTATTTCCGTTTTCTTTATGCCACTTGTGTGACAACTCGGTGTTTTATCCCTTGTTTCCATTTAATAAGTGATTTTTGTCCTATATGCTTTCGAATTGCATGTTCTTATTTGCACCCCTTGTTTTCATAACACCTTTCATTCCCATACTCAGTACACTACTACACACACTCCTCCATTCCATGATACACGAAACCATATCTAAAGCATTTCAACTTCCCTAGCCTATTCCTTTTTAAACCGACCTCCAACTCTCTGCCACAATTTCCCATTGTACATCCCACACCTATGACTTTACCCACAATTCTTTTTAATTTTCTCTACTTTCATGCCCTCCTAAACTCCTCCACTACATGCCTCTTCTTCCTCCGTCTCAGCAAAAAGCGCAGTATCATTAGTAAATAATAATTGGCTCACCTCCCAAGTCTTTGCAATCTTCTTTGTCAGCGCCTAACTAACTCCCATCATTCTCACATACCACCCCATTCGGTGTCCGGACATAATCCCTCCTGGACAGAATCCCCCAAAGACAATATCCCCCCCTGGACAGAATCCCTCCTAGAGTATATGTTTATTCATGTATTCTAATATATTAATGTATTTATATATTAATGTATATTCTCATATAGTATTTGACTGTATATGTGAGTATATGTTTATTGATGTATTTCAAGGTATATAATATTTTCATATATATTTGTAAGGTGTAGTAGTGAAGCAAAAAAACTTTTTCATAAATGATTTATTCAAACAAGTATATAAATGTCTGTACTGTATGCATAACACCTCGGTAATGTGAGGTAAGATAGTTGCTTTGCTTGTGATAATATATAATAGGAGAGCTGCTAATCTGAATGATGTGGGGGATTTTGTCCAGCCCGCTCACTTTTGGGGAGGGATTCTGTCCAGGAGGGATATTGTCCGGAGGTATTTTGTCCGGGGGGATTGTGTCCGGGAGGGATTATGTCCCGGATCCCCCCATTCATGTACACATTGAATAATCATGGTAACATCACACAATCCTGGCATACCCCCATCTTTCCATTTGCAATCTTAAAACAAGGTTTACTGTTTACTACTCACGTAAAATATTTTGACAGCCCTCAACAGCCTCTCTTTTTCCCACACATCCCAAAATGTCTTCATACCTTGTCACATTTCTTCTCCAAATCCATATAGACCCAAAAGACACCCTTGCTTTCTAATATGTCACCCCCTCACTTTACAGTGGAACTATATATGCCCTCCTCCAGTCCTATGGAACATTCCCCTTGCTGTTCACGCCCACCCTATTTCTTCCCTCAGAAATGGATAAATAACTTTTGTAAATGTTATTCGTACAGCGTCTACTGCTCTATCGATTCTGAGACCTGTTCAGCGACTCCAAGGAAGCCCCTATGCATATCTGTCGTGTCGCCCTGACACGGGCAGTGAACAGGAGGGCACTAAATAAGGAAACCCAGACTTGCACCATGTGACGATGACTAGCGGGGCAAGTGAGCCCAAAAAGGAAATATTTCTTATCGGTGACATCACGACAGTGGAGGAGTGGGAGATACATTGGTTAATGTATTGAGGGGGGAAACTTCAATGGTACTTGGAATCTGTCACAAACTTATCAGTCTGTCCAACATGGCATGACCTGGCGACTCAAGCAACCCCATATGTTCTTGTGAGGCAACATGGAGGTAGGATGGAGAGAAATCTAGAAGGAGGAGTATTTGTTCATATAAGTTGTTTATTGTCGGCCTTTCTGACGACATCAGCGACACTACGGGTCTTGTAAGACATTGCACCCTCACCTATTATGAGACTTATGTCACACGGTGCTAGCCAAGAGCTTCTTATTGATATGTCTGTTTAAGCTTATAGGAATCACTGATACCCCGTTACCTAAGTGCAAGCACATAAAAGGCAAGTTGGGAACGTGTGAGCTTCAATCAATCCTTTATAGATGCGGAAATCCCTTTAAAATATAAACAAAATACGACCCTAAAGATATTGGCTGAGTACTTGAGGTACCGAGTCAAGAGTTTAAGAATATGGAAAATGAAGGACATTGGAATGAAGAAAGCGGTGAGGAGAAACGTG
Organism: Oratosquilla oratoria; assembly: GCF_046742065.1. NCBI lineage: Eukaryota > Metazoa > Arthropoda > Malacostraca > Stomatopoda > Squillidae > Oratosquilla > Oratosquilla oratoria. The sequence continues at coordinate 63,599,069 of NC_134782.1, read as the reverse complement.
AAGTGGAGAGACAAAAAAAAGTGATATTGTAGAGGGGAAGTAAGGAGAAAGGTGGGTAACGGGGAATGGAGAAAAGGAAAAGAATCCAGGATATTGAAAGAAACAGATTCAAGGAAGGAAAAGGAAGATAAAGACAGTGAAAGGAAGAAGGGAGAGATTACAGAAGAAAGGGAGGGGGAGGGGGAGAAGTGAGCATAAAGGAAGTGAAGAGGAAATATGGGAATTGACCTGAAAAGTTCAAGGGAGGTGGAAGAGCGAGAGGGAAGATAAAAAGGAATGAGGGGCGGGGAGGATTTAAATGACCCGTAAATCTTTCCCTATGGTGACGTACTTCACATATCTTATTCTGGCTAAGATCAAATGATTATATTCTCGATTGGTAGAAATTTACTCTAAGAAAGGGACTAATAGAGATAGAAGGTATTAAAGGAGAAATAATTGACAAAACATGAGCATGGACAAAGGATGAAATATCAAAGTATCTTAATTCTAATTATGACGGAAACCTTTTAATATGAAGGGAATAAACAGTGTAAACTCGATTGAAACTTATTGATATACATAAGATTTACATTTATATCCATTGTTGCACTGTAGATATGTTTTCAAAATTTACGTCAGGTGGAGGGTAGCTTTCATTTAGAATATCTTATATTGAGCCGTGAGGAAAAGGGATGAGTACTTTTGTGTAGAGACTAAGGAGAACAGTACAGGGGAGACAAGCGTAGGAGAAAAGACAAAAGGTGGAGTTGCAGATGTAACAGAAGTAGAAAAAGATCAGCAAGAGCTTATGAGTAGGGGTGTAACAAGAGAAGAATGAAAACAGAAAATCAGGACAGATATGAGGAATAGCGAGAGAAGGGAGGGAAAGAGTGAGAGAATTAGCAGTATATGTACCGCCGAAGCAAGTACAAGGTGGGAGAAGGAGGAGGTGGGGTTGGAGAAGAAGGAGTATCTTCAAAGTTGGAGGAGGATGGAGAGGGGAGATGGGTGTTGGGGGTTCAGGCATGTTGCCTTGTAGGGCGACGAGGCGCTGAGTCACTGCGGCTGATGGTCCACTGCGGCTGATGGTCCTGGACTGAGTCCGTGGGGGGGCTCTGCATGGTCAAGGCACGGTTGCTATAGATGGCGGTGGCTTAGATACGCAGTTGAAGTCGGGAGTTATCGTCTAAAATCAAGCTGCATTGACTCAGAGGTGGTTAGTTGAAAATACATGAGTTTTTAACGGGTATACAGCATATGGAGCGTTTCTCTGGATCCCTATGCATAGTTGTAGAACATATGGCTGTCGATAGAAAAACGACAAGAAATAGAAAATGATATCATAACACCTGCAACAGGTGACTCGATTTTCCTAAATCTAAGGTCTAATTATCGAAAAGTCAAGTTGACTACATCAAAACAATATTATACTTTGCAGATGTGGTTTTGGATAGCTTTTAAACAATTTCATTCTGTTAAAAGGTAAGCTCTGCCACGAAGGCTAAATGAAACTCTGTCTCGGTTGGTTGTTGTATAATATAGACAGGAACATCTGCGGATTTGTGTTGAGTCAAAGCACTTCCATCAAAAGTAAATCGAAGTGCATTCAATGTGATTGATATCACGCGTTCAGGTTGAGACTGTCACCAAAAAACGAACTCCTTGTGGCATACCGGATATTTTGTTACTAACTTCCTGGGCCAGCATTTAAAGAGATTATTTTCCAATCACACACTGTCACCGGTGACTGTGCATTACAAAGGATTAGAAAGGCGGAGCATGCCGACAGGAGACCTTTTGGTCCATATCTAGGTCGGATGCAAAAAAAAAATCATAATAAAATAATTAATAAAACTATAATAATGTAAATAACAAATAAAATACATAAATAAATGCATAGGTATAGTTAAATAATAAACAAACAGGCAAATAATAACAAATTGACATATAACTAATAATAAATGAAAATCAAACAGACAAATGATGACAAAACAAAAACAAATAATATAAAATAAACTATAATCATTACTGCATTTTGCTTAGGTGTTTATCTAAATGATTCTTAAAGCTTCGAACTGAACTACATTGTACTACCTGTGCAGGAAGTTTATTCCATTCATTAACTACACAGTTGGCAAAGTTGTTTCTACCTACTTCCAAATTGAATCTATTTCCGGACAGTTTGAGACCATTGTTTCTTGTCTGATTCTCATTCAATGTGAAAATTTTGTCACTTTTGATGTTGTCAATTACCTTTAGAATATTAAAGACCTGTATCAAGTCACCTCTGAGTCTACGCTTTTTTAGGGAAAACAGATTCATATGTTTTAGTCGATTTTCGTATGATTTATTTTTGATATTTGGAATCAGTTTTGTGGCTCGCCGTTGTACATGCACTTAGCATATGCATGGTTATATTACATATTACGTGTATTTATGATTACATATTGTGTTTAAATATAGGTGAATATGATTGCTCAGGCTACTTTTATTTAATTTTCCAAGCCAATGAAGACGAACGGTGGATAGGTGGAAGCTGTCAACATCAACAGCACGAGTAATGTAGGTGTCTACTGTTATACAACAGCAGCGCTTGCGGCTGGCAGTTATTAGGAAAGTCAAGCGCGTGGGCGTATAAGGGTGACAAATGAAACACTGAATATGAATAATTTAATAATTGTAAAGGACTACATATACAAGCGTGTGGTTGCTAAGGAGGCAGAACCAAGACTGCCTCAGAAGCCAATCCACGCCACCAAGCTCAGACTTGGCGGGAAAAACATACACGAATCGCAACCAGATATTACAATAATAAGTGCGACATAATTATATACATACGCACAATAATCACATAAATGTACGGTGCTGTACACGTACACTATAACATGAGCTTGAACACTGGCCACAGTGCAGACATTAGAAAGGGCATCCAATCTTAGTAATATTACCCAAACGCTAAGAGCAAAGTTCTTCTGTAAGCTACTGTCTAAAGCGGGCTACACACTATCAAACATGCTTGTCCAACAAGGGTTTCATCAAACAATCTGAAAACAATTTGAGAGTGTGTGAGCAGGTTGGAAGGTTTGGCAAGTAGTTTGATACTCGATGGTCAAACTGCTCGTTCAGCAGGTAGTTATGAGATAATTTGCATTTCTTCTTGTCCCACTCCATGATCCACACCCTCTTCTTTTGCTTAGCAGGCTTTTCAGTGGCTATGGCTAAAAGTAGCTATGCACGTTTTCTTTTGGCTTATGTTGAAGGGACGTTGTCGGCAGGCATTCTGACGTTTGATCAAACACCCGTTACATTATGTGGCGATGTTTGAACAAACACGCTGGACAAACATGTTTGATAGTGTGTAGCCCGCTTTAGTCCTTAACAAGGGAGTGTAGCGTCATCAGATACGCTCGCACACACTCCACTCTACATTTTGCCTATCCGTGCAATGAAGACCACACAAACCTTGAATATGTCATTTCTTGTTCCTATGGAAACCTACTTTCTTTACTGTAGTGTTTAACTCTTACCTCTTCAAACAAACAAACAGATGAATAAAAATAAAATAAAATAAAATAAATAAATAAATAAATAAATAAATAAATAAATAAATAAATAAATAAATAAATAAATAAATAAATAAATAAATAAATAAATGAAAAATAAATAGATAAATAAATAAGTAAATGAATGAATGAATGAATAAATACATGAATGAATGAATGAATGAATGAATAGATAAATAAATAGATAAATAAATAAATAAATAAATAAATATATAAATAAATGAATAAATGAATAAATGAATAAATGAATAAATGAATAAATGAATAAATGAATAAATGAATAAATGAATAAATGAATAAATGAATAAATGAATAAATGAATAAATGAATAAATGAATAAATGAATAAATGAATAAATGAATAAATGAATAAATGAATAAATGAATAAATGAATAAATGAATAAATGAATAAATGAATAAATGAATAAATGAATAGATGAATAAATAAATAGACAAATAAACAAATAAATAAATAAATAAATAAATAAATAAATAAATAAATAGATAATTTCCTCCTTGAAAATCCAGCACAAAAGTAACATAGTTTTGGACCCGTCTGTCACCTATGCCACAAGCTATACTTTACAAAGGCGGAGCATGCCGACACGAGACCTTTTGGTCCATAACTAGGTCGGATGCGAAAAAATTATAATAATTATAAATAAATAGATATTATAATATAAATAATGATAAATGAAATAGATAAATACATAGGCATAATTGAATAGTAAACAAACATGTAAATAGTAATTAACAATAAATTGACATATAACTAATAATAAATGAAAATCAAACAAATAAATAATAAACAAACATGTAAATAGTAATTAACAATAAATTGACATATAACTAATAATAAATGAAAATCAGGCAAATAATAATAAACAAACAAACAAATAATATAAAATAAATTAGTCATTACAGCATCTTGCTTGGGTGTACTCCTTTTAGATGAGTCTATATAAAGCTTACTGTGGCTGTACCAGGTCATTTTCTACACAGACATATGTTGCACTCCAGACATCTTAAAAAAAACTTCGGCACAGACACGAAACTCGACACATTACATCAAGACCCCACGATTCAGACTGTTTGTATTCTGCGACATTCCTCCACCTGAACACACGAGAAGTCGTGTATAAGTAATGTAGATGTAACCCAATTTAATATTCATTGTCACACACGAGCAATGAAAGAAATTAGTTTATCGTAGGAAATACACACACAATTTATACGGAAAACAATACGACCACTAGTGCGAGCTTTCACACGTTTCTTCTTTTACTAAAACTCCTTCATTTCTAATTTTCTCTCAGATTACATCTTCTCATTTCACTTCACTTCACTCTAAAAAAGAAAAAAAATCTTCTGCCTCTTACTATCCACTTTGGAAATTCGTTAACAAAAGTGGATAGTGAAAAGGATCTCAGCGTAATTATCAGTAAGGTAATGTATGAACCCGTTTTCTAAATAATGCAGCAATGGCAGTTTTCATTACTGATAATCAAAAATTGTGAGAAATAAAAGCGAAACTGAATAATAGACTAATATTGTTGTCTGTCAACTGAATGTTTTTCAAAAATTAAACAGCAAATGAACTCGTAGAAACGTAACCCATAAAACATACATTATCATATTGATGAGTAAATTATTGCAAATATTATATGACAGAGAATACATAAGAATGCACAGTAACAAGCAAGATGCTGTAATGATTATGATTTATTTTATATTATTTGTTTTTGTTTTGTTATCATTTGTCTGTTTTATTTTCATTTATTATTAGTTATATGTTAATTTATTATTTACTATTTACCTGTTTGTTTATTATTTAACTATATCTATGCATTTATCTATTCTATTTGTTATTTACATTATTATAGTTTTTATTTATTATTTCATTATTATTTTTTTCACATCCGACCTAGATATGGACCAAAAGGTCTCCTGTCGGCATGCTCCGCCTTTGTAACATAGCATTGGTGGCTGTCTGTATTCATATGTTTGGGTTCATCAGTCCTGCTATGATTTTCATTCAAGTCTTCCATAGGGAAGTAGCTCATTAATATATATTCCACCTTAAAATTCACCATACAGAGGGAAACTATACATTATATATGATGATTCGTATATCCATGTATAGAATATAAGATAATTTATTTGCGACCAAGAATGAAAAATGTTGTAATCATGAATACTCCTAGAATATAGGTGCCAGTCTATTTGTAGCTATGATCTTCTTTGGGAGGTGCCTGTTAGACTGATTTTTACACATTAGCATAATTCTGAAAAAGGATAACATAAAAATTGTAATATATTAGAACAAGACAAGACAGATCTCTTGTTCAAGTATAAGATATCTCATTCTAATATTCCAGAGAACAAGGAAAAATTTCATAGGAAAACGAGTGATTTGTTCCTGAACGTGACTAATAAAATCTGGATAGGTTATTATTCTTAAATGACTTGATTAGAGCTACAGGAAGTTTGACAGATTTAGTTATGAAGAAAGTTTTGAATCTCATGGTTTTAGAACCAGCAAAGCCCTGAAGGTTGGGGATTTCCGGTTCCTAGTTTCAAAGGCGAACGCAAAACATTAGTGGATTTGATATAGTAATGTTTAAGGTGTGACAAAAGACCGTGGAGAACTATGTGGCACTTTCAAACGTGAAACCAAAGACTAGCGATGAGTACACTGGAAGAATATGGAGATGATCCGTAATGGAAATTTGCTTGAGGATTTGAATAATTCAGAACTCTTGAAATTGTGGATTATAGCTCTTATGAAAATCGATAAGGCTGGTGTTCAGGTGCAAGTTGCCGATTCATCGATACATGAAACTCCAACCTCTCTGGGTGAGGTCAGAAAAACTGTAAGGTGATTAGTGGAAAGGTGGCTGGCATCTGCAACATCAGCGGGTAGTTGTTGAAGAGAGGAGGTGATGCCATAATCCGTGGATTGTATTCAGTATAGTTTGTCGTTCGGCAGTTCGGTATCACAATATGCCAAGTTATGGCCAAGTTCGATTAGCTCAATAAATTCATATGACGATATCTAGAACTTTATATAACAACCACCATCTCCTCCGGTTAGAATACTATCAAAACATTTCGAATCTAATGAGTTATAAGGGAGACTTTGCTATAGCCAACAACAAGCCACAATAAAGACGCCGGACAGTGTGACACCGACCCGACTGGTGAAAGGAGCCGGTCGACCTTATCTGCTAAAGTTTCAGAGGCCTGAGCAATCTGGGTTCACACCCGGTAACTCAATAACTGAATGGATCTTTGTGTTTCGTACTCGAGTGGAACATCGACATTTCAACAGAAGGTGTTGGTATAAAAAGACAAAGGTTGGCTGCTTCTTATGGGTTGCGCATTTGAATCATTTAGAATAGCTAGTCATCAGGACACTTAATCCTAATTGATTCAAATGTGCAGCCCATAAGAAGTGTCCTAATGACTGGCTAAACCAAAACATGCACGGCTTTGATCCTGGTTTAAACAGGTGGTAGAGTGTCTACCATTCTTGGCTAAATATTCAACTTTCTTATTTTGGCTAACTCCAATAGAATCACCAGTGACGGCGATCGATGCTAATCAAATAATTTCGACAGTTGTCCCCGGACTCACAAGCCTCGGTTCGAGTTTGGGGACGACAGTCGGAATTATTTGTTTGGCTGACTTGCTGAGGCACAATTTTGTTTGTCAACATTTGCTCTCCTCGTCTCACGAAGGTGATCCCATTACTCAGAGCAATTAAGTTTTGATAAAAAATTACTTGAAATTCCTACGGGTATTCTTTAACTAGCCTTAATTTGGATGGCCTGATTGAGATCTGGACGTCTCGGGTCTTTATTCAGGATGATGTCTACATACCCTTTAGCTTCAGGTAGCTGGGTTTAAGCTCTGATTCAGACATGGGAAACATTTGAAAACACACCGAGATGACTCATACCTTCCATTTAAGGAAAGACCTTCTCTTAATAACTTTCGACCCAAAAGGTTGAATAAAAAAAAGGGAAAATACTGCGTAAAAGACCGGCTTATAAACTGAAGAATACTGAAATACTTTATGCCTATATATCATCAGAGTTATTTGATAACTCACAAGAATTCTGAAAAATGAGGCCATGTGAAAATCAGTGATAAATCTAAGGGGGGGGGGATGCCAAAAAAAATCTAGCGACAATAGAGATGAAAAAGTTATTAGCAACCACATTAGTCCACTCATCTTTCAAATGGTTAACTTTATAGTCATATGAAGGTATGTGCAATACCTTAATAATTTTTCCCCCATACTCACAAACAAAGCGCTTCAAAACTAATTCTCTTGTGAGTCACCTGGACACACTGGGCAATATTAGTAGATGTAGAGACAGGGACCACCGGCGCCCCATCCCCCCCTGAAGATCTTGTGAGCTGCCTCTGCCGTCTTCAAAACCCCTATGAGCTCCGACAGCTATTAGAGTGCCCAACGCCGCTCTAATAGCTGTAGACTCTCTATTCCACTACCCCCCTCCCCTTCCATGCTCCTCTGACAAGATGAACTATCTCCACTTTATCTGTTGTAAGGTGTGTCTTCCATAAACAAAAGTGGTCTACTTTGCTTGTATATATATATATATATATATATATATATGCAAAGTAGACCACTTGGAAAAAGGAAACTAACGAAGCAGAGCGCTTTCGTATATTAATCTTCAGTGCACTTTGCATAAGTGAACTCACGTACCTGTGTTCTTATTAGCATATATATATATATATATATATACATATATATATATATATATATATATATATACATATATATATATATATGTGTATATATATATATATATATATATATATATATATAAATTCAAAGTTGATAGAAGACCACCGATAACCTACATTAAAAAAATCTGAAGAAATAAATGTGTCGAAAAAATGGGAAATAGTAAAAATTACTTTTATGTTCAAAAAGCATGAAAAACTAAAGCCACAAAATCTCAATTGTAAAAAAAGTAATAAACGATGATAAAATATAACTGAGCTTCGAATTTGAAATAAACAATAAATGAAAACAAGTACAACTTTAAACGTAAAGCTGGATTAGTAGCTGATCCAATAATTGTAAGTAAAAGCGAAGTGTTCTGATTCGCAGCCCTTTTATCTAAAAAAAGAAATTCGAGTGAAGTTCTTTATGGACTTCTTCTTAGGCAACTACTGTTCATGGACTAAAAATCTAATATATCCAGATTCGCTGATGATACTAAGTTGTGCATGATAGTAAATCATTTATCGAAATAAACTGATGATTCAAAAATATATAAACAAGCTTAAGTAGTGACATGAAAATTTACAAATGAAATATATCCCAAGTGTAAATCCAATACTTAGAACACCAAATATAAATACAAATCATTTAGAGTGAAAATCATTTCAGTATCATTATCAATAACAACATAAAAACATGTAAGCATTGTATTTTTACCTCAGCTAGTTATATAAATTATTAGTCCACTCACATTAGGAATAATCTTCTCCTGTATGGTCCTCGAACCTTAGCGAGTTACTATGATAAGATATGCCGATAGGGAACCTTTCTGTCCATAACAAGGTCGGAAGCAGAAAAAATAGGTGTTTTTAGAGGTGCATCCGACTTCGAACTATTACATTCAAGGCCGGGAGATTATTCATCTCAATGCCGACATGGTTGATAAACTGACTTCTGCATTAAAGACATTGACAAACTGGAAAGTGGTAGAGCAGCGATCTACAAAACTTATATCAAAAGTATCAGAAACAAATCAAGCGAAGAATTGCCTAAACCGGTTTAACTTATAAAAGAAAGAAATAAGTGTCCTCATGGGATTTTGAAGGAAGTTGATAACATCTTATCTTAGAGCATTTTCTCTCGAAATACAAACCTGTCGTAAATTAATTACGTCAAGTTGTCAGGACGTAGATTTAATCTAGTATTACAATAAACAATGTCGTGTGTCCCTCAATGTCAACCTACATCCCCACAACTGCCGGCAACGGTTCTTTGGTCTCATCCATAAAACTTCCTGGGAAGAAATGTTGGGTTGTTGTCTATACTGTAATATAGTCCGTGCACTTCAAAGAGTCTGCTTAAGGTGTGGGATATGTTGTGATTTACTGCTGGCCATTCTGCCAAATCAACCTCGGTACATACCCCCCCCCCCCCTCTCTCTCTCTCTCTCTCTCTCTCTCTCTCTCTCTCTCTCTCTCTCTCTCTCTCTCTCTCTCTCTCTCTCTCTCTCTCTCTCTCTCTCTCTCTCTCTCTCTCTCTCTCTCTCTCTCTCTCTCTCTCTCTCTTTCCTCTCTCAATCTCTCTCTCTCTCTCTCTCTCTCTCTCTCTCTCTCTCTCTCTCTCTCTCTCTCTCTCTCTCTCTCTCTCTCTCTCTCTATCTATCTCTCTCTCTATCTATCTATCTATCTATCTATCTATCTATCTATCTATCTATCTATCTATCTATCTATCTATCTATCTATCTATCTATCTATCTATCTATCTATCTATCTATCTATCTATCTATCTATCTCTATCTCTCTCTTTCTCATTCTCTCTCTCTCTCTCTCTCTCTCTCTCTCTCTCTCTCTCTCTCTCTCTCTCTCTCTCTCATTCTCTCTCGCTCTCTCTTATTTCCCATCTATGTGCTCTTTGAAATATTGTTTTTTTTTTGTATATAGTATAGGATAGTGTATAGTACAGTGAGTATAACTTTTTAGGGTTATAAGAGCGATTTAGGTAAATTCTATGACGTGTGGCAACAGCGCTTTCCCCCCATGTTGCCACGTCTAAGTGTCAAAGGGGAGCCAGGAGGGATGAGGTGGGTCATAATATTAATAATGATAATTCTATTTGTCATTGAATCAATATACATGAAGTGCAGATAATGAAAAGAACACTTAGTTCGAAATAACAATTGCAAATGCCGAGGATAACACAAAAAAGCATGCAAGCTTATTTCCATTGTGGTAATTGTTATTATAATTCTAAAAAGTGATACTCATTGTTACTATAATTCTAAAAATTGATACTCACTGTTATTATAATTCTAAAAAGTGATATTCATTGTTATTATAATTCTAAAAAGTCTGTCTTTAATAAAACAGATTATACGAAAATAAAACAGGTCATAGATGGGAAATATGAGAGAGATAAGTATGTGCTAAGGATGATTTAGCAGAATGGCTAATAGTAAATCATAACGAATACCACATCCTAAGCAAGATGCTGTAATGCCTACCATTTATTTTATATTATTTGTTTGTCTGTTTGTTATTATTTGTTTGTTTATTATTATTTGCTTGATTTTCATTTATTGTTAGTTATCTGTCAATTTATTATTATCTACTATTTACCTGTTTGTTTATTATCTAACTATACCTATGCATCTATTTATTTTATTTATTATTATTCATATTATTATAAATTTCATTTATTTTTCTTTTATTTATTTATCATTATTACAATTTTTCCGCATCCGACCTAGTTATGGACCAAAAGGTCTCCTGTCGGCATGTTTCTCCTTTGTAACCCTTTGACTGTTTCCACGACACCGGCTTGCTGTGGTAGAAGAGGAACACTGGCCACTTGTCAGTTGTCCTTATGTGAAAAGGCGGAGGTTCTACAATTGAAACGGATAAAGATCTTGGGCGCGGTCCAAAGACCTCCAGTCCTTGGAAGACAAGCAGGAGAGAACCGACTTGGCTAACGTTTTTCTCGTAAACCCTCTACTTGCGATCCAGAAGTGGGAATAAACTGTTTCGTTAATCGTAAAGTCAATTAATGAAATAGATTTCCCACAGAGGCAAGGGAAACTAGTAGTAATTTTTTTTTTAATATTTATTTACATATGCAGTTGTACAATATGATGTTATGACTTCCGAATTGATATTCTGTCTGTAATTTCATTTGTATATAAATGCATTTTTCTTTTTACATCCCGTCTCGGCTTGAGAACGATCCATTGCAATACAATGTAAGCTTGCAGGACATATAGAAGTTAAGTACGGCACTATTCAAACCTACTTACATGAATTCAAAACCTTTCAAACACAACAAGCTTAAAAATGCCGACTTCTTGTTTTCTTCTAGGAAAAACAACCAGCTTGTTGATATGTTAAATTCATATAATTTATTCACTGAATACAATAACCATTTACAATAACGTGTTTTCTGTAATTAACTTCGAATTTTTGCCATAACAATAACGTCACCATCTTAAAATTGTGCTCTACACAATGTCAACATATCGTTGTTATTTCACTTGAATTAACTACGAATAGAATACCTAACCATTTAAATGAATATGAAATAATAATAGATGGTGAATTTTGTTACTGACTTAACAGTTTGTGCTAAAATATCCATTCATTGATAACAAACGATTTGGTTTTATTATACAAAATATACGTAATAACAGTAACCTTACCAACTGTCCCGTTGCTACACTGTTAAGTAAGGTCTGTTTAATTTTTTTAAAATATATACAAAGGAGTCTTATCATATATTTACAAACAATAGATTCCTAATCTTACCTGGATATGAGGATGAATGATAAGAAATATAAAAAAACGTAATAAAGTGGATCATTTTGTTTAAAGTTCCGAAAAAAGGCCAGACAAAAACGAAGAAGTAAAAAACTGATATAAAACGGTATTATCACCAATTTTACTCTTTCTAAATCTACAAAAAATTTAGTCCTTTAAAGGTCTATCCCTTTACGATTAGCATCATGACAAGTTAACATACAATCCATTTAGAAATGTTGGTGTTAAAAAAAAATAAAAAAAAATAAAAAAACAACAACAGATATATATACTGTATGTCGTTGTTGATGTTTATGGATGAGAATTAATACATTACTTTTCAAGTCTTATGCGCTCACTCTCTATTTCAGCGTTCCCCAACCTTTTCCGACCATAGCCCCCGCTGTTGTCATGTCTAAGCAGTCCAGCACCCCTATCTTATTATTAGAAGGATAAAAGAAAGTGAAGCGTACTGCTTGATGATCTATTTTCTTGATTCCTTAGAACTGAATCAAATTGACAATATTGTTTGTAGAAGAAATAAGAACACAATAGAAAAATAAAATAGCACGTAAAAAGTCAAAATGCACAACTGGGTAATCAATGATACATATATCAATGTGATTTTTGAGTGTATCACTTCCCAGCACCCTCTATAATTGATTTCAGCGCCCCAAGTTGGAAAACGTTGCTCTATCTAGTTGAAAGACTGAAACATGGACACTGAATTCTGATCTGATGAGTCGTCTCGACGTCTTTGGTACCAGTGCCTACGAAAAAATAAACAATAGCAGTGGGATGACTATATATCAAACCAGAGGCTATTCTGTGAGACACAGTCTTGATCACCAGTATAATTCATAAACCTCACCTCCGGCTGTATGGGCACGTGGAATACTTCACTGACTTTGATTCGCTACAAGATTATCCCCACATAAGATGGCCGTCGGTGTAGGAGACGAAAAGTTTGGCCGAAGAAGTCGTGCCTGGGATAGTCGACCGGATCCGTCAAGGGATGTTCTGTTTGGAAGAATGGGAGGGAAAAGAGCATCGGAGATTGCTTGGGAAAACAGAGGGCGTATGAACAAAACAAAGCGTCCTCCGGCGTAGGCTTCCAACTGAGAACTGAAGTTGTTATTATGCCATTATGCCAAGAATCAATGCCTGAAAGAAGAAATGAAAATAGTCATCACTGATAAAGGTAGAGTCAAATTATTTATGAGCTACCCCGATTCATATTTGTTTTATAGTTTTTCTAATGTCGATATGGGAACGTAGGAGGTTGTAACAAGTAATATGAACGTAGTTAAAACTTCACAGATTTGCATATATTGTGCTGCATTAAAACAAAATAAAATCTATTTATTTGCTTTTTTATCTTGATTGCTGATGTGCGTTAACAATTTATATAAAGTGTTAACGATAAATAGGCTAATGAAACTACAAATTATTTGTGTGATCGAAATACAATGGTGGAAATATTGTAAATGTTTATTGTATAATTTGGAAGATGACAACGCAGTTAACAAATACAATGTGGTTGTTTATATTTTAGAATGATAAATGAATCCAGTGTTAACTGTTTTTGGTGGTTGAAAAAAGGGAAAAAATATATGCTGGTAATTCTATGAAGACTTCCTGAAAAAGAAAACTTATCACGTGATTTTTAAGTTCTGAAATGCGCGTAACATTTACAATACAAAGGATTACAAAGGCGGAGCATGCCGACAGGAGACCTTTTGATCCATACCTAGGTCGGATGCGAAAAAAAATCATATTAATAATAAAATAAAAATAAAAAATATGATAATGTAAATAACAAATAAAATACATAAATAAATGCATAGGTATAGTTAAATGATAAAACAAACAGGTAAATAGTAAATAATAATAAATTGACATATAACTAATAATAAATGAAAATCAGACAGACAAATGATAACAAAACAAAAACAAATAATATAAGATAAATTATAATCATTACAGCATCTTACTTAGGTGTTTATCTAAATGATTCTTAAAGCTTCGAACTGAACTACATTGCACTACCTGTGCAGGAAGTTTATTCCATTCATTAACTACACGGTTGGCAAAGTTGTTTCTACCTACTTCCAAATTGAATCTATTTCCGCACAGTTTGAGACCACTGTTTCTTGTCTGATTCTCATTCAATGTAAAAATTTGGTCACTTTTGATGTTGTCAATTCCCTTTAGAATTTTAAAGACCTGTATCAAGTCACCTCTGAGTCTACGCTTTTTTAGGGAAAACAGATTCATATGTTTTAGTCGATTTTCGTATGATTTATTTTTGATATTTGGAATCAGTTTTGTGGCTCGCCGTTGTACTTTTTCCAGTCTGTCAATGTCTTTAATGAGATTCGGTGACCATACGGAAACAGCATATTCCAAATGTGGACGAACTAACGATTTATATAGCTTGTTAATGAGTGATGGACTTTTGAAATCAAAAGATCGCGCAATCAGTCCCAGAATCTTATTTGCTTTCTCAGAGGCTGAAATACACTGCTTGGATGATTTGAGGTCGTTACTGATAATTACGCCGAGATTTTTTTCACTATCCACTTTTGTTAACGAATTTCCAAATAACTTGTAATCGTACTTACTGTTATTTTTACCTATGTGCATTACCTTGCATTTACTTGTGTTAAATTTCATTAGCCACTTTTCAGACCATTGCTGTAATTTATCTAAATCTTCTTGAATATCTAATTGGTTTGAGTGATCATTTGCCACTCCGCACAGTTTTGTATCATCAGCAAATTTGGAAACAGTAGATTTTAGTCCATGGTCTATATCATTTATATATACTATGAATAGAAGTGGCCCAAGAACGGAACCCTGAGGAACTCCACTTGCAACACTTTTCCATCCAGAAGTTTTTCCATTTAAAACAACTCTCTGTTTTCGACCATTCAACCAATTACTAGTCCAACCTAATAGGCTACCACTTATTCCATGCAAAGCTAATTTAGTAAGTAGTCTTTCGTGTGGGACGGTATCACAAGCTTTTGCAAAGTCTAGATATACTAAATCTATATTGTTTCTTTTGTCAATATTCTAAAGGACCATCTCATCTAAAAATTGTTACGCAATTTAGGGTCTGATGCATATTAAACTTGTAGTTGAAACTATCAGTTGTTTTAAAAAGTATGACCGTTTTAGAGGAACATCGTTTTGGTACAGAATCATACAAGGCGTATATAAGTCGTCAGATAACAATGAAAATTACGATGTATTTTACCTTGACTTTAGCAAAGCGTTCGACAAGGTACCACACCGGAGACTACTAAATAAAATCAAAGCCCATGGCATAGGAGGAAAAGTGTTAGAATGGATTAGAGCTTGGATTAGTAACAGAAAACAGCGGGTCACCATAAATGGAATAAAATCTAGGTGGGGCAAT
>NC_134782.1:63568553-63578553 GCF_046742065.1 Oratosquilla oratoria | reverse complement strand
TATTATGTAAAAAATAACTTTAATTTCGGAGTTATGAATGTGTTTTTCGCTAACCCCCTCAAGCTCAATCCTATGATGTGTGTGAGAAAATGAGATTTGTTATTTGTTACAAAAAATTATAAAGTTTTTATTAAAATGGCAATATCGAAATTGACTCATGGCAACTCTTCATGCCCAAACGGGCTTGTAGTACCTCGCCCAGCATAGCCAGAGGGTGCGACGATATTTCAGTAGGCCATAACGCCATTCAGGTGTGGAGATTTGACATAGATTAACTTAATCACTTGCTTCTGTTTACTCGTTTTTCATTGGTACTTACATCACCCTTTACTTTGTTTCTAACAAACCAGAAGTAGGGACATGATTTAACCAGACGAAGGAAGCGTAAAAAATAATAATAGCTGAAGAAATAGGTTGTGTTGAGGTAGGACACTGACATGCGGATAAGCCACAACTTACAACCGAGATCATTGGCCATTCACCATCCCAACCATCAACTTCTCTCACATTAACATCGATTGAAGAAATTCTTAAGCTATATATCGTATTTATGCACGAGCAGATTTACTGAAAGAGAAAGATTAAGACGAAAAGAAGGCAACGACATTCAACGCTTCGTCATGAGTAAGAGTCTAATGTCGTTTGAACGACGTCTGACGAAGATGTTTTCTGGATAATGCAGAGTACGTGAAGGGAACAAGTTTAACTTCGAATCGCCTGAAGAATTGTCCCTTCAGACTTCGACAGGGTGACAATTTCTGGGTTGAACAATCTTCAGTTGTGTAAGAAGATGGTAATAAGTAGTTTCTTGTTAGGTAGGGTTAGGTTAGGTTAGTTTAGGTTGAGTTAGGTTAGGTTAGTTTAGGTTGAGTTAGGTTAGTTTAGTTTAAGTTGATTAGGTTAGTTTAGTTTCATTTAATTTAAGTTGATTAGGTTAGCTTAGGTTGGTTATGTTAGTTTAGGTTAGGTTAGGTTGGTTAGGTTAGTTTGGGTTGATTAGGTTAGGTTAGTTTAAGTTTCATCCTTGTATCCTATTCTCTATGGCCTCGGGTGACGATTCTTCATATGGACGTTCTGCAGTGACAATTCACCAGGTGAACGTTAACTTCAAGTTAAATTAGAACCTGACTATAATAGACAAAGTCGCAGTGAAGCCTTTCAGACGATCGCATCCGGCATTAGCGAAGTTTCGATCCCGGGGACTCGTATGAGAGTTCCTTCTACGACGATTTGTTTATATATTTACCACTTTACATATTTATGTATTTGTATTTACCTCTTTATGTATTTATGTATTTGTGTTTACTTCTTTATATATTTATGTACTTGTATTTACCTCTTTATATATTTATGTATTTGTATATACCTCTATATATTTATGTATTTGTATTTACCTCTTTATATATTTATGTATTTGTATTTACCTCTTTATATATTTATGTATTTGTATTTACCTCTTTATATATTTATGTATTTGTATTTACCTCTTTATATATTTATGTATTTGTATTTACCTCTTTATATATTTATGTATTTGTATTTACCTCTTTATATATTTATGTATTTGTATTTACCTCTTTATATATTTATGTATTTGTATTTACCTCTTTATATATTTATGTATTTGTATTTACCTCTTTATGTATTTATGTATTTGTATTTATCTATCGATATAGATATAAATTTGAAGAAACTATTTCAGGCCTCGTGATTCCTTGCGTAATATTATTTCGTTCAGTTTTAGTAAAAGAAATCCTCAAAGGCTTAAGGACATATCAGTCTAACTACCTTAATTAAACCCTTTACATCGGTGAATCGTTTTACTTACTAGATAGCACTAGACAAGTTCATTTACGAAAATCTGGGTCCTTTTAATAAAGCATGTCATTTCCTTTGACCATGATGACGCTATGACATATGATATTCGGTTTAAGGCAGGAATTCATGCTGATAGAGTGACTGTCGACTTTAATTCAATTTAATTTTATTTACCATTTTTCTTTTCTTACCAGAACCTATGTTTCTGAAAGTTTTGATAGTTTGTGGTTCAGGGAGAAGAATTAGAATGTAGCTGTTTGGAAGTGGGCGCCATTATTTATTTATTTATTTTTTCTAAAGCTCTAACTTACGATCTGTCCGGGCCCATGAATATAACTGTAACCGCCAAGTAACAATGTCACTAACATTAACTAACTCTTCAGCGATACGTTGTAATGCAGGTATGTATATTGTATTCGAAATTAGAAATGGAGAATCCGTTCAATTTACCCTTATCAAGACTATGGGACACCGTATAGGCTTTGTTGTGACAAACTGTGGATGATTCCATCGAGCTTTCTTGTTCGAGGCGACTTCAATCGATCGACGCGCCATTTAGGGTGAGGTCCATCTTTCTGATGGCCAAATGCAGAGACGATGTTGTAGCAAATAGAAAATTGACTTTTTGGGCTATCTCAAAGTCCTTGGTAAGTTTACCATTCCTTGATCAAATTTGTGGGCGTTTGTCGCTAATACAGTTTGATTTTTTTCTTAAAGTGAATTTTAGTAGAAGATAAAGATGTATATATGTTTACATTTTAAACGTTGTGTGTGTGTCTGTCTGTGTCTATTTATCATGAAAAGTGAATTTATTTTAGTTCCAGAGAGTGACAGTAAGTAGTGATATTTGAAATAAAGATTATAAACTGAATGTGGCATGCAAGTAGATATTATCTATTCGCTTTCTGCATCTGGTCTGGCTCGTATGCATATCGATTTGATCATAAGCATTTCTCTGTTCATATCTTTGAAAGTGTTAGGGAAACTGTGTTGCGGTACTTGAGGAAAGGCTGCGGCACATTATTCACAGTTTGCCTAGGTCAACCATGACTGATAAAAGGGCACACATCAGGCACGACTTCTTGTGTATTGAGGTCGGGGATAGCAAAGGAGACAAGAAGTATGTGCGCTTAAGTCTGGGTGTTATGTGTCTTATTATCTGTTCATGTTTGGTGTGCAATCTTTTAGTTTATGTTTGTGCTGGTGAGTGGACGAATCGGGCGGCAACGTTCTAAACATTTTGATAGGAGTAGTTGTCTGTTAGATATATCATCTTACTTGATCCAGATTGGTTGGGGCAGGAGCTTGATCAGCCAATACCCTGCTTGGGTGAGTCGTGCTTTTATCGTGGTTTCTGACTGGCTACTGACCATTCCTCGTCTGCTTGGATGAACCTATAATTCTTCCGTTTGAATGATAATTTTGGGGATGGTTGTTTAAAATATAATGCCTCTAATGTGGGAAGGAGTCTTGTATCATTAAATATATTCAGGGTATCTGTTGCAATTGAACTTATATACAGTATAACATATATATATATATATATTTTTTTTTCAGCCATTCTTAAAATGGTTTGCCTTTTTGAACTTATGGCATATGATAGATTTTAGGATATTGTATGGATTTCTTGTGTGTGATTCACCTTGGTCTTTGGATCACGTGTTGGACTCGTGATCGACAGTGTGTGTGTGTGTGTGTGTGTGTGTGTGTATTCACTTGGTCTTTGGATCACGTGTTGGACTCGTGATCGACAGCTATTTCCCTCCTGGAAGAGAGCTCAGAGCTCGTAAGTCCGATCTATGGGTAATGCTATGACCTTGCACACACACACACCCCCAACTCCCCGCCCACGAGAGTCAGAGTAACGACCCGAAGCGCAGCTGTACCGAAATTAATTTCGGCCCTGGGCAGGATTCGAACCAAGCACTACGCGCACCACCATGCTAGTAGTTCATCGTTCTACCAACTGCGCCACCGAGTCGTGTGTGTGTGTGTGTGTGTGTGTGTGTGTGTGTGTGTGTGTGTGTTTATTTACCTAGTTGTATTTACCTAGTTGTATTTTACGGGAAGGGGAGCTATGCTCGTGGGGTCCCGTCTTCATATCTCATTTTATCTAAACTATTTTTAAATTCATGTATTGTTTTTGCACACACCACTTTCTCATCTAACTTGTTCCAACTGTCTATTACTCTGTGATGAAAGCTGTTCTTTTTCAAATCTCTTCTATAGCTGTCTTTTTTTATTTTCTTTCCGTGTCCTCTTGTATTTCTGTCATCCCATTTTATCAGATTCTCTCTATCAGTAATTTCTATGCCTTTCATGATTCTGTAAATAGCTATCAAATCTCCTCTCTCTCTTCTTTGCTCTAGTGTCTGTAGTTTAAGTTTTTGTAGTCTCTCTTCATATGATAGTTTTGAGAGTGTTGGTGCCAGTTTTGTGATTGCTCTTTGTATTCTTTCAAGTTTTTTTATACATTTTTTTGTACTTGGTGACCATATCGTTGCTGCATATTCCAATCTTGGTCTTATCAGGGTGATTAGGATTTTCGTCACCATTTCTTCATCCAGGTATGTAAATGCCACTTTGATTGTTCTTATTAAATTATAAGTTTCTCCAAAAATCTTATTTATATGTTTCTCAGGTGACATATTATTCATAACAATGACTCCCAGGTCCTTCTCATTTTCTACTTTTTTTATTCCTTCTTCTCCCAAATTATATGATCCTGTTATTCTGTTTTTGCTTTTTCCAAATTCCATTATACTACACTTTTTTGTATTGAACTCCATCTCCCACTTCCTACTCCATTCTTGTACTTTATTTAGATCTCTCTGTAGTGATTCACAATCTTCTTCAGTTTTCACTCTTTTCAGTAGTTTTGCATCATCTGCAAAGAAGCTCATATAGCTTTCAATTCCTTCATCCATATCATTAATATATATAGCAAACATTATTGGGGCCAGAACTGTTCCCTGCGGGACACCGCTTATTACTTCATTCCATTTTGAGTGCTGATCTCTTATCACTACTCTCATTTTTCTTTCTTGCAAAAAGTCTTCCATCCAATTTAGCAATTTACCTTGTATTCCTCCTTCATATTCTAATTTCTTAAGCAACTTCTTATGTGGTACTTTGTCAAAAGCTTTTTTTAGGTCTAGAAATGCACAATCAGCCCATCCATCTCTTTCTTGTATTATATCTATTAGCCTTGAATAGAAACATATTAAATTGGTGACGCATGATCGTCCTTGTCTGAATCCAAATTGCCTTGGATTTAGTACGTTGTTTTTTTTCAAGTATTTTACCCATCTACTTTTGATAATTCTTTCACAAATTTTTGCTATTGTACTTGTTAGAGAGACTGGTCTATAGTTGGTAGGTTCTTCTTTATTTCCTCCTTTATATATAGGTACTATATTTGTTTTTTTCCAATCTTCTGGAACTTTTCCTTCTTTTAAGGAACTGCTTATTATGCTATGTATTTTGTCTGCCAGTTCATTCCTGCATTCTTTCAGAATCCAGTTTGCTATTTCATCTGGCCCATGCGATTTTCTGACATCAAAATTACCCAAGTGTGTCAATATTTAATTCTTTGTTACTTCTATTTCTTCCATAGGGGGGACTTTTTCTTTCCACTCAATCTCTTCAGGTTGTATATTTTCCCTTGTAAACACTGATTTAAAATGTTTGTTCATAATTTCTGCCATTTCCATTTCCTCAGTGTATTCAACTCCTCCTTGTCTTAATTTCTCCAAGTCTTGTTTGTTTTTCAGTTTATTGTTTACAAATCTGTAGAATAGTTTTGGTTGATCTTTACACTTTTCTATAACATCTTTTTCATATTTTCTTTTTTCCTCTCTGCACTTTTGTACATATTCATTTCTATAACCAGTATATATTTTCCATTTTTCAGGTCTTCTGTCTTTTTTCCATCTGGTCCAGGCTTTGTCTCTTTTGTCTTTTAACTCCCTACAACTTTTGTTGTACCAGCATTTTACATATTCTTTTTCTTGTTTTTGTCTTGGGACATACTTTTCCACTCCTTTTTTGTAAATTTTTGTCAAAATATTCCATTTCTCTTCCACTGATGTTTCTTCTTTGTATATTTCTTCCCAGTTTTCTTGTTGGAAGAATTCTCTTATTTTATCAAAGTTTGTTTTTTCATACATCATTCTTCCTCTTCTATATTGTTCATTTCTTTTCATATATTTTTCTTCATTAAGTTCCAGTTCAATCAATATGTGGTCACTTTTACCTATTGGTGTTTTATATTCAATCTTGTCCACTATTCTAGGTTCAGATGTAATTATTAAGTCTAGCCTCGATGGTTCTTCTTCATTTCTATAGCTAGTGTTCTCTTGTATCCATTGTGTCATTGAATGGTCAGTAATCATCTCAAGTAGAGCATTTCCCCATGAGTCATCACCACTCTTTACTGTCATTTCTTCCCAGCAGATTTCTTTGCAATTAAAGTCGCCCATCATAACTATTCTTCCTCCGTCTTCCATTATTTTAGTTAATGCTATCTTTGTGTCCTCTAGCATACTTTTATATTCACTCTCCTCCCATGAGGCTGTTTTCGGAGGCACATAATTGATCACAAATTTTCTGCTCTTCTTATCTCTGTCTTCCACTTCTATCATAATCATCTCTACTGTATTCTTTCCATATATGACACCTTTCACGTTTATATCCTTCTTAGTCAGGAACATAACTCCACCCCCTTGCTTTTTCTCTCTGTTTCTAATCCAATAATTGTATGCATCATGTCCTACACTGTTGGGTGGTAGTGGGCCTTTTAATTTTGTTTCTACAATTCCCATTATGTCCGGTTCTTTTTCTTTCAAATAATCATTCAGCTCATTCAATCCTGTTATTAATCCATCTATATTTGTGTAAGACACTCTTAGTTTTCTGCCACTTCCATTGTGTTCTCTGTTTCCCTTATGTTTTTCTTTTGTATGTCGAACTTCCTTAGTTTCATGTTCACTACTCTCCAATAGAATCTCTCTTTCTCTGACTCCGTTCTGTTCTCGTTTTTTGCCTTAGCTTCCAGTCTTTTCTGCTTTTCTTCCTCTCTTTCCTCTTTATTCATTTCTCTTTTTATCCATATCTTTTTGTATTGTTCACTTGTTGCTAGTTTCCCTGTTTTGGATAAGATATTCTCTGCCGTTGTTTGTGACTTGAATTTAATCTTAATTGGTCTGGTCTTGTCTGTGCTATACTTTCCGAGTCTAAATTTCTCTTCGATTTGTTTCATAATTCCTGGTTCATCTTCCTGAACTGATTCTAGTAATTGGCTTACTTTTTCATTTTCCTCTTTGATTCTTGTGGTTCTATCTGTGTTGTGTTTCTCTTCCATTCCTAATATAATTATACATTTCTTCTTGTCTGCTAAATCCCTTACTATATTCTCCTTTTGTCTCATCACTTTAATAACTGAGTCTTCAGTATGTTCTTTCAATTGCTGTTTGACTATGTCAGTGAATGAAACCTTATTTCCTTCTTGGGTTTTCTTCCAATTTTTACTTTATTTAGCTATCGTTTCTCTGTTTTCTTTACTATTCTTCTTCAATTCCTCATTCTCCACCTTTACCTCTCTTAACTGTCTTTTTAGGTCTTCTATTTCATCAGTTAAGTTTTTATTCGCCTTTTCCAGTTCTTCCAATCTTTCAACCCTTTGTAAAATGGTGTTCATATGACCTAACCTACTCTCCAAGTCCTCGATCACCTTATCGACCTTCTCTTCTAGTCTTGTCAGTCGGGGGGGGGGGGGGGGGGGGGGGGGGGGGGGGGGGGGGGGGGGTGTCCCCCCCACCCTCTTTAAATCCCTTGAAAATATTCTCATCACTTTCTGCTATATTGCTCCTATCTATACCTCTAATCTTCACATTCCTATTAGACATGTCGTCATCATCCAGCTCGTCTTGGGGTCGTTTGTCTACCTTTCGGCGGCCCGTCAGGGCCATTTCCTCCACCTCCTCATTACCTTCCATTTCCCCAGCAATCCCTCCCCCTCTCCTCTTTCCTCACCTTCCCACTACCCCACGAGCAATTTCCCCCCACCCTGCAAATACAAAAAGGCACTTCTCTTTGCGTTGGGATCCACAATCTTCACTTTTCTTCAGAACGTTCTTCAAGCCGTCCGTTCGTTGAAAGTGTGTGTGTGTGTGTGTGTGTGTGTGTGTGTGTGTGCGTGTTTGTATTTATCTAGGATCACACGAAGAATCGTCACCCCAGACTTCGACAGGGGGACAATTCTTAATGTGGGCAATCCTGAGTTTACGATTCTTTGGTTACATAAGTTGATGACAATAAGCATAACCCTCATTCAACCTAACCTAACCCAACAAAACTCATCTTAACCTAACCTAACCCAACCCAACCTAACCCAACCTAACCCAACCTAACCCAACCTAACCCAACCTAACCCAACAAAACTCATCTTAACATAACCTAACCTAACCTAACCCAACCAAACTCTACCTAACCTAATCTAACCCAACCAAACTCAACTTAACCTAACCTAACCTAATCTTTATTCCACTGTTGATATTCGGCGTACTGGGGTAACAATTCTTCATGTGGGATCTCATGGGGTGACTATTCTTCATGTGGGCGTTCTGGCGATAAGAGTTCTTTATATGATGCTTTATCTATTTATTTATCATTCTATGAATTATTTTGTGTTAATCTCTTGCTTACCTATTTATCTACTTTATTGTTTTTACCAATGTACTCATTCGTATATTCATCTATTTATTTAGCCATACTTTATTTTCTAATTCTGGAAGTGTAAATATTCTGTCTGTGTATACTGTAGATGTGTCATCTAAATTGACTGGCTAACAGAAAATACCCTCAGCTAAATTAGATCACTTGGCCTCAACTAAAATGCAACGTAAAAGATAGTCTTTGACCCTGTGGCTGTCGGAAGTTCTCTTAATTGAATAAAATCACTCGGTATAAGTTAGAAAAGAATTTGAAAACTGCTTTCGACAATTTAAGATTCAGTTGTAGCAGATATGATGAGGTCATGGTGCTAAACCTGAGCGCAAACTGGAACGCAGACGACAATATAGACGCTTCTAGATGTACAACTTCAGCATTTCAAATGAGAAATTCAAATTGCACTTTAATTAAACAACCGGAAGCCTGCCTTTGTTTTTGTGCTACGTCGCCTATGTCTCTTGCATTTCAGTTTGCGCTTTGGCCAAGAAAGTCAGACTTGTATAGACACGGTAAAGGAAACATGGACTGGAGGTGAAGCTTTTATTCCTGACGTTTCGTCTATCGACTTTCTCAAAGGACTTTGAGAAAGTCGATAGACGAAACGTCAGGAATAAAAGCTTCACCTCCAGTCCATGTTTCCTTTACCGTGTCTATACAACTTGTTCACATGGATTTTCAAAGTCAGACTTGGTTAGTTTTCACCGACCAAGAACATAGTGCCGGCACGACGGATGAATGCAGACCAAGGACTTCTTCGGAGTAGGCCAACAGAACGGCATCGGAGTGAGTGGTGTAGCCCCGTTCTGCATGAGTGAAGGCTCGCCTGAGAAAAGTTCCTTGCCCTAAACAGCGTAGGTGAACAAAGAAACGAAGTCCAAAGTTTACTGAAACTAAAACTGCTTGAATTCTTCTTTATCCCATGAATGACTGAAGATTACTTTAGCTTCAAAATATATCTTGTTAGTCCTAGGAAGACCAGTTATAGTATGAGGAATGACGGACACAGTGACATATTTACCAGATGAATTGATAGTAACCTCCAAATATTCCTTCAGTTACTATTAAATCTATCAAAATATTTTGCAACGCTGCGCGGGGAGTAAGGAATTATTTCGGTGCATATGGAATATTCTTTGAATGAAACATAATTTTTTTGTCCTTTTTCTCTGGAGAAAGGAACGCAGGTCGGGCAGATGCGAAAATAAACAGGAATAACAGTACAAAGATTGGATCAGGTTTGTCTGGAGCAAAGAGTGAGGTCAGGGAGAAAGTTTCTGACCTGAAATTATATTTGTTAGACTACTGGTTGCAAAATATATGTTGTTGTTGTCGTTCCCTAGACTGTCTGTCCGAGCAGTCCCGTCTCCCCAAGGAATGCCATAGCCGAAACTGGGTTTTCCCACAAATCCTCTATAGAGCGTATGTTGTGTTGTTTGCGTGCATGATTGTG
>NC_134782.1:63546053-63563553 GCF_046742065.1 Oratosquilla oratoria | reverse complement strand
ATTATTTATGTTTTGTACAAATTATTATTATCTATTCTCTATATGTTATTGTTATTTATCTGTTTATTATGTATCATTACTTATTCATTTATTTTATTTATCTGTTTATTATGTATCATTACTTATTCATTTATTTTATTTATCCGTCTACTCAATTTGTTTATTTATTTAGGCACACACACGCACGCACGCGCACACACACACACACACACACACACACACACACACACACACACACACACACACACACACACACACACACACACACACACATATATATATATATATATATATATATATATATCGCATCCGACCTAGTTATGGACCAAGAGGTCTCCTGTCGGCATACATTTTCCTTTGTAATCCTTTGTAAGATGTGTGACCAGCCCATGCAGGTATTCTAATTCTTTATTCTGGCTTTATTTAGTTCGTCTTGTCACATATATTCCCATCTATGTCAGACGGGAATATTTTATTACTTGGATAACGGCGCCTCGCCATTACGTGGGGTGTCAAATTACAGGACGAGTACGGGAGGACGCGTGGGAAGGAAAACCTACTCAATGGAGTATTTGTTCTAACACTCAGCCTAGAACGAAGGAGAACGTTTTTAGTTAATTGACCAATGAGGTTCAACCACCATAGACACAATTCCTATGGGCCAATCAGAGGATTTTGTAGAGAAGAACCAGAGCGCCTTGGGCGTGTCAGAATCAGTTTTAGAGTAGAGGGTACGGTGTAAAGGTGTCGCCTCGAAGGGGTCGTCGGCTGAAGTAAGTCCTCTGTACTCCCCCTGTATTAGTCGTAAGATCATTAACTCAGCGAGTTTTCATCTAGTGTTTCATGTAGTGGTGTGAAATGTTTATGGTAGTGACTTAGTGTTTTTCGTTGGTAAAGTATTAATTAATTAATTAATCTTCTTTCACCCCCGTTAAATGTTTTCGAGCGGGAATCTTCTGTTTTGAAACTTATTTACTCATTTGAATGTAAACTTATTTACACACTTGAAGTTTAGTGATTGTAATCCTTCATGTAATCCTATTAACTTTAATGAATAGTGTTAAACGTTATCTGTGCGTTTCATTTTTCTTGATTTTTATAAAATCAAGTTGCGGCCTTGAATTTCTTTTAAGTTACCCAAAGTCTTGGGAATTCAGTCACCCATTCACTCTTACTATGTGTTACGAGTCTGACAACTTTACAATTTCTATTTGAGTTATCCCAAAGACATGGGGTCTTGGGAACTCATTTCACATACTTAATCTATTGCAAGTCAGATATGTGAGCGAGATTCGTAACAGTCTCTTTTGAAAACTCAGTTTGATTTGAACAACACAATTGAATATTCAAAACGCACTGACTTCATCTCGGCTTTTCTATCTTCACATTGAGAATATTTCATGACTATTCCTTACGTATATTCCTTTGGCCTGTGCCAGGATTGTCTGTTCCTGATTTTTTTTTTCGTTATTTTGTTTGAATTAGCGCTTTAACTAGATGATAGATGTACAACCTATTCTTAAGCCTCACGTTCAGTCGATTTCGTGTAGTGTTGCATTAATCACTTACAAAGGATTACAAAGGCGGAGCATGCCGACAGGAGACCTTTTGGTCCATATCTAGGTCGGATGCGAAAAAAACAATAAAACAATAAATAAAAACTAGAATAATGTAAATAACAAATAAAATACACAAATAAATGCATAAGTATAGTTAAATAATAAACAAACAGGTCAATAGTAAATAATAATAAATTGACATATAGCTAATAATAGTGCTAGACGAGTGATTTGCAACACAATGTGGCCTTCATTAACCGATGCTGTTTTCGGCAAAGGTTAATATCAACCAAGCTTAAATGTGCTAAACTACTTTTTATCTGGCTACAACGAAGAAGTGGGTCCTATGGCATAAGTAGTTAGTCACTTCAGAAGCCTCACCTTTGCCTTGTGTTCTTGGGCATACGAATAAAATGGTAATCACAAGTTCTTCTTCCAGCTTTCCAGCCGCCTGGTAGGATTAACTCCTGTCAGCCATGTAATCACAGTTGTCTGTCTAATTCATTTTATCCTTTGCTCATCAAATGTGACCGAAATAAATTAACATCCTTATTTTCCCGAAAAGTTTGTTAACAGTTTTATGGCAATCTGTTAGTTATTCTATTATTTATACAAAAATGTATCTCGACCTATCTGGTTCCTTTGGAGTAAGGAATGTCACACACACACACACACACACACACACACACACACACACACACACACACACACACACACACACACACACACACACACACACACACACACACACGCACACTCTCACACACACACACACACACACACACACACACACACACACATACATACACACACCTCCCCAAACCCTGAGGCTTCAGACAGGGTAACACTATTTATGGCTCATGTTTCGACCAAAGAGAGTCGACTTTATGCAAGTGACGGAGCGAGGACCTGCTCAGCGGTGGTCTGATCGATCTCGACTCACTTCGGGACGGAGTTCGCCCACCCACTCAACCAGAACGGGAGCAAAACTCCAAAAATAAAGATAATTTGCTGAAGAGGATACTGAGACTTCGGTAAGTTAATTTGTCCAGGGATCAAGTTGAATTTGACGTCGTTTTACAATCCGGGTTCTTGTGCTTGATTAATCGCGTTTTTCTTTTTTAAGATTCTATGAGGAGCTAAGGTAAAATGAAAAGAAATGGGTGACGGATGGGTGGGGGTGGGTGGAAGTGGGTGCATATCTGGAATGGCTAACTTCCTTATAAGAGGGGGAGTGAGCCTTTGGTATGTGAGTAGATAGACTGTGTGTGTGTGTGTGTGTGTGTGTGTGTGTGTATTCACCTTGGTCTTTTGGATCACGTGTTTGACTCGTGATCGACAACTATTTCCCTCCTGGAAGAGAGCTCAGAGCTCGTAGGTCCGATCTATGGGAAATGCTATGACCTTACACACACACAACTCCCCGCCCACGAGAGTCAGAGTAACGACCCGAAGCGCAGCGATACCGAAATAATTTCGGCCCTGGGCAGGACTCGAACCAAGAACTACGGGCCACTATGGTGACAGTTCAGCGCTCTACCAACTGTGTGTGTGTGTGTGTGTGTGTGTGTGTGTGTGTGTGTGTGTCTGTGTGTGTTTTATGTACCTCTACCACCCACACATTCTCGAAGTTACAATACTTTGCGAAGGTTCCCACGTTAACTTTGGCGTACGAACTCTTCAGTCTCTACCGGTAAAAGAAAGACAATAGAGAATTCATCTGAAGTTAACCAAAAATTACGTTAGAAACAAAGGATTACAAAGGCAGGAGACCTTTTGGTCCATTACTAAGTCGGATGCGAACAAAATGTATAAAAATTATACAAAAATAAAATAAGATAGAATAAAATAAAATAAGAATTATAATAATATAAATAATAATAAATAAAATAAATAAATGCATAGGTATAGTTAAATAATAAACAAACAGATAAATAGTAAATAATAATAAATTGACAGATAGATAATAATAAATGAAAATCAAGCGAATAATAAACAAACGGACAAATAATAACAAACAAATTAACAAATAATATTAGATACAACAACCAGATCAAATCCATTAATACCAGTGAATGTTTATGAAATAAAATGGTCTAGACAAAAGCCACCTCAGAAAAGCCCTAAGTTAAATTGCATAATAGATAAAAAAAAAAATCCTCATTTATATATTTGTTTTCTGTTTAGGTTAGGTCAGGTGTTTTCATAGTTGGGGCTATTAAGTAATGAATGTAAGAATTTACATTTTTTTCGCTCTATGGTTTTGTTCAACTTTTACCTATGATAGGATTTTGTCATCCACACGATATAAATGGTCATCTTAAGCTAAAAAATCTGGTGTTTGGATCCGCAAAGTCTTCAATATTAATTTATCCATTTCTTTCTTCGCTAACAAACTGGTTATGGACTACGGTAAGCTTTATTGGGTTAAGCCGGATAACTAATTGGTTCAATGCCCGAGCATGGCGGAGTAAGCGCGCCAAGACCAGACAAGAGATTCAAACTGAGAAGGACCGTTGGGACCGTTAGATTCAAATCCTCGCTCGGATTCCTGACCTCAGTTCGTAAAGTCCGCGTGGAAACGTGTCTGGTGGTGAACATATGTCCACCAAAGGAAGGTTTTCCTCTTCCGGAGGGGTTTTCTCAGATTGGGAAGATTTATTCTTTAGAAGTGAATTAACAGTACGAGACAACTCACCAGATGCTTCTCTTTGTTTTGCATCGAGGCCAATACGGTTGCATAGGTTGTGTGTGTAGTACGGTGAGAACAGTGCAATACACTCCAATGTTTTGAATTTTATTTAAACACCTATGCAAATATCATTGTTGTTATTGACATGATTAAGATTACTTTCGTTATTGTTGATATTCATTCATTAATCTTGTTTAATTCAGTGTTATAAATTTATTATATTTTATTCTATCCTACGTTTTCTATTTGCAAGTGCACTTTATATTATTCTATGCGTTTATCAATTTGTTTATTTATTTGATTGTTCTTTTATTTGTAACATTATTAATTTATTTGTATGTTTATTTGTGTATTTTTGGTTCCAAACTCGCTATGGAACGAAAGGCTTGGTAGCATCACTGTATCTCAATGTAACATGTAAGTGTAAATATGTAGTTACGTATATCTATAGTATTTGTTCCCTTACATTAGGAATCTGTACGTGTGATTCATTATGGTCGTGGATCACGTGTTGCACTCGTGATCGACAGTTATTTTCCTCTCGGAAGAGAGCTCAGAGCTCATATATGACCGATCTATGGGTAATGCTGTGACCTTACATTGGGAATCTGTTCACCACCAGACACGTTTCCACGCGGACTTTACGAACTGAGGTCAGGAACACACACACACACACACACACACACACACACACTCTCTCTCTCTCTCTCTCTCTCTCTCTCTCTCTCACACACACACACACACACACACACACACACACACACACACACACACACACACACACACACACACACACACACACACACACACACACACACACACACACACACACACACACACACACACACACACACACAGCACAGCGATATTGAAATTATTTCAGCCCTGGGTGGGATTCGAATCCAGACCTCTGTAGTGGCAGCCGGTAAATCAACATGTGTTTGGATCACTCGTGATCGGCAGTTATTATACTACCGGAAGAGATCTCAGAGCTTATTTTCTTCCCATAACACACACACGTTTGGCCCAAGAGGCGCATTAACGCTTTGCTGTATCAGTGACGGCTTTTCACGCCTCGAGCGTAAACCCCAAATCAATAACCACTGCGCCAGCAAATTATGTACAAGTGAACACTGCACACCACATATTGTAAATTCACCATATATACTAAACTCACTTAGCAGTGATAATTTTAGTCTAAATTTATCCCGGAAAGGGGAAACGAGAGTGGTGGAGAGGTGGACACCGTAGATGTGAGTGGCAGTGGGTACAGGCCTTGATTTTTGGCTCCGTCCCTTATGAGAGGGATCTATGGGTATACATAGAGTATATTAGTATGCATGAGAAATCACATAAACTCGTGATTCTAAATATGTGGGAAAAAACACTAAGGAAAAAGATAAACTGATGACCAAGCGCTTTCGTCTATGTCTGAATAGACGAAAGCGCTTGGTCATCAGTTTATCTTTTTCCTTGGTGGTTTGTCCCCATATATTAGTATATATATATATATATATATATATATATATATATATATATATATATATATATATATATATATATATAGATATATTATTTTATCCCGTTTATTTTGGAATATTGTGGCAGTTGTTCTGAGGTAGCATTGAATAACACCCAACTAATTGCATCATGATTTGGCCGGATACTGAGGAACATAAGCTACTTTCGTTGAGAGAGGTTGCATGTATAGTTTTGCGAAAAATAATTCTGTTCTTGCAATTGTATGATACAATCTTGTATTTTTTTTTCAACTTCAGATTTCTCAATACACATTCACAGACAAAGTTTAAATCCCTGCACCCTGCCCACCGCCCTGGGTCAGAAGCAGTGTCGCAAGACTGTACTTTGTATTCATCGTGTATTATGTATGTCATGGCGGACGGACAAATCAAATCCAAAGTATTAATAAATATAATTATTTCTAATCCATATCTTGTGGATGACTTCAAACATCATATAGCAGTAACATCTCTACTACAACCTCCACGGTGCGTTATGATATGATATTATAATAGAGGGCAGGATAGATAGGACAGGGGAGAGGGAGGGAGGAAGGGGGGATTTGGGGGTTAAGTGGAATGAAAGAATGAAATGGAAGGAAGTAAGAGTTATGATAGATGTGGGCCAGACCCACTTGCTCAGTTAGTTTATAGTATTTTGGACTTCTTTTTTTTTAATGACATGAAAAGCGTAACCCCGCCTTATATATCCCAAATAAAATGTCTCAGACTGGGGATTTTGTCCACATAAGGAATTGGTATTTTGTCCCATTTCCCCCCACTGGGTGTCCACTGTAATTTTGTCCATTGGGATTTTGTCATGGATTCCACCAACACACCCTGAAACAATGATCTTGTATTTATCTAATTATATGTCATAGTAATATACAGGAAATTATTCAAGACTTTGAGACCCTGCCTCTCATTCTCATACGCACTTATGAGTTTGTTTTGGGTATTATTAGCTTTTAATCTATTCCCGGAGTTAATTCTTTGTTGTAGAAAACTCTGTTTCTTGACAATCTGTAGACTTGTGTGTTTTTTATTACCAAAAGAAAGTCAATGTGAAGACGGAGCGTTATGAGTAAGGCGTTTCGTTTAATAGAGCTCTATCAAATACTTAATTCCTGTAGAACACAAAACTATGGTAATAAACAGAAGGACTCGAGGGACGAGTGAAAGTCAGTAGAAGCAACGGACGGAGCAATTGTCCGCGTACAGGACATTTGTTCACCGCCATTGGACACCCACGTAAGTGGAAGAAAAAAAAGGCGAGGAGGGATCTGTCTAGTGTTAATGAGCAAATATACAAGTGGAGAGAAGAGGAGAGCAACTAGAGATAGGTTTCAACTTTTAATTGTTCACACGACTTAGCAACTCTTCATCGTCTTGGACGATGAGACCTTCTCTGCCTGTTTTACATATTCGACTATCTTGGACACTACTACCAAATCAACCTCATACTCTTCCCTCTTCCAATGTTTCCAGTTTCTCTTCGTACTTTTTATCTACAAGGCTAGGAACCACTTTGGTCATTCTCCTTTGCATTCTCTTAATTATATTTACATTCTTTACCTTATGCAGAGATCATATTGAGTTTGTTTAACCAATTGTAGAATACAGGAAAGGAGTTACGCTAGTGGGGCCCCGTCCTCTTTTTCCTCCATTTATTCAAAGTTAGTTTCATGTTAGTTCATGAACTATTCCTTCGTTCAGGTTGTTAAACAATTTGAGGCAATTGTACAGAAAGTTACTTTTTGATATCCTTTATAACGTGTGTGTGTGTGTGTGTGTTTATGTGATTGTACATTGTGTATGTTTGTATGGATGCAAGCGTGCGCAGCACGCGTGTGTATTTACCTGGTTGTATTATACGGGAAGGGAGCTATGCTCGTAGTGACCCGTCTTTGTAGCTTTCAGCATCAAGTTTGTTCTTAAATTCTTGTATAGTTTTGCACACACTGTTGCCTCATCCAATTTGTTCCAAATATCCACCACTCTGTGTGGGAAACTATCCTTTTTCAGATCTCTTCTATAATTATCCTTTTTGAGTTTCTTTTCATGTTCTCTTATCCCACTTTAATAAATCATCTCTGTCGAAGACTTCCACCCCTTTCATGATTCTGTAAATGATCAGTATATTTCCCCTTTCTCTTCTTTGTTCCAGGGTTGGTAGTTCCAGTTTCGACAATCTTTGTTCGCATGTCAATTTAGAGAGTTGGTGCAAACTTTCGTTGCTCTTTGGATTCTTTCTAATTTCTTTATATTCTTTTTAGTACTAAGTGTCCATAGTGTCGCAGCGTACTTCAATCTTGGTCTTATCAGTATAATTAATATTTTCTTTACCGTTTCCTCATCCAAGTAGTCAAAGGCCACTTTCATTGATCATAGTAAATTGAAGGTTTCTCCGACTGTTTTGTTGATATGGTTGTCTGGTGACTTGTCTTTGCTGATAATTACTCCTAGGTCCCTTTCCGAGCTAATATTCTCTAACTTCCTTTGTGCCAATTTTATATCGCATTTCCTAATGTTGAAGTTCAATTCTCACCTTTGATTCCATTCCCAGACTTTATCCAGGTTTTTCTGTAGTGATTCACAGCCTTCCTCTGTACTTACTTTCTTTAGTAGTTTTGCATCATCTGCAAAGAAGTTCATATAACATTCCACAGCTTCCATGTCATTTATATATATATGGCAAATATTATCGGAGCCAATACAGAACCCTGTGGGACTCCGCTTATAATTTCTTCCCAGGTCGAGTTTTTGTCTCTAAGTACTACCCTCATTTTTCTCCCATTCAAGAAATCTTCCATCCAATTCAATAACTTTCCTTGTACACCACCTATTGTTTCAATTTTTCTTAGTAGCTTTTTGTGTGGTACTTTATCAAATGCTTTTTGTAGATCTAGGAAAGCACAATCCGCCCATCCATCCCTTTCTTGCATTATGTCTATTAGACTCGAATAAAAGCAAATCAAGTTAGTGGCATATGATCTCCCTTGTTTAAAGCGCTTGCATGCGTGTGTGAATTTATATGTACGTATTTTGTGTATGCGTGTGTGTGTGTGTGTGTGTGTGTGTGTGTGTGTGTGTGTGTGTGTGTGTGTGTGTGTTGCGTTGTAGATAAGTTAGAGTAGAACAGGCAAAGAGAAATCTGCAGCATACAACACAGGTAGGGCAAGGGGAGAGCTAATATATTTTCGATTCAAGTGAAGAATAGAGAAAGTTAGATATGGGGTAAAGAAGAGAAGAAGCAGTGGAGGGAGAGACGATCAGGAGGTGTGGGGGGGGGGAGAAGAAGAGCAGAAGGAGAGGGGGGAGTAGGGTGAGGGAATGGGAAAAATTAGAACTGGTTAAAGGTGGCGTAGGAGGAGAAGAGAAAGGATGGAGGGGAGGGAGTAGAGCTGGGTAGGGCGTCTGCAGATAGAGTCAGCTCGAGCCGAGGCGGACCCTTTCGGCCCCCCGAGGCCCGGCGGGGTCACTGACTGACTTACGGTGTGAGTCAGAGAAGGAAGACAAACTTGTTCTTACTCGGGTAGCGCTTTGTCCCTTATCCAGTGGAAGGGTGTAGGGGGAGAGGGAGAGGAGGCGAAGCTTGGAAATGGTGGAGGGTGTGTGTGTGTATGTTTGCAGGAAGAGGAGGATGAGGAGGGTGTGCGACAAAGCATGCGAGGGAGGAATTGAGGAACAGAGAGAAATATAGGAAATGGGAGATGTGTGTGGACGGTGAGGAGAGGAAGAGTTGATTTAAATTAGCAGTTGGAGAGAAAATGGGCAGAGTAGTTACCATGTGAGGATGGAAACTGTATTAAATGTTCAATGTTTCGTTTGTTGAAGCCTTTTCAATGTACTTAAAAAACTTAACAATCGAAACGTAATTTGAATAAAGGTTTCATCTTCAAATGGTGTCTACTTTGATCAAAAGAAGAGATGTGGAAGAGGAGTAGGAGTGGAGGAATAGAAGAATGAGGAAGGAGTGTATAAATATTAAAATATATGTATATGAGGTGGTGAAACATTAAATAGATACAGATGCGTGCTTGAAGGTAAATAGTTTGTGTGGAACAAGGCAGCGTTGTGGAAGCGAGAAGGTGGATGTATTAGCATCTGGAGGGGGGCGGGGTGCAAGGGAAGGGGGGCAATTGCCTTTCAACCTAGAAATTCAGGATATTTTCTAATCTTTGCCTGTCGTCACGTATAATTTTGTTAATTTTTTAAATCATAGAATATGATTGATGAAAGTCAAAATGGAATTCTTATAGATAGTGTAAATATATGCCTGTTCATCCAGTTTGAAATGTGTGTCTTGATAGAACCTTGTACTATTAACCATACAAATATATTATCTTTAAATTTGCACCCCTCCCCCCCAAAAAAAAAAAAAAATAGGACACTACTGGGAGAATGTGGATTATGT
Source organism: Oratosquilla oratoria (assembly GCF_046742065.1). Taxonomy (NCBI): domain Eukaryota; kingdom Metazoa; phylum Arthropoda; class Malacostraca; order Stomatopoda; family Squillidae; genus Oratosquilla; species Oratosquilla oratoria. The sequence goes on along the minus strand of NC_134782.1, from coordinate 63,553,365 downwards.
TTTTCTGATCTCATTAGGAACAGCAGGTCTCCCGATAGTATGTTCTTCCATTGTTTTTCAAAATGCAACTGGAAACTGAGAAATGGTATACAAGGTAGAGTTATCATTGTTGTGAGGCACTTTTTCGTAGTCAGTTCAGTTAATGATACTACTGTTATGGCTGGAGTAACGACACGTAGCTTCTGAAATGTGGAGGCTTGAGTATAAACAACATGGGCTGGCAGCACTTATAGCCAGAAGAGCTATTCTTTTAAAGTTTAATAAAAAAAAATTACTGTTGGAGCCGCAATAGAAAAAGAAAAGTTTAGATTAAGTAAAAAAAATCTACAAATCATAATAATTGATGGCTACAGATATTTTCAAAGTTGAATATATATATATATATATATATATATATATACTGTATATATATATGTATATATATACTGTATTTATATATGTATATATATATATATATATATATATATATACAGTATATGTATATACATATATACATGTATATATACATATATATATATATAAATGTATATAAATGTATATATATATATATAAATGTATATATATATATATATAAATGTGTATATATATATATATATATATATATATATATATATATGTATGTATGTATGTATGTATAAATCTATCTACCTGGAATGTTTTATAAATTCATAGTATATGACGTATTTGTTTTTTGATAGAATAATCATTGTTTAATAAGGTTCTGGAGCCACACAAGTAACCTGAAAGTGCCCTAGGCTGCCGACTACTGCCACTGTGAAAAGAAAGTTCAGTAGAGGGGGAAAGGAGAGGAATACGAGGAAGAAGATAAGGAAAAGAAAAATGAAGATATGGAGGAGCACGAAGCAAGAATAATAGGAGGGAGAGGAAGAGTAAGATGAAAGAAGAGTAAGAGTAAGATAAAATGAAGAGAAAGAGTTGAGGCGGGGGGGAGAAGAGGGATACGGACAAGAAGATATGGAAGATAAGAATGAAGATAAAGAGGAGGACAAGCAAGAAAAAGAGGAGGGCGAGGAAGTATGAGATGAAACAAGAGAAAGAGTAAAATTAAAAGAACAGAAAGAGTTGTAGATCAATAAACTCTTCCTGTTGTCATTGACTCAGCAAATGTTGTGATTACGAGTCTTTGTGTATGAAATCTGCCTCGCATGGGTATTGGGCCCGCGCTCCTGAGTGCAGGTGATCCTCAACTCTCCTGGGGTCCTAATCTCTTCACGTGCGAAGTCTCCGTTTCCAAAGACCGCTGGTTCCCCAGTTGCGGATCACGAACTATGAGTCTCTACTTCCAAGATCGGTAGAGTCTTTACAGAGCAGAGTGTAGGCTCCCCCTCCACCTGAGGTGGGACTTCCGTCTCTACCAGGAACGTTCCCTCCTCTACATCTGATGTGATCTGACCTTCTCTTGAAGCCGCTGGTTCCCCACTTGCGGATCACGAACTATGAGTCTCTACTTCCAAGATCGGTAGAGTCTTTACAGAGCAGAGTGTAGGCTCCCCCTCCACCTGAGGTGGGACTTCCGTCTCTACCAGGAACGTTCCCTCCTCTACATCTGATGTGATCTGACCTTCTCTTGAAGCCGCTGGTTCCCCACTTGCGGATCACGAACTATGAGTCTCTACTTCCAAGATCGGTAGAGTCTTCACCCCTACAGGGCAGAGTGCAGGTTCCCCCTTCACCTGAGGTGGGACTTCCGTCTCTACCAGGAACGTTCCCTCTTCTTCATCTGGTGTGATTTGACCTTCTCTTGAAGCCGCTGGTTCCCCACTTGCGGATCACGAACTGAGTCTACTTCCAAGATCGGTAGGGTCTTCACCCCTACAGAGCAGAGTGTAGGCTCCCCCTCCACCTGAGGTGGGACTTCCGTCTCTACCAGGAACGTTCCCTCCTCTACATCTGATGTGATCTGACCTTCTCTTGAAGCCGCTGGTTCCCCACTTGCGGATCACGAACTATGAGTCTCTACTTCCAAGATCGGTAGAGTCTTCACCCCTACAGGGCAGAGTGCAGGTTCCCCCTTCACCTGAGGTGAGTCTCCTGTGTCTACCAGGAACGTTCCCTCTTCTTCATCTGATATGATCTGACCTTCTCTTGAAGCCGCTGGTTCCCCACTTGCGGATCACGAACTATGAGTCTCTACTTCCAAGTTCGGTAGATTCTTCACCCCTACAGGGGCAGAGTGCAGGTTCCCCCTCCACCTGAGGTGGGACTTCCGTCTCTACCAGGAACGTTCCCTCTTCTTCATCTGGTGTGGTATGACCTTTTCTTGAAGCCTACATGGATCATCGCCTCTGAGTCGGAAGCAGAAGGTTGGAGTTAAACGCCTGATTAAAGATATGTAAATTTCAAACCACGGTCATGGTTCTCTAACCCCTTTCTGCAATAAGAACATAAGAATGAAGGAGACTGCAAGAGACCATAAGGCCTACACTAGGCAGCTCCGTATCCATTACCACCTGTCATCCCCATCCATAAAGTTGGTAGACATCAGAACGGTAATAGACCCAAAATCCCACTCCAATGGTAACACCTAGTTAGTATGGTCACACTGACTACACTGGTTTCGGAATGAGTTTACAACCATAAATGTTCCAATTTGATCTTTTTTTCATCTTACATATAATCTTACCAAACCAGATTAAGTTCCCCTTTGTTAAAATGCAGGGGCTGTGTTGTCATCCGTCCTTGCAGCAAACCACAAATGCATAATCCGTCATCACATGCTGTTACATGTATCCCAACACTTTACCACATATAAAATCTGCCTCGTTATTTGAAAGCTAGTTTCCATTTTTGTTTTGTGTGAGACCTCTTTACTTGATGGGGATGACAGGTGGTGATGGATACGGAGCTGCCTAGTGTAGGGCTTATGGTCTCTTGCAGTCTCCTTCATTCTTATGTTCTTATGTTGATGTGGTGTCTAGCCTTCTCTATTCTCATGCAAAACCCAATTTCTCTTTTTCATGTGTTGAACTTACACGAATTCCTGGGAAAATGGAACAACTGAGTAACCTTAGATAAAGATAATTAACATGGTAGAGGAAATGAACCCTTTGGATTCCCGTTTTCCCTTATTAGGGGACCAGACCTCTCCCGGGCTCGGCGCCTCTCCCAGCCAAGTGGGAAGGGGAAGGGGAAGAGGGAGGGTGGAGAGGGGAGAGAAGGTGGGGAAAGGTCATCAAGGAGTGGTCCTTGGTTCTTATTGGGAAGGGCTGGACTGCCTTTCACGCAAGGTATAGGAGGAGGGGGAGTAGTTATGTAGATGCCCCGCCTTTCCCGAGGAAGTGTCTATGAACAGAGACTCTCTTTTTACTCTTCTTGTGAAGCCAAAGTAAAAAGATAAACTCCTGATGCATTAGTATAATCTATTTGGAGGCTAGGGAGTTCTCTGTCTCTCTCTCTCTCTCCCTCCCCCCTCCCTCTCTCCCTCTCTCTCTCTCTCCCTCTCTCTCTCTCTCTCTCTCTCTCTCTCTCTCTCTCTCTCTCTCTCTCTCTCTCTCTCTCTCTCTCTCTCTCTCTCTCTCTCTCTCTCTCTCTCTCTCTCTCTCTCTCCTTCATTGCATTTTTTTTTTAGTTGTGTCAACATAAAACTTTATCAAGGAGCACCTGACAGGCAATTGTTCACATCTGTTGCCAACAGTGATTTTCTCATTTTTTCTTATCACAAATCCAGTGGCCACTTTCTGCTCCTGGTAGAAAGCTCAGAGAAAATGTCTGGGTAGTGTGTAAAAGCAAAATAGTTCCTCGTAGAGCTGAATTCAACAAAGAACGATTCGAAGCCATTACTCCGAGGACACGCGGCCAACACAAGAACCCCCAGGGAGCGCAACCCTGCCTTCTTGGACTGTGCAGCTTCGGGGTTGCTTATGGCGCGGGATGAGGGCCCGGGCCGGGGCCGGGTCTCTTGGGAATTAGGTCCTGAGGGAGAGAGGATACCAGGAGCCTAGTAGACACCCCCCCCCTTCCTCCCTCCTTCCCTATATCCCTTGGCTATCTGTCTCTCTTTCTGTCTGGCTATCTGTCTCTCTTTCTGTCTGACTGTCTGTCTCTCTATCTCCTCTCTCTGTTTGTTTGCATATTTGTCTGCATGGCTGTCTCTCTCCCCTCTGCTTCTCTCTCTCTCTCTCTCTCTCTCTCTCTCTCTCTCTCTCTCTCTCTCTCTCTCTCTCTCTCTCTCTCTCTCTCTCTCTCTCTCTCTCTCTCTCTCTCTCTCTCTCTCTCTCTCTCTCTGTCTCTCTCTCTGATTGCTTCTCCCTCTCTGTCTTACTGTCTCTCCCTCTCTCACTTTCCAGCGCTTGCTTGTTTGCCTTCAAGCACTGGGTAAGGATAATTCCCGAACGCAGCAAGACAGGAACACATTGAGTACACGTGAAGCTAAACCACTTTCGTTACCAATTGAACAGAATCGTCACAATGACACTACAAGTACACCTTAATGCGAGATGTGTTTTATCTGAGAAATTTGGACCATTTGCTACCCAAGTCCGTCGCATCACATAACTGAATCAAATGGCTTGGCGTTCCAAAAGATTCGTGGCTACTTTTCGGTACGGAGGAAGGGGTAAATGACAATAGACTTGAAGGGTTAATCTTTACCCACTTGCAATGCATGTCATGATATTAACCGGGCAGTGTGCGAAGGGCGAGAGTCCATATATTGTGAATTGGTTCACGGAGAGGGGAGGGGGGGGGGTCGCCGATTAAATGAAGCGGCCTTGCTGTGGATGTGCTGTGTCTTGCGACACTGCTTCTGACCCAGGGCAGTGGACAAGGTGCAGGGATGACCCGTCATCCAGGAGGTGCTAAGATGAGAGGGAGGGTGGAGGGGTGTGGAGTGTATTCAGGGATGGAATGGGTGGAAATGATTTTATGCCTTTTCCTTTTTTGGCTACCTCCCTTGTAAGGGGGAAAAAGCCTTGGTATATGTATGTATGGTTCAGACATCCGGTTTATTGAGACCTCCCCACATACACACACAATCTTCACCTTAGGATTTGTATCTTTACTGGATAGAATAGATCGGTTGGTTTTGGATATTATTTACATTATTATAGTTTTTTATTTGTTTATTCATTTATTTATTTATTTATTTATTTATTTATTTATTTATTTATTTATTTATTTATTTATTTATTTATTTATTTATTTATTTATTTATTTATTTATTTATTTTATTCATTTATTTATTTATTTATTTATTTATTTATTTATTTATTTATTAATTTATCTATTCATTTATTTATTCATTTATTCATTTATTCATTCATTTATTTATTCATTTATTCATTTATTTATTCATTTATTTATTCATTTATTTATTCATTTATTTATTCATTTATTTATTTATTCATTTATTTATTTATTCATTTATTTATTTATTCATTTATTTATTTATTCATTTATTTATTCATTTATTTATTTATTTATTCATTTATCTATTCATTTATTTATTAATTAATTTATTAATCTATTTATTCATCTATTTATTCATTTATTATTCATTTATTTACTTATCTATTTTTTTATTTATTTATTCATTTATTTATTTGTTTATCTATTCATTTATTTGTTTGTTTATTTGTTCATTTATTTATTCATTTATTTGTTTATTCATTTATTTATTCATTCATTTATTCATTTATTTATTCATTTATTTACCTATTTATTTGTGTATTTATTTATTTTTACATTACAGTGCAGTGGTAGGCCGAATGAACCAACCTCTCTGGTCGTAGTTTGATAATACCTGTTTTAGTGGCATCAATGTGTCGAGTATGGTCACGATGGTGATTGGACGGGCGCTGATTGATAGGATTAGAAGGGGAACAAAGCGCCTGCTTGGGGAAGACCAGTATGGGATTAGGTACATAAATCAAGTGTTTGTGGTGTGACAAGTATGTAATAAGCATTTGACAAATAAAGGGATATTTTTTGGTCTTTCATAGACTTAGAAAAAGCGTATGGTAGGGTTAAAAGAGGAACTTTGTGTTGTCGAACAACGTGTTCGACATCCAAATACCCCGTTCACACGTTCACACATCACTTTAAACACGTGGCTGTCTGTCGAACCGCGTTCGACGAACCGTTAGACCTTGTAAACCCCATCAAAGGATTACAAAGGATTACAAAGGCGGAGCATGCCGACAAGAGACCTTTTGGTCCATATCTAGGTCGGATGCGAAAAAATAATAATAATAATAAAATAATAAATAAAAACTATAATAATGTAAATAACAAATAAAATACATACATAAATGTATAGGTATAGTTAAATAATAAACAAACAGGTAAATAGTAAATAATAATAAATTGACACATAACTAATAATAAATGAAAATCAGACAGACAAATGATAACAAAACAAAAACAAATAATATAAAATGAATTATAATCATTACAGCATCTTGCTTAGGTGTTTATCTAAATGATTCTTAAAGCTTTGAACTAAACTACATTGCACTACCTGTGCAGGAAGTTTATTCCATTAATTTACTACACGGTTGGCAAAGTTGTTTCTACCTACTTCCAAATTGAATCTATTTCCCTTCTAAGATAAGTAGTGGATTGGCGACAGCTGTCAAATGTTTTTACATGAGTATAAAGATTACAAAGGATTGTAAAGGAGGGGCATGCCGACAGGAGACCTTTTGGTCCATAACTAGGTCGGATTCAAATGATAAATAGATAAATAAATCAATAAACAAACAAAAAATATAATAATACAAATAACAATAAATACAATAAGTAAATAAATAAATGGATAAAGTTGAATAACAAACAAACAGGTAAATAGTAAATAATAATAATAATAAATCGACAGATGAATAATAATAAATGATAATTAAGGAAATAATGATAAACAAACAGACAAATGATAAACAAATGAACAAATAACATAAAATAAATGTCAGGCATTACAGCATCTTGCTCAGGTGTTTATCTAAACGAATCTTAAAGCTTCGAACTGAACTACATTGCACGGTCTGTGCAGGAAGTTTATTCCATTCATTAACTACACGGTTGGCGAAGTTGTTTCTAAGTCTTAGAATGAAAGAGTGAATGGTGTGAGACGATTGTAGGTCTGCATTAGGGTTGTGTGGGATTGCCATTGTTGTTCAATATGCATATGGTTGGGATGACAAAGGAAGTAATGTGAGATTGATAGCAACAGGTTTGAATTTGTGGATGAGAAAAGGACATTGGAAGTGAACCAGTTATTTGTGGATGATACTGTGCTCGTGGCTGGTTCTGAGGAAAGACTAAAGCAGTCAGCGATGGAATTGGGAATAGTCAGTGA
>NC_134782.1:63498553-63541053 GCF_046742065.1 Oratosquilla oratoria | reverse complement strand
CCATCCGTAGATTACCTTAACAGAGCCTTAGACCACTACGGATTGATGTCGCTGCTATTAGTGAATTTCTCTCATTATGAACCAATATACTTACTTAAACTAGTGGTTCGTTGCTGCTTTGACTCTGTGGCTCTCCAGACGGTTCTATTCTTTGCCAATCTCTTTCAGTCCTCTTTTGGCGCCATTTGCTCCACGCACTTCCAGATTCCATCCAGCTATCTGCACCTGCGTCCCCTTAGTGGTCGTCTACCATGTGTTCCACCTTGAGTCTCTTTTCTTTGTAGTCTGTCTGTCTCCATTAGGTCACAGTGGTAAAAAAAAAATGTGGATAACTCCATTCATAATGTACAAAAAATTGCCGTCCGGGTGAAATGGCTTCTTAATATTATTTATTTTTTGAGCTTGGGCGCATTATGTTAAGGATCTAGTTGAGAACGGAATGGGTTGATCTCGAATCAGCCTCTTAATCAATTAAGACATTTAAGATACATTTTGCTCGTTGTGATTATGGCTCAACGATGATCGTCCGTGGCCCATTAATGATCGTCAAATGATTGTCTAGATCAGCGTTTCTCAACCAGGCTTCCCCGGAACCTTAAGGTTCCGTAAAAGTTCCCAAATGGTTCCACGAGAAAAAATGAGATAAGCTAATGCATTTTCTATTTTTCATTTAATTTCATATACATAATATAACTAAACCCGCACGACTTATTCCTGGTTATTGTAACAATGTAATATAGAAATCATCCTATATAACCTATCATTACGATGAAAATAAAATTAAAAAGATATGGTATATGTTTTTTTTTTTTGTGTGTGCAGGGGTTCCTTGAGACATGCAATTTATTTTAAAGGTTACGCAAGGGCAAAAAGGTTGAGAAACGCTAGTATAAAGCAATATTTTTTCATTTTTGAATGGGGCTGATTTGCTCTGAGCTGCAAAGTACGAGGCTAATAATTCTAACCGAACCTATCAACGTGTTTACTCAAATATGACGTGACGGCATGACGCGCGTCACACGCCATCAATTATGAAATTGTATTGTTTGGCTTTGGTCCACTAAGGCTACTCGACTAATGGCTATAGTAGTCTTCGGTTTTTGAGATTGGATGCTTTATATTTGCGTAGTTGATTATCTACACACACACACACACACACACACACACACACACACACACACACACACACACACACACACACACACACACACACACACACATACGCACGCACGCACGCACGCACACACACACACACACACACACACACACACACACACGCACGCACACACGCACATACATACACACACACACGCACATGCAAACACACACGGACATACACACACACACACACACACACACACACACACACACACACAAAATACACATACACACACAAAAGCGCACGCACGCATGCACAGACGCACATACACACACACACACACACACACACACACACACACACACACACACACACACACACACACACACACACACACACACACACACACACACACACACACACACACATATACAAGCATCTTAGACCAAGATAAATCCTGGTCTGGGATACTTGACTAAAAAGTGCAAAAGAGGATAAGTAAAAGAAAATATAGATATACCCAAATGACAATGTAACACATATTTAACAAAGATATTCACATCTCAAGGACAGAATCATAATGAAAAAATATACAAAGCTTTCCAGATGTGGCATTGTAGGATTGCGTGCTAATGCATAGCACACAGGCATTAGACCTATGATTATGTGTCGAACGTCTAATTCAATCAAGTCTTCTAGACGTTAAACATGACAACAACATAGAATACATATTGCTCATATACCATTGGGCGTACAAGTCACCAGAGAACGTTTCACAACGCGTTGCAGAAAATTATTCATACACTGAAGATGTAATATACGAAAGCGCTCTGATCCGTTTGTTTATTTTCTTAAGTGGTTACCTTGCATTTTTAAACACACGTTCCTAGTGTTCTTATTGCATATCAAATAAAACTTAAAAGAAGACATCACAGTAACTAGAGAAGATGTGATTCTCTTCATATCGTCTTTCCTCCATGTCCAGCCTTAAAGATATGATACTTCGTGCAGTGTGTCAATGAAGTGACGTGCATTTGCAGGCTATATCCTATGCGCGGCAACTGCACAAAAAGAAAATATCTCCTCTCTGTGTAACTTGTACTCCATAGTTTGAATTGTTGTTTCCCAAAGCCAGAGGATTATCTTTATTTACATAATTTACGGTGAAATCTACAAATAAGCCTTGATTGTGTGGTGAAGGAATTCTTGTCTGCAAAGGGCAATATCTTGCTGTTGAGGATGCTTCAGGTAGGAAAGAGGGATGATTGTGGCCGTAGAAGCAATAAAAAGACGATGAGCTTACGCCAGCAGGTTATACGTTTAGCAACCGAAGTAGCCTCTATAATAATGCTTTTCAACGTGGGCAATTCGGTTTTTCAGGTGGGCAAAATTATTTTTAAGGGGCGCAATTGAGGGCAACTGAGGAAGTCTGTTTTTTTTTTCATTTCTTTTTTCATTGATGCTTTGTTCTTTTGAAGTGATTTTAAACCAAGATTTTATGCTTTCTCAGCTGAAGGGGAGTTTATTTTTCAAATGATAAGAATTGTATAACCCCGCATGGGGGACATCAGGATTTTAAAGGTGATTATGTGGGACATGAAAAAAAAGAAAAGAGAGAGAGAACCACTGCTCCACAACCACGATGTGGGCTCCAACGGAGTGAGGGGCGACCTTGCTACTGATCTCACCACTACCTGGTCCTCTCACATGAGAGAACCACTATATCCAACCATTACATCCACCGATAAAAAGGGTAGTCGATCGCCTTGGGAGAGAGAAAAAAATGTTCCAGGCGCCCACACAGAGGAACCCACCCTCGGTGTTTGTGTCTCATTTGCAATGCTCTGGTAACCCGTACGGCAGGTCTGGGGATTGTGACACTCAGGTCGCAAGTCCGCTCCCACGAGAAGTGTCAAATATGGTTACTATGACGACCAACCTAAGGGTCAGACTCTATCGCAACACATGAAGAAATATATATATATATATATATATATATATATATATATATATATCGATAATTTTTGTGACAGTTGCATGCAGGATTCGAACCCGCTGTACTCGGCCATCCGTAAATTATATATATATATATGTATATATATATATATATATATATATATATATTATATATGTATATATATATATATATATGTGTGTGTGTGTGTGTGTGTGTGTGTGTGTGTGTGTGTGTGTGTGTGTGTGTGTGTGTGTGCGTGTGTGTGTGTGTGTGTGTGTGTGTGTGTGTGTGTGTGTGTGTAAAGTTGTTGCGGCCTTGGACTCGAACGAGGTGGTTTCTGAGAATGTTAGGTAGGGTAATCAAATTCTTCGTTAAAATAATCGATTATTTACAATTATAAAACACATACTACATGCATGTGGCATGGAAACACGTAAATAAACTTAGAAATGCATCGAGTAAAATATAATGACAATCAAATTTTGAATCTCTGTTATCACATATATGAATTATTTCATATAACATTTGATCAATTAAACCATTACCCAGCTAGCACAGTTTGCTCACGACTTGGATGAGGAGCCGTCCACAGGAACTGGTGGAGGCCTGAAAGTCTTGGTTATAGTTAACACACATTTATTTACAAAATGTTTGGATGCAGCTTTAAAACTGGGCAGCGAGGGTCGTTTGTAATTTTAGCAGTTGCCAGCGGTCGCCAGCTGATCTGATCACTTCAAAAAAGAATATCAAAATATCATCCTATGGTAGTTATTAATCAAGATTATGTATCTTTTAGTTTTATTTATTTCTTGATAGTTCTAATGTTTCTGTAGATAGGCTGTATAGACACTTGTTTTGGGGGGGATTAATCATTAGAAGCTGCAAAAGAATTTCTGGTAAATTAGAATTCATAATTTTTATGATTGTCTTGCAGTACATTTGGTTTAACAATTTATCTATTTTGAAACAAACTGATTTACAGAAAATAACTGATACGAACTTAATGATTATTATGCACAAAAATAGTAATCGGCCAAAATTGTGGACAAGAGTCAAGCAAGATATATTGATCAAATAAAATCATCTAGCGTTAACTGGCATCTCAGGCGTTATTGTCGACATTTTCTAACACGTGATAGTGATATGCGAAGTAACTTTTTACTTTATCGCAGGAAAAACATTCGCCTACCGTAGATACTACGACACTTATTAATGTTTAGGGCTAATGTATTCTTGCCAAGTTCTTTTTCACGTTCTGACAAGTGTGATCCCGCCCTCCTGTCTTTGCGTTCTTCCATCATTTCTCCTCCATCTCAATTTGGGTACCTCCACTCTACCGTCTTCCAAACTACCACTGTCTTCGGCGATTTTCAATTAAAAGTAATCCCATAAGTATTAGGATAAATAGATCTTTCATATATAAAACATGAACAATGTATAATATTCTTGCATGTGCAAAAATGAAGTAATGCATATTTTTGTGTTTTACTCTTGATTATTCTGAAGTCGTAGGTGATTTTATCACTTAAGTAAAATTTCCTCATCCTGACTGATTCTTTCAGCTCTTTTTTAAGTCTTACATCTTTAAGTGCCGTTAGGCTATTTTATTAAAAAAAAAAAAAAAAAAGGAAAAGAAATTCGCACTTCGTTTGAAGGTACCATTGACGGCGGATCCGCCCCGAGCGACACAGTTATAGACTTGTAGTGAGCTGAGTTTGAGCATATCGGTGTGTGAATAGGGTCCTTTGGTGCGAAGGTCTGGCCTCTTCAGTCGGTCATCGGAGCCCCGCCCACTCTCGGGCTGCTTGAGAGGCGACGTCCGCAGTGAATGGCAGCTGCCGTCAATGATCCGCGCCCCTGTCTTTAACGGAACATCGTTCTTTTACTTCTCTGAGTTAAATATATTGGTTGGAAGACATTTCAAACAGATGCAAATCAATCCTATCTGATCGAAGAAGAAAGAGGGCTCGATTTACTTTGCCAGAGTCTGTGCCGTGGACTGCAAAATAACATACTGATGTTGTTACAGCATTGCATTCGCCAAGACGTGACGGCTCATTTCTACGTGGGGCAATTTATTCTGGCACATTTAAAGGGCCTTTGCATTGTCAGAATTTGTTGACAGTAATGATACTCCCAACGCTTCTTGTATTTATAACTACAGTCCTCTTGTGCTTTCATCACCAACCAAGAATTCTCTAGACTTTTTTTTTATGTCTGATATTAATCTGACACGGTTAGTAATATCCAAAGAGATTTAATGTCTCAATATCTGACCACCCGTCAGTGAGGAAGGCATGTTGGACATCCAGATGGAGGAAAAAGAAAGACATTAAAATGATAAATGAACTCCTTGAGTCAGTGGTCTTCCAACTCCATTATGAGACCCGTACCCACGTGTTTATTGTGGGTGGCATCCCTAGAGGCTGACGGATGCCTCAGACTGTGGTCTCTTCTGGCTCGGAGAGGCAGATCGGCTGGGTTGCCTGGCTTGAATCTTTGTGTTGGTCACGCCTTGAGCCAAGCAACTACTGCCTGGGCCAAAACCGCACTCCTTCCCCCGGTTGTTTTTCCCTAGTGTCAAAGTGGTAGGTTTGTAATCATCCACAATCCCTGGGACTATCGGGTTAACACACACACACACACACACACACACACACACACACACACACACACACACACACACACACACACACATATATATATATATATATATATATATATATATGTAATCATCCACAATCCCTGGGACTATCGGGTTAACACACACACACACACACACACATATATATATATATATATGTGTGTGTGTGTGTGTGTGTGTGTGTGTGTGTGTGTGTGTGTGTGTGTGTGTGTGTGTGTGTGTGTGTGTGTGTGTGTGTGTGTGTGTGTGTGCGTGTGTGTGTGTGTGCGTGTGCGTGTGCGTGTGTGTGTGTGTGTGTGTGGGCGGGTATGAATGAAATATATGTTCGGTCATTTTATGATGATTTGTGTCATTCATCGTAAATAACATGTAGACTTATTTGGTAGGAAAGAATATTTACTTTGTGTAAAATTGCATATGAAAATAATTCATTGTTTCTGTGCAATTACCTCAAATTATTTAGCCAGTGACGTAAGCCTTCCAAAACGTATTTATCGCCGGCTGTCAAAAAGCGTTCGCTTGTTCATTGGCCAGAGCTCAAATTACCTTACATTTTGATACAAAACTTACGTTTCTAGATACTCACAGACAGGCGGACCGGCCGAGAGACAAGTAGAGAACACAGACAGATCAAGAACAAGACATCAAGAAGAGAATGATCAAGTAGAGAAAGCAGACGGTGGTGTTCTTAAAAAAAAAACTTTCTTTATATAGATCTTATATAAATCCCTGGAAAGGAAAGATTTATATAAGGAAATAATTTTTTAGGAATACCACCGTAAGAATCTTGCGGTGGTATCCTTAAAAAATCTTTCCTTATATAAATCTTTCCCTTCCAAGGACTTAAATAATATTTATAAAAGGAAATATTTTTTTTTTAAATACCACCGAGAGTCCCTTAGAACCTGTGACTCCAACGCTGTTGACTTCTGAACTACGTAGATTTCTCAAATCCACCATTTCGACAAAACTCAAGTAAACAGTCCTATGGACCTCTTCGATTGCTACTGAGCAAATAACCAATTTAACGCAACCAGCGTATAGTATGGCTTACGCGAAGCTGCAAGCTCCTTCGCCGACAGAGTTATTTTGGACATCTTTCCGACTACTAGACGAACGAAACTAAATACTCGTACGTCGTTGTACACTTTCTCTTTGCCATTTCCAAACTACAGAAAAATAGTAAATTTCTGAAGTGTTCCCCAACAAATAGAATGATTCCTATAAAAGTTATCATACACTTGTCTCCCAGATTATTCTTCCAAGACTGCATCAAAGACCAATTCAAGACGATATACGTTGGCAAGTCTCCTATTAACATGAGTGGACGTGTTCCAAGGAAGGAGTTTTGATGCTTGAGGAGGCAAGACTAAAGGGAAAATGTAGAACAGTAGAATAATAAGGAGTAAAATAGTGTTCCACATCTTAGTCATCTATAGTATACCACTACTATTACCACATCCATTGTGGTAAATATGACTACCTGTACCACTATAACTAACACTACAGTTGCTACCATCTTCATCGCCTTATCTTTCAGTCTTCTTTTCTAGTCCTCGTTCTTCTTTCTTGCCTCTCTTATACTACCTCATAATCTCAGTCTCTTTCCTTCCTTTCCTCGTATGCGCGATCTCCTCTCGGTCCTCTGGACACTGTCACACCCTCCACCTTACTGAACTCTCTCCATTTCCTCCTCTCAACCTCTTCCATCTTTCCTGTTCGCGTTCTGCCAGCGCGCCAGTAAATATTTAAGACTGACAGACAAACAGTTTGGGGACGCGTACGCCTTGCTGAGGTTCCCCCCTCTCCTGCTTCCCCTAACTAGCGTAACGGAATTCGTTTAACACACGGTACGCTGTGATGTTGCATATATTCTTCAGCACAGTAAAGTGTATACATATACATACATACACACATACATACATACATACATACATACATACATACATACATACATACATACATACATACATACATACATACATACATACATACATACATACACACGCCAGGTTCTATTTATAGCTGTGGCGCGTCTCTATAACAAATAGGTTACAGATAATTAACTCCACCGTGCTGTAGGGATTTTTTTATATCATTTTTTGTTTGTTATTATTTGTCTGCTTGCTTAACACGTTTTTAGAAAAATCTGAGTGCGAGAGGGACTTGGGTGTTCTGGTGAGTCCGGACCTCAAAACCAGGAAGCAGTGCATTAGCGCCAGAAATAAAGCTAACAGTGCATTAGGTTTCATTGCTAGGACGGTAACGAATAGAAGTGCAGAGGTAATTATTAAACTCTATCTAGCGATAGTTAGACCCATCCTTGACTATGCGGTACAATTTTGGTCTCCGTCCTACAAAATGGACATCAATTCACTAGAATCAGTACAGAGAAGAATGACCAAAATGATACATGGACTCGGAAATTTGCCTTACGAAGAGAGGCTTAGGCACCTAAACTTACACTCTCTGGACTTCTGGGTGATCTAATAGAAGTGTTCAAGTGGATCAAAGGCTATAACAAGGGTGAAGCAAACAAGGTCATCATAATAAAACAACAGGGCAGGACTCGCAGTAATGGGTATAAACTGGACAAATTTAGATTTAAGAAGGAAATAGGCAAGAATTGGTTTACTAATAGGGTGGTCGATGAATGGAATATACTTAGTAACCATGTAGTAAGCGCTGAAACTATCAGTTGTTTTAAGAAACGATTAGACAACTTTATGGATGGGGATGACAGGTGGTGATGGATACGGAGCTGCCTAGTGTAGGCCTTATGGTCTCTTGCAGTCTCCTTTATTATTATGTTTTTATGTTCTTATTAGTGTTTGCTTGATTTTCATTTATTATTAGTTATATGTCAATTTATTATTATTTACTATATACCTGTTTGTTTATCATTTAACTATAGTTATGCATTTATTTATTTTATTTATTATTATTTATATTATTAGATTTTATTTATTTATTTATTTGTTCATTTCTTTATTTATCTATTTATTTATTTATTTAATTATTTATTTATTTTTCATTATTATAATTTTTCGCATCCGACATAGTTATAGACCAAAAGGTCTCCTGCCGGCATGCTCCGCCTTTGTAATCCTTTATGTCTGTCCACAAGCCATGCTATCCAACTCCAAAATATCTAATACATAGTGAAAAGATTCCACTTCCAACATAGTAACATCTCTACAAGGCCAGGGGGATCCTTTTCACATTAGGGATAAACCCAAAGAAAACTAGCCTAAAAGTGTTATCATATTGGGCTATTTTACCTTCGACTGTTGAAGCAGATTTGCAGATTTGCAGCTTTTGGGATGGAATCTGATGTGTAGGAGGAAAACCATTTTCCCCCAGTATATCAAATGACATTCTATGTAAATTGTTGAGAAAACAAAATAATTTGCCAGAGTGATTTTACAGCAGGAAAAGTCTTGGAGGTTGTTGGTACCGCCGAATAATCGGAGGTTGAAGGAAAAATTGCCCAGTGTGATAGCCCCTAACGATGAAATTAACATGAGAACAAGAAAAATATTTGTGAAATGTTACACTTGGTCAGTATTATTATATGGATGTGAAACTTGGACAATTAGTAAACAAATGCAGGACAGGATAAAATCAGTAGAAGTGTGGATTTGGAGAAGGATGCTGAAAATTTCATGGACAGAATTTAAAACAAACGAAGAAATACTGCGTCAAATAGGAACACAGGGGGAAATGATAACAACTATCAGGAAATGACAGTTATACTTTGCAGGACACGTCATGAGAAAACAACAATTAGAACATACGTGCCTAACAGGAAAAATAGAAGGAAAGAGGGCAAGAGGAAGTCGACGCAGAAAATATATAGACGGATTGAGAGCATCTATAGGAGAAGAAATAACAAATGCCATCTTGTTAAGAAGAGCCATGTGCAGACAGGAACGGAACTCCATGGTGACCAACGTCAAGTCGACACGGCGCGGCGCCCCGGTAAGGTAAGGTAAGATAAGAAACGACCGAAGAATGTAGCGAAACGACCGAAGAAATGTATCGAAACCACCGAAGAATGTAGCGAAACGTCCAAAGAATTTAACGAAAAGGGTGGTAGCGAACTCGCCATGTAGCGAAACGACCTGTATTCTAACCACTTTATACTACCAAAAATTCCCTTTGTATTGGGGTCACCTTTCAACTGAAGAGAATTGTTTGGCTTTGAATTGAACATGAATCTGAATAGACCACAATTTTACAGTACGTATGCGAATTTTAGATTCAACGTATTGGCAAAATTCTCATTATCTCTTTCTTCAAAAACAGCTGCTTGCTGTTAGGAGCAGGTGTGGCTGTCTCTATAAAATATATAAATAAACACACGTAACTAGTGGCGGAACATTTCATAAATATATTCATACGCAATTACACAATTACTGTAGTTATATATTTGTCAAACTGTCAGATCTGAATATTTGCATTTAAACAAGGAATTAGAAGTCCGCGTATTTTGCCACAGTAAGATTTGCATGCAGGAATTACCGAGAATTCTTGTATACTCGTATGCACTGGATTTCATTATTGTCGCGAAGGACATTTTTGCGCATTTCAACGTTGTGGGTACATCTCACAACTTTGATATATATATATTTATTAGTTTATGTAGTTCATTTACTTATTCATTTAATTATTTATTTGCTTAGTCATCTATTTATTTATCTACTCACTTATTTATATATGGATTATTTACTTTCTAATTATTCATCAATTTATTTATCTATCTACTTCATTCCTTCATATATCTACTTATATATTCATGAATTCGTTCGTTTATTTATTTATTTACTTGTTTGTTTGTTTATCTATCTACTTATTCACTTATATATAAATTCATTTATCAATTATGTATCTATCTGTTTATTTATTCATTTATCAATTTATGTATTTATTCAATTATTGATTAATTTACTTATTTGTGTTTAATTATTTATTACTCATTTATCTTTTTGTTCATTCGTTTTACTTTCACTTATATATCTACTTATTTATTTACATATGAAGTTATTTATTCATTATTATACATATCCATCTATTCATCTATCTACTAATTTACTCTTGAATATTTATTCTATTACTGATGTTTATTTAGTAATCTATTTATCTATCTAGTCATGTATTCATCTATTTTTTTTATTTCCTTTTTCTATAAATTAAAACCATCTCTAAAATACAGTATACTGCAGAATTTCTCGTGCGAGGATTGGCATTTGAAATAAGATCGAACGTTAAACAACGACAATTTATCTTCCCAGGGCGGGGAAAAAGTTTACCTGCCAGAAGTACGACAATTGTCTTTCTCAAGTGGTGTGTATCTTCCCTCACAATAATATTCTGAACTGTTTTTGGTTATTGGTAGTGATAAAGAATGTATGAAAATATGTCCATTAATCATATCTACATTAGTAGCATATAGGTATTGTTTCTTTGGTCTTAAAAGGAAATGTTTTGAAGATGCCACGGAATTCTATTATGGTGATCGTTGAAGACTGTTGGCATCGAGTTGGGATTACGTGTGTGGCATTTATTCGCAAACCTGTTAGGTACTCCCCAATTATGTTGATGTATAAGAACACAACGAATTCAATCGATTTTATGGATAACAGGTGGATGAGTTTGCATAAAAAACAGAAAGCTGACTAACTTTACATTTTATTTTGATTTCTTATGGGCTGCAGGTGTTGGTCCTACAAAAATGAACTCGAGGACAATCGTCTCCCCATTGACAGAAGGCCAAAATGCACAAAGGTACATTACCTGGAGTAACTGCGATCAATTGTGGTCCACTTTGTAAACCATAAGATTGTAGGTTTGTTTCATATTTATGTGAATGCATAAGAATGAGACGGATTTGGTGGAGATTTTGGATGTACTGGGTACGGATGGGAAAGGGTCTTACTGTATTGTGAAGTTTCTGCTGTCGGCCCCTGCTGTGGAAGAACTGTGCCTCACTGTATTGCTTATGAATTGGAGGGATGGTTGGAGGGATTATATTTGTGTTCTATGTGGGTGTTTGCTTTGGCTTACCCCCACCCCATCTTATAAAGAAAGAACTTCGCTGTACACACACACACACACACACACACACACACACACACACACACACACACACACACACACACACACACACACACACACACACACACACACACACACACACACACAGTTCGACGGTGCAGTGGTACTGTTCTCGACAGCTAATTCAGTGATCCAAGTTATCCCACCCAGGGCTGAAAAAAACAGCACTGTGAGACGGCACTCCAACGCTGGTGGGAAAGTTGTTTCTCTCTCTCTCTCTCTCTCTCTCTCTCTCTCTCTCTCTCTCTCTCTCTCTCTCTCTCACTGTGTGTGTGTGTGTGTGTGTTTGTGTGTGTGCGCGCGCGCGTGTGTGCGTTTGTGTGTGCGTGTCATCTGTGTGTGTGTGTGCGTGTCATCTGTGTGCGTGTGTATATTCGTACGTGCGCTCGCTCGCGTATGTGCGTTTGTATACGTATTTATATATGTGTGTGTTTTTGTGTATGTGTTTGTAATAGTGTATGTACAGTATGTGTGGTACGTGCATGTATGTTTGTGTGTGCGTGCGTGCGTATGTGTGTGTGTGTGCGTGTGTATGTGCGTGCGTGCGTGTAAGGTAGCTGTATTACTCGTACTCATAAATCGGGCCCTAGATGAGTTTGAGCTCTAATCTGGAAGGCTAAAATGTGTCGATCACAAGACCAACACGTGATCCAAGGCCGTGGTGAATTACACGAACTTCTTCAGCTGTACGATGTCGCCAACAATGATCCAATACGGGAGTGTGTACAGTTTGGCGCGTTCGGTCCGTTGCGGACATCACACGTCCTGGAGTCAGCGGGCATGTGTATTTTGTCAACAAAGAACAGGACACCATACTATATGGAAAGATATATGTGAGGGCATGATCGCCGCTGTTGGTCGTTCGTTAGTGGAACTCGCTGCAACGTTTATTGTCGTCGGTAATTCTGCTGTTCACAAGGCGTGGATAAAAGACTTTCGTCACGGAACAGTAGAATACTTCCCATACCATGACAATTGTCTTTATTTCATCTTTTGATAGCTCCAATATTTTTGATGGGCTGTACTAAAATGCTTTTTGGAAATTAATTATTTGTGACAATCAATACTCTTGGTTAACCAAATTTCACATCATTTTAACGAACGTCTTTGCAACATAGTTAGCTGTCTTTTTCCCTCATAGTTTTTAAAGAGGTTAGTTCTTTATAGGAAAATGTTCGACAGGAATTAACACACCGCTGATCTTATTGAGGCGTGTAAACTGCTGACAATGAAATTCATATTACTTCATAGATGGAGAGATGATGACAAAGACCATAGAAAACCTGATTCTTTTGATACTGGAATATACTGAAATGGTGTGGTCCCCAAACAAAAGAAAGAATATAAATCAGATCAGGAAAATAGTAAGAAAAATAAAAATTATCTAGCAGATGGACTGTATAAAGAAAAAACATTGATCTTCCTTTACTTGAAGATAGAAGAACGGGAGATAACATGATTGGTTTTATTCAAGATGACAAAAGAATTGACGACTTTGACTTTTTTCTGGATAAGAAAGTGACAAGACGTTATTGAGAAAATAGAAAGGAATATAAAGGAAAAATAAATTTCTTTGCAAGTGCATCAACTTTTGGAATAACTTAAAAGAGGAAATAGTAAAATCGTCTAAAACCAAGTTTGACAGATGGGGAGAAAAACGTGCGCACACAAATGCTGTCGTTTTTCTTTGCATTATGATTAGGGTAAATACAATTAAGTAAACACGCGCATGGACGTGCATTAATGTACGGACACATTTCTTTTCTGTATATAATGTGTAGGAGGCAGAAGGCGGTTGAGGGCGGGCCTTGAGGTGGTGGCTGTCAAATCTCAAGAATTTAGGGCTCCGCCTAACATCTTTTAATTTTATCTTTCTTATTTTCATTTCCATTTTAGGTCATATCACAACGACGGCGTCGCAACCCATACGTCATGCAACTGTGCAGTTATCATCCATTTGCTACCAAGGAAAATTTCGTCGTTGGTTTTCCTGTTCATGTAGCAGGAATCCTAAGAATTCCTTTTATTGGAAGTCAAGCACAGGCAAGAAATCTAGAGAAGATACAAGGGCATAACAATTGTTTGTCAGAATGGATGGGACGTAACCATTTCATTCTGGGAAACCCGGGGTGGGTCAAAGGGGAGACTGAAGTCCGTTATAGACTAAAACTATCTATAGGCGAGCATGATATTTGTATGCACATGCTGTAATCCTTTTTGCAACGGGGACAGCCGAGTTAAAGCATAAGCAATTTACCATAATCTTTACTCACACTATCCCTTCCATCCTTGTACCTTAGGGATAAACGCAGTGTAGTGAGAGACGGTAAGAAAATTACTGTGGCAGGTGAAGACAATGGTTGGACATTTATTTACGAGTGGGGTGGTATGTCAGCCGAGGCTGTTTTAACCCCACTAATTCATCATACGACAACATCCCTTCAACCATCCCACTCGTAAATGTCCAACCATTGTCTTCACCTGTCACAGTAATTTTCTTACCGTCTCTCACAACTATATTCACAATCAAACATCCACATTAAAAGAACAATATATAGTACATGTAATGGAGTACAAGTACAATGGATCGTAATGGCAAAATATTCTGACAGGGGATCTTTCGATTACAACGAAATCAGATGCAGAAAGCAAAAGATAAAAAAACATA
This sequence comes from Oratosquilla oratoria, assembly GCF_046742065.1. Taxonomy (NCBI): domain Eukaryota; kingdom Metazoa; phylum Arthropoda; class Malacostraca; order Stomatopoda; family Squillidae; genus Oratosquilla; species Oratosquilla oratoria. The sequence continues at coordinate 63,526,568 of NC_134782.1, read as the reverse complement.
AGCAAGTAAAATAATTAGCTACATACATTACAGAATATTGTAAGTGTGTTTTACCAACTGAGTCTTGGAACTTCGAGCCGTTCCATACATCATCATTTCTGTAGGTAATGTAATCTTTCCATAAGCTATTTAATTACTGAAATTGTTTCTGTGTTAAATTTACGTCTCAACAGCTTGAGGTAATCATTTCTCGCATGATTAGTATTCTATCTGAAACTATTCTAAATTTCAATACTATAAGTTGTCTTTGAAATGCTTTAGGCTGTATCAAATCTTCCCGTGAGTCTTCTCGTTTTTAGGAAGAATACAGTCAAATGTTTTGAGCGGCTTTCGTATAAATTGTTCTTTTTTTTTGTATTTGGTATCCCTTTTGTAGCTCGTTTCCGTGCCCTTTCTAATCCGTCAATCTTTAGCTTGAGGTTCGGGGACCATACGGAAACAAAGTATTCCAAATATGGTCGTACTAAAGATCTATATAGTTTGTTGATAATAGACTTTCGGAGACAAAATGTCGTGTTATCAGTCCTAGAATCTTATTTGCTACCTCTGAGCCAGAAATACAAGGGTTAGATGCTTGTGGTCGTTGCCCATAATTACACCAAGATGCTTTTTCACTTTTTTCCAATAGTATATCATTGTTCTTTGTGTAGTTTTTAGTTATATGCATAATAATCAAATCCAGGAAGAGCAGCCTCGATCACGGTACCTCTGATCGTGAGGCGCACATACTATCTTGCCATAGCTGCAAGTAGTGCTTTGTTTTATTATATGCAGGACTAGATTTGCTTAAGTTAAATTTCATTAGCTATTGCACAAATTTGTTTTATTCTCATGACTATTCAGTTAATTTTAGTAACCACTCGCTATCCCACATCATTAAATAAGGACATACGAAATTTCGGCCCACTGGACAAAAGAAAAGGGACATTTTGGAATGGAAATCACTGGTAAACCCTAAGAAAAATCCCATAGATTCTTTATTTACTTTGGAGTAATCTTTTTAATAGGAATCACAGTGGATCAGTGATATCTGATGATCGACTTGAATATTCAAATGAGTGTGTGATATCTTAAAATAGTTATTTTAGTTTTGTATTCATAAACGAAGTAAAGTCTTGTCTGGGTTATTGATATACTGAATGGAAACTTACTCAGTTTTGTTGATATAACTAACAAAAATATTGGAAGATGTATAGAAAGGTTAAAGATAATGAAATACCCAGAGCTGGCATTTTTGTGAAGATGTAAAAATAACGTCTAAACAGAAATGTAGTAGCATATTTGTAAAAAACTTTCCTGGAGAGGGCTACAGTTAGTAGCCGAAATATAGAATCTTCTTTCATTCGAAGATTATTTTCTCCAACTGTGGGTTTCTTGTGTTATATGAAAATATAGTTAATCTTTACTATTGAAAAACTGAAGATAGTGATACGCCAAGAATTGACTTTTTTTTAAAGATGTGAAAAATAAAATTGTTATTTCCATATAAACTATTTCAAGAATATGTCACAAGCAAGCATATATCGAGATAATGGAAGCTAGACAAATATACTCCTTGATAAAAACAAAAAACGAAAATTAGAGGTTACAATACTACAGGTCCGTGGAACTAAATTTGGTTAAAGAAAAGTTATAAAGACAGTTATAAGATTTCATAGAAAATCGTCTAGAAAACAAGTTCTTAATAAACGACATTTGGCACCATTTCAGACGCAAATGGTTCTGTGCAAGTCACATACTCGAATTTTATAATAGAGTAATTTTAAAACATGACAAAAGGAACTGTGATGATTTAACATAATTAGAATTTAAAAAGTCTTTTCATACTTTTTCTCAAATGCAATGTGACGCCGCATAATTTGTCTGCTGCCAGTCAGTTAATTTACTTGCATGTTTAGTTACTTGTTTGTGCGTTTTATTGTGTTTTATTTTTCTCTGCACACGACCTCATTATGGACCAAAAGGTCTCTTGCTACGTTTTTCCAATGTAATTCATACCAACCAAAGGCTTTTCCCCCCTTATATGGGGGGTAGCCACAAAGAAAAAGGCATAGAAACCACTCCCACCCATTCCATTTCCTATATATTCCACTCCCCTCCACCCTCCTCCCTCCCTCTTATCTTGACACCTCCTGGATGACGGGTCATCCCTGCATCCTGTCCACTGCCCTGGGTCAGAAGCAGTGTCACAAGACACAGCACATCCACAGCAAGGCCGCTTCATAAATTCGGCGACCCCCCCTCTCCGTCCCTCATAGTAAAGTCAAATGATGAGAATGAACCCACGCCAGTTTATGACATTATGTCGTTTGTCTTCTAAAATGTGCTACCATGCGTAGGACAACAAAAAGGAAAAATTATTATCGAATCATACCCAGAGATCGGGCAATATATGAGCTCTGAACCCTCATCCGGTAGGGTAATATCTGTCGATCGCGAGTCCGACACGTGATCCATGATGAGTCACGTCAACGATAAACACTGGCTGAGTGAGTGACGTTTGATCCGTTTTCTATACGCAAGAAACTTCCATTCGCCGAATAGAATCATCCTGCCGCAGCCAGAAGAAATGTCTTGAGCGTCATTAATCAGAGTGAAAGGTGACCTTAATCGAAACGGGTTTAATACTTTCGCAGTTCCTTTGGAGAAGTTTACCTTGACCGAATAGAATCATCTACCAGGACCTTTCCAAAGCGTGACGTCACCCTCTCTTGATTAAAGCAAGAATAATTCCAAAAAAGTTACTGAACCAGTCAAGGAGATAACCGAGAGAAGGATCAATCCTCCGAACGCGCGCAGAGACAAGAACATCCGGCATAAAACTTTGAAGTCGAACGATGCAGGATCTTCAATTGTCCCCTTGACGCGCCCTCAGCATCCACGAGCAGCCCATCTCGATTAACTTCTTCCGTATCTGAAGGGACTTTCCCTCAGACTATTTCATTTACCTTTTTGGTGCTCCCCGCCTTTGACTCGATGGGCCAGTGGACAAGGGCAGTGGACAAGGTGCAGGGATGACCCGTCATCCAGGAGGTGCTAAGATAAGAGGGAGGGTGGAGGGGTGTGGAGTGTATTCAGGGATGGAATGGGTGGAAATGTTTTTATGCCTTTTCCTTTTTGGCTACCTTCCTTGTAAGGGGGAAAAAGCCTTGGTATATGTATGTATGAAAGAATTCCCCTGTTCTAATCTGATCTGTGGCATTCTCCCCAAGATGACGCGTTTCCCGGTGAGATTGTCCTTGAATAGTAATGCAAATCTCAAGCTCAGTGTATTTATATTTTGTTCTTACTGGATATGTACATGGGCTGCATGTGGATACCGTGCCGAATTCATGAGCAGGAGGTCGTGAGTTCGACCCGCTACGGTCTATATTGCGTTGGTTCCCGACAGCCTTAGCCAGGTGGGGAGGCGAGCCAACATAGGCCAAAAAAAAAAAAAAAAAAAAAAAAAAAAAAAAAACAGCATGCCACAACTGACAGGGCTAGATCTGCCAGGGGTTTCTCACTTCCCAATTCGTGGGAGTTGGATGGTAAGTTTAAACATGTGAAGATATTCATCCTGTAGGATCTATAAAAAAAAAATCATCTTCTTCTTGTCCTAAGCAAGACAACATATCATGGTCCGATCTACGGGTAATGCTGTGACCTTGGACACGCGCACACATGACTCCTAGCCCACGGATGCTGCAGTCCCGGCTCGCAGTGCAACGACGCTAATCCTCGTTTTCTTCCCTGGGCGGGACTCTGACTCGGATCGCTGAATTAGCGGTCGAGAACGGTACCAATGCACCGTCAAGCTGTGTTAAGATTTGAACTCACCTCCTAAATAAACGCTTGGGTTCCATCACATATTGCATCTTTTCAACTAAAGATGAAGAGAGGTAGTTTGTTTTTATTTCTGTGACTGTGGAACAAACATTCAAAGTACTGTAGGATTAAAGGTGTTTTACTCTACTCTTTACTTTTTTTTTTTTTTTTTTTTTGTGTGTGTGTGTGTGTGTGTGTGTGCTGAGTTTTCATTCTGGATTACAAAGGCAGCATCGCAAACACCTCGTGAAAAATGTACAGTCACGGACAAAAATGTTAACCCACATTGCAGTTCTCACAACGTCAGTATTATTATCTTTCGTGAACATGATACATTTTCTATTCAAGAAAATCGATCAATGTTAGCTAAATACTGCATAAAAAGTACATCACATACTCGACAAAAAATATTTTAATGTTGTACGAACTGTATCGTAGGTCAAAGCTTTATGACGTGACTGTACATGCTAATGAATACTGAGAACAAGATCGGGTATTCTGCGATATATGTGTGAATCATTTTTTCAATTTAACAGTTTATTCAACAAAATATTACACATTACATTTTCATGTTGGAGATGCACATATATACATACATATAAACATTAATTTGTTCAAAAGGAGAGAACGGAATCAATAGCTTATAAAATGCTCTCCCTTGATAGTTTATATAAAAGTATTTAAGTATTTATAATGTTTTTCACAGAAAAGTAAATTTTATCACAAAAATATTAAAAGTAATAGTAACTGTATATACAGATTTTTCATTAAGTGTAAATCGGTTTATTTTTTATGTGGAAGTATGAGGGACCGACTAGTAGCAACTTTTGCGTCACTGGCGGAGAGATATTAGAAAAAAAAAACTTACCCTCTGGACATCTCCACGTTTATCTCGGTGCGATTATCGTTCAGCGATGATCATTTATGACTCAGTGATGATCGTCAAACGATTATCTAGAACACTAATTATTATTATTATTTTTTAATTGGGTTGTTTTGCTTCGAGATGCAATGTACGAGGCTAATCATTTCAACCGAACCTACCAACGCGTTTACCCAAACATGATGCCAAGTATGATGCACGTCATCCGCCACTGGCTATGGTAGGTTAATGTGATCTACCCTATTTAATCTACCATAGCTAAATCCAGGTCAGCTATCGAGCCTGGCCCATTTTAACACTACTTAGCTAATTTAATCTAACCTGACCTGGCTAAACCTAAACTGACCTCACTCGACCTGATGCGATCTGACATCACCTTACTTGGCCAGTCTTCATGCGGGTGTAACTCACTTCGGCCACTCCCACACACGGGCAGTCAACCCCGTAGAACTTGCCCGGTCCCTGGGCGGTCTCAAGCCTAACTTGCTCTATCTCTCCGCTTGCCTCCCTCCTTCCCATCCTCCCTCTTACTCCCCCACTCATGCCTATCATTCTTTCACGTTCTTCCCAAATGCGTTCTTTTCCTATTTGTTTACCTTCCTCCATACACCTTTTCCTTTTCCGCACCTCCTTTCCTTTGCCCTCCCTTCCTCCCTCCCTCACTCACTGCTGGTGCCGATGCCAGGACTTTTTGCTCCAATTAAGAAAATCTCGGGCCGTCGGAGTTAATTGCCCTGTCTTCTCAGCTTGGTGCAACAACGTGGAATACGGTCTGATCGCATGTCTGCATCTTTGTTTTTTGTTTAGTGTACGTGTGTGTGTGTGTGTGTGTGTGTGTGTGTGTGTGTGTGTGATTCACCACTGTCTTGGATCAATTGTTGGACTCGTCATCCATAGCTACTACCCTTAGAGCTTGCATATGGCCCGATCTATGGGTAGTGCTGTGATCTTACACACACACACACACACACACACACACACACACACACAGTTTGTGGCGCAGTTGGTAGAGTTCCCGGCTGCCACTACGGTGGTCTGGGTTCGAATCCCGCCCGGGGCGGAAATAATTTCAGTATGGCTGCGCTGCGGGTTGTTACCTCAACTCTCGTGGGCGGGGAGTTGGGTGTGCGTGTGCGTGTAAGGTCACAACATTACCCATAGATCGGTCATATGTAAGCTCTCAGCTCTCTTCCGGGAGGGAAATAGCTGTCGATTACGAGTCAAAAACGTGATCCAAGGCCATGGTGAATCACACACGCACGCACGCACACACACACACACACACACACACACACACACACACACACACACACACACACACACACACACACACACACACACACACACACACACACACACACACACACACACAAGACTCCTTGCGCACCAGAGTTGGAGTGCCGGCTCAACAGTTTAACAATGGTGAAGGTCTTGGGTGAGGCTCAAAATAGGATGGACGAATTAGCGGTCGAGCGTGGTACTACCTCACCAATGAGCCATATGAGCATCAAAATGTTCAAGACTGTCAAACATTTCATCGGAATATTGAAAATCTTTGTTGTTTCGTAGAGAATCATTGAACTTAATCACATTTCGATGAAATTCCCGCACAGATTCCTTAACACAAAATTTTTTGACAGCCTGGTATAAGCTTGGAAAAGTTTGGGCATGTTCATTCCGTAATCGGCAACTCAGACTCTTATAATTTTGTAAAGCGGCTTTTGAAGATTTCCGAGTACCTGTAACCCACTTCCAAAAATGTCTTTGACGCTTCTTTTTGTCGGCTTCGGTTTCTAAAGGCACTGTTCCTGGTGATCCTCACGGTTAAAACTTTTATCACGCACGTGTCCCTTTTTGCCGGTTCAGTGAGGGACAAACATACAGCCGGGTTCATTAAAAGACAGCCGGGAGTCATTTTTCATTAGAAGACAGCCGGGAGTCATTTTTTTTTATTTTTTTATTCTTAGAATATAAACCAATTTCATAGTATTTAAATACAAAAAGGGGAAACATGTATCTCCTAATCTATTCACAAGTACAATGCATGACAATCATACAATGCTCTGAACACACACGCACACCAAAACACTACGTATTAATGAATTCACGTTATGCAGATCAGAGTAGACAACACGTAAGGATAGAATCTTGATCAAAAATACGTTTCGCTTGTATTCGTTCTTGAAAAAGCTTCAGCAGATGGAACGTTGTACAAATCTTGATAAAAATTCAATATCAAATGTTGTCTACTGTGAGTATTTTGTCGGCAATTGCCTTTTCAAACCATACTTAGCCAAATCAGGATGGCGCTGGAGAAAAACACTGGCTCTTTCGAAATAAAATCACACCTTATGGTTTGCTATTATTTGTTTATTATTATTATTTGTTTGATTTTCATTTATTATTAGTTATTTGTCAATTTATTGTTATTTACTATCTACCTGTTTGTTTATTAATTATCTAACTATACCTATGCATTTATTTAATTTTTTCATTATTTATATTATTATAATTTTTATTCGTTTTTCTTTTATTTATTTATTATTATTATGTATTTTTTCCGCGTCCGACCTAGTAATGGACCAAAAGGTCTCCTGTCGGCATACTCCTCTTTTGCAATCCTTTGGTCGAAACATGCGGCAATTTTCGAACTGTACGTTCTCTACCAGTAGTCTCGAACGAATATAATTTGTGACAGAAGTAAGTAAAATGACCCGGAATAAGTGAGATTATTATACGAGATATAAACTTTTGTTGTTAGATAAGACCGTTAGATAAATCCGTTAGATAATAATATATACTAAAGTACCACGGCCTAATAAGGGGTATACGATAGGACATGGGTAGTTCACATTTTATCGATTAATTTATTTATTCAATGATTGATGAATTGATTGATTCATATTTCTATATACAAAAAAATATGCCGACAGCTCAAATTAACGAAAAATCATGGGAAAAATGATAAACAAAGAATAGATATGTTGTAATCAACAAGTGGTTTGTTGGTGATATACCCAAAGACCAGGGGTTGGATTCTAAAAATGGGATTGGATAATTCTTAATGGTGTTAGATCCTTTTTAATGTGACTTGATCCCTCTTAACGGGGTTGCATTCCTTTTAAAGGATCCGAATCCCCTAAAAAGAATCCAACCACCTTAAAAGGGATCTAATCCTTTTAAGGGAGATCCAACCTCAATAGAAAGGATCCAAACTCTTGAACCAGGGCAATTTGATCCAAAGAAGACTATAGAAGACAGTGAACAACTAATTCAAAGGATTACAAAGGATTACAAAGGCGGAGCATGCCGACAGGAGACCTTTTGATCCATATCTAGGTCGGATGCGAAAAAAATCATATTAATAATAAAGTAATAAATAAAAACTATGATAATGTAAATAACAAATAAAATACATAAATAAATGCATAGGTATAGTTAAATAATAAACGAACAGGTAAATAGTAAATAATAATAAATTGATATATAACTAGTGATAAATGAAAATCAGACAGACAAATGATAACAAAACAAAAACAAATAATATAATCTTCGTACGGATGCAGAAGGGTTAATGTAATTACAGGCGACAAGATAAAATGTACCTTCCTTATGGGTTTGACCATCACAGTATATACCATGATTGTTGTACTTCGGCAATAGCAAATATATGAAACACAGATAAAAAAATCCAAGGAGGAGCCTTTATTCATAGTTGGCCCAGTCTGAAATGATGTATGATACTGGTTCTAATATTTCTCTTGTCCGCCATGAAACTGTTAAAGATCTGAGATTGATAGGGAGACGTTTCAGTTTTGATAACTAAGTAGGTAAGAAAACCATTTGATGGTAAGAAAGTGTATCATATCTTCAGACAGTATATAGGGAGACGACTTGTGAAACTGATAATGTAACAATAATCATAGACGTTACAAATACTCAAGCTTTGATCTTACATTTCCTTGTTTAAAACAAGATGTAACTGATGTACTGATTTATACTGACTAATGTATCCTAACGCCACGGGTCATAGAAACTAATGGTAACCTACATTTATTGCAAGATTACTTTGACTCAGGAAATCTCATGAACTCTTAAACAACAAAATTGGCTTAAGTGCTAATATACAAGGGAATTATACTGGGGTAATAATCAAAGATATTCCACCCCACAAATTATCTAACATAAATGATGACGTCAGACAGCATTTTGAAACAATTTGGAAATATCATAATGGAACGATTGTTTTGGCTGTCGCAGTCCTAATCACCGAAAAGTATTAAAACTTATATCCTGAAAAAAATCTTCTGAATGTTTTAAATGGGATTTTGAAAATTTACCCAGAAATGGTGATAACAAACCCGCAAGCCATTTGGAGATTTTGCTAGTGCATGAACCCCTGTTGGAGACGATGGGCCTTAATGGGGTACCTTTAATATATCAGGCTTATATCAGCCTTTAATATATCAGGCCGTAGTTTATATCCTGAAGTTTGTGACCATATAGAAAATACTTAGGTTTATATATATTTTTTTCTGCCCTGAATATGAGTTTGGAACTAAGTTGTTGAGAGACATTGGGTGAATCCTTGAGGTAAGGTGAATTGAAATGAAACAGTTTTGGTAATTTTCGTGAGTATGTCGATCCTATGGCGCGTATCTTAGGCGTTGATTAGAAATTTAAAAAGACGTATTTGTGTACGCTGTGGAAATTAGTCCTTCCAAAAATCAAGAAAGTTTGCACGCCACTCGGTATCAATGCTGATAAACCCTTGAATGTAAAAAAAAAAAAAAAAAAAAAAAAAGCAAAGTCATTTGGCTAGTCATTATTATTCTTATGCGCGCGCGTGCGTGTGTTTGTGTTTGCGCGCGCGCGTGTGTGTGTGTGTATGTGTGTGTGTGTGTATGCTTACGTGTGCATGCGTGTATGTAGACTCAAGCACGTCAAGACATCAACGAAGGCAAAAAAACAAAAGTCAAATGTGCTTGCTCCAATGTACCTGTTCGTGCGTAAAGAACAGAGATACAAGAGCATGACGAAGACCTAGGACCCGCGGCACGGAAGCCGTCCGCCGAAGAACGGAAGACGGGCGAAGATCCAGTACCTCGTTGGGGCCAAGAGAGATTCTTCCCATGCATTCCGTGTATCCTCCGGGCTCAATCCTCAACATGCAAGGAAGGAAATATGTGAGTGAATGGAATGGAAGTAATGGGGCTATCATACTGGGTTTCCATGAGCTTCACCAGCGCCAAGAGTGGAGAGTTCGTTTGAGTGAAAACGACTTCGGTTAACAGTATTTCATTTTCGCATCTCCAAATATAGATTTATCTTTCCGTCATGTATAGCAAAGAAGAATATTGAACTAAGATATTGTAAACATATACCCGTTGAAATGTTAGACACACTCTTGAAATGCTCTGAGAGAAATCTATATTCCCGTAAGTGAAGTCATTTTCTAGCCATCCAAATGGAGGTTGGAGGTAGGATGTCGGAGGAAAAATAGCCCAGTGTGATAAGCTCTTTAGCTCCTTGACCGGTTCAGTGAACTCTTTGAATTATTTTGACTTTAATCAGGAGACGGCTAGAAAGGGGAGAAAGGTGACATGAGGAGTACAATAATTTGCTCACCTGAAATCATGATTTTAGTCTGAAGGATAACAAGATAATGTCTGATTGTTGATTGATTGATCACACCAAGGATTCGGGGTTATATGTATGAAATCTACTGAATTTATGTTTCAGAGCGATTGGTATCACACAACACGAAAAATAGGATGGGTGAGTTGTATTTACATGGATTTCTAAAAGGTACTAGCAAGGTGACTTAGAAAGGATTTGTATGGAATCGAAGGCAGGGGATGAAGAAGATTGAGAAGTTTGCAGGAGTGACGTGGCAGGAGATGGCGCGGTCGTGTGAATCATGGAATGTTATGAAGGGGGCCTTTGTTCAGGAGTTATATATATATATATATATATTTACATATCATATATATATACATACATGTATATATATATATACACACACACATATATATATATATATATATATATATATACATATATATATATATATATATATATATATTGGGGGTGGCAGCAGAAGTCAGATGTTACAAAGTTAAGTACCAAAGAGAAGGTTTGTAACTGCCGCTGAAATCGTCGCTTGGACTGTTATGGCAGGTAATAATCACTGCTGGGAATCGGAAAAGAGTGCGTGCAGGATTCGAACCCTCAACTAAGCGAGTGCGAGAACAGCACGCTTCAAATTACGCAACCAGCTCACTTAGCAAGGAGACATCCGCTCAAACGGGATCGTCATCGATCAAGACTACTTTCTGGCCGGTTCTGGAAACGCCATCCCAGTTCATGGCCCGATCTTGAGCTGCTCAGTAAAAGAGCTTAATACTTGAAACAGAACAACATTGTTGTGACTTCTGTTGAAGAGCATACGCCCCTGGAGAATCCTCTTCATTATCATGTGTGTCATGTGATGCATCACATCACATGACATACACCTAAAATATGGTTTCTACTTTCTACGTATACGTGACAGTATACCATGGACGATGGCCGTTGTAACCAACATCCCATCCACAGTTCTAATTACTCAGCAGAACACCACGTCATGGACGATCCAAGATCACGTGAACATTGCCTGATGGAGAATAGGCACCACTGGATGCCAGAGCTTGACAATACATCATAAACAATTACAGGCTCGATAGAGGATATGCTTATAATCAACTGACCATACACCACATATAGACATATTTAGGATTAAACCTTATCCTAACAAGATAGAACATCCCTATAACTACTGAAGAAGGGTTTTGAACCCGAAATCGCGATCTAGCTAATATGACTACATACAGCCAAGTCATAAATTTCCTTTCTAAGGAACACAAATCTATGATAAGGTATATGGAAAATACTTTTAAGAAAATAACTAATGCAAAACTAGCCATCACTTTTAATGATAAATGCATTAGAGAAAAACTCCTGCCCAAATACTGATAATATTTACTAACAAATTACATTATGTAATTCTATTACAATGTATTCTAAGGTGATAATGAAGAATGTAAGTACTAGCTGTAACCTCAAATTAAAATGCTAACATCAACAGAATCTGTAGATATCAATAGTCGCAGAGCCAAAGAGGTGACCAGTTTGTAGGTAGCACGCTTCAGCAAGAGGTCCCACTGATTTTGTTGTGTAAATAGAAACTTGAACATTGGAACGAGTTTTATTACCCTTACGGGACACAAGTTGGGTGAATTCAAAATCCCCAGATTCATCTCTTTCTCTCTCTCTCTCTCTCTTTCTCTCTCTCTCTCACTACAGTCAATACCATCCCATTAATCTTTCATCAGTCCTATCTGTCATCTCCTTTTCCAACACCACTCTCCTCTTCACCTCCTCGTTTCTCATTCTATCGAACCTTGTAACCCATACCATACTTTTCAGATATTTCATCTCAAACACATCAAAACTTTTCCTTTCTGCCTCTCTTAAATTCTAGATCTTCTCTCTCTCACTCTCTCTCTCTCTCTCTCTCTCTCTCTCTCTCTCTCTCTGTCTCTATCTATCTGTCTATCTATCTATCTATCTATCTATCTCCCTTACTAACGCACTTTGCCAATGATCGTTCATTGTTGCTTGATGTAACTGGGAGATATGGTGGGAAGGATTTTTTTTTCTTTTTTTTTTTTACTCTGGGAGTAGAAGTCCACCAGAAGGAATCTGAATCCTTGATCTTCAAGAAGCTCTTCGTCCTGGCATATGGTTCCCGCCTCTCGGGACACAGGAGCACAACAACCCGAGAGCCCGGAGCATAAAGAGGTGAGCGTGGCGTGGCCCAGTGCTTAGCAACCTGTTTGGGGGAGGAGAGGAGTGCAGGGTGATTACCTGTGTTGGGGGCAGATAGACAGCGAACATGCCTGATTTACTGCAACTTGATTATACGCTGGAACTGAGCGGGAACACGCACATGCGCTCGAACGACTGCCTCAATGGGCGGCCGCATGCGCGTGCAGAAGCTCTTGTGGTTCGCCTGTTGATGTCATCAAGGTACAAACCTGAAGGGGTTATTACACTGGGTTTAGGGGGGTTATCACACTGGGTTTAGGGGGTATCACACTGGGTATAGGGGGGCTATCACACTGGGTTTAGGGGTTATCACACTGGGTTTAGGGGGGTTATCACACTGGGTTTAGGGGGTTATCACACTGGGTTTAGGGGGTTATCACATTGGGTTTAGGGGTTATCACACTGGATTTAGGGGTTATCACACTAGGTTTTAGGGGTTATCACACTGGGTTTATGGGGGTTATCACACTGGGTTTAGGGGGTTATCACACTGGGTTTAGGGGTTATCACACTGGGTTTAGGGGGTTATCACACTGGGTTTAGGGGGTTATCACACTGGATTTTAGAGGTTATCACACTGGGTTTAGGGGGTTATCACACTGTGTTTAGGGGGGTTATCACACTGGGTTTAGGGGCTATCACACTGGGTTTAGGGGTTATCACACTGGGTTTAGGGGGTTGTCACACTGGGTTTAGGGGGTTATCACACTGGGTTTAGGGGTTATCACACTGGGCTTCCACGACCTTCACCAGCGCCGACAGTTGAGATTTTGAGTAAAAATCCTCAAACGCTGAAAAAACTTTTCAACTAGACTACCCTCAACTATTTCGAGTCCAACAGTAGCCATTGCAAGGTGAATTTCCATAATCATATTCTAAATTCTCGTTAATACGGGGCTAGTTTAGTAGTCGCTAGTGCTAGCTGCGAGTTAACTGAAGGGACTAACACACTGGGCTTCACTAACGCCGACAGATGAAGTGTTCGTTCGAGTAAGAACGACTTTGGTTACAATATTTTAATTTTCAAATTTCCAAATACCAAATCATTTTTCCGTTAGATATTGCGAAGCTGAGTGATGAGCTAAGAGATTGTAGGTCTATATGAATATTAAACATACGGTTGAAATGTTTTATAGAAGTCTAGATTTCTGCAATTGAAGTCATATTCTAGTTATTCAAATGGAGGTTGGAGGTAGAATGTCGGAGGAAAAATAGCCCAGTGTGATAAGCACTGTATCCCCTTCAGAACGGGAACTTGTTCCATAAGTTTTATTCTGGCGAATTTCAGATATTTTCAGTAAGTTGGGTATTGATTGATATGCACATTAACTTTCAAAATCATAGATGCATTTATTTTGTTCTATTTTCGCTAAAACCAGACTATATTTGAAAGGAATAGGACAGTGGAAAATTTGGAAAAAAAATCGTCGGAAAAAAGCGAGACTTTCCTATGAAGAACATTATGCAAAAATTTCTTGAAGGATGTGCTATTTGTTTCGACGATTATGATTTGTCAATCAAATAAATATCAGTCTGTATCAAATCACCTAAAAATACCTTGTATTTAAACGTCTTAAAACAAAAACAAAAAACGAAATGAGCTTTTGAACTTTTGACATTTGAGTAGTCTTTCTCCATTAAAACTTAAGCAGAAATTTGCCGACCGTCAAACTTTCTTGCGGCTAAAATATCCACAGTATAATTCACTATTTGGCTCTCTCTCTCTCTCTCTCCCTCTCTCTTTCTCTCTCTCTCTTTCAGCATTCAACTCTTTCATTCATATTTCCTTAACGTGGGACATCTCTTTCTGAAACTCAAATCTCTTGGTATATAGACAGCAATTTGCACATTCCAAAGGCTGTTATTCTGAAATGATACCACTATTACACATATTCCTGAGTTTAGATCTTCCAAAGCTTCGGTCATGTGGCTAAAAATAAATTTCCTCTAGATACCATGTTTTTATATATGTATTTCGGTTGACTCCAAAGACTATATGAAATTCTTCGACTATCTAGTCTATTTTAAGAGGGACACATTCTATTCCATTATACTTTCTAAAATCTCTACTTTGGGTTTCAAGATTGTTCACTATCTTTGATTTTTCTCATCATTTGCTGAATCAACAGCCGAACTATTGTAAACTTAAACTATGCAAGCCAGATTGTCTTGTAAACAGTTATAGACCCAATATACGAAATCTCTTCCATAATAAAAGAAAAAAAGTCTACATAATCTTTAGCATAAATAACAATATATCTGGACTGAACACAGACCAGCAGATCTACACGGCTGGCATAATACCGGCCTCAGACATCGATAATCACAAGTGTCTCTTGACAAAATGATGTGGGTTTCACACAGTCAGTAGTTCAAACGGTGTAGTGAGGGTGAGGCTTAGGGAACGTAAGAATGTATTTTGTATTTTAACCCACACATATCAGTTGTATATTATTAGTGAACTGACAGAACGTTGGCTTTGGAATGTGATTTTTGTGAGGGTCGATAACAATACCGGTTCGATACTGTCAAAAATATGGAAACTTAATGCAATATCACCGATCTGTTTTGAGCTACTGGACAATTCCACTGATCTTAGGGAAATTGTTTTCCGAAACAGAGGGTACTCAAGTGCTCATTGACCGTTTCAGAGGATTATATAGAATTCTAAATGAGCATGGTTGAGCTGAAGTGTTGTCCACAGTTCTAGGTTCCGAAAGTTTCTAATACACCGGTGTAGTTAGTATCGAAATAATGTAGAATATTAGTCGACAAATTACTTGTGGGCATTGCGGATTATCGCACACACACACACATACACACACACACACACACACACACACACACACACACACACACACACACACACACACACACACACACACACACAGTGGTATTGTTCTCGACCGCTAATTAAGTCCCGCCCAGGGCTGTGTGTGTGTGTAAAGTCTCAACATTATCCATAAGTTGAACCACATATAAGTTCTGCTGAAAAGGACTACAGATAGTAGTCGAAATATACAGTTTTTCCTGTACTTCCGATATTATTTCTCCGATAGTGGGTTTAAAGTGAACATTTACAAATGTGTTATAACATACCAGTTTCCTAAGCTTTGATATGTTTCTCCAATATAGGCACCGTCACAACCTGTATTATTATTTTTCACCTTTGGGTAAGGGAAGTGAGTCAAGTAGGGAAGAAAATGTAAAGGGCGCAGATTGACAGGTGTTTACAGAAGAGGAGGCGGTAAGAGGAAGATGGGCAGAGTATTTTAGAGAACTGTTGAATGTGAGGGGAATAGGGAGGAATTGGTGGTAGCAGTGGAAGGTGCTAAGAAAATGGCGGTAATGGTTGAGGAGAATGGAGGAGAAACAAGAAAAGATGAGGTGCAAGTAGTTATGATGAGAGCAAGGAAGGCACCTGGGTTGGATAGGTGTCTTGCGAAGTGTTTGAAAAGGGAAGATACAGTAATAGTGGACTGGCTAGTGAGATTGTTTAATGTATGTCTAATCGAGGATAGAGTGTCGGAGGACTGGAGGAGTGCCTATATAGTTCTTCTTTACAAGGGAAAAAGAGACAAATGTGAGTGTAGTACTCTCAGCGGGCTCAGTTTGCTGAGTGTATGGGGAAAGCATATAGGAGGATTTTAATTGAGAGGATTAGGAAAGAAACAGAGGGAGTAATTGCTGAAGAATAGTGTGGGTTTAAGAAAGGTAAGTGTTGCGTGGTCAGATATTTGTAGTAAGGCAGATACGTGAGAAAGCTTTAGGAAAAGGTAAGGATGTTTTTTGGGCCTTTATGGACTTGGAAAAGGCTGACATGGTATACAGAGAGGAACTGTGGGAGGTATTGCAGATATATGGGATTAAGGAAAGCTGTTAAGGGAACTGAAGAGCGTTTACAAGAGTAGTAGAGCCTGTGTTAGAATTAGAAATGGAGAGATAGAGAGTTGTCTGAGGTAAAGGTGGGACTGCGAAAATTATATGTCATGTCGGCGTGGCTGTTCAATGTGTACATGGATGGGGTGGTGCAGGAGGTAAGGGATATGGTAATGGCCACGGGACTGAAGATGATTAAAGAAAACGGAGAAAAGTGGGAGGTGAGCCAGTTGT
The DNA here is from genome assembly GCF_046742065.1 of Oratosquilla oratoria. Classification (NCBI taxonomy): domain Eukaryota; kingdom Metazoa; phylum Arthropoda; class Malacostraca; order Stomatopoda; family Squillidae; genus Oratosquilla; species Oratosquilla oratoria. The sequence goes on along the minus strand of NC_134782.1, from coordinate 63,509,896 downwards.
TGTTTGCTGACGACACTGCAATTGTGGCAGGGTCAGAGGGGACATTAAGGGAGTTGGTGACAGAGTTTGGAATGGTATGCGATAGGAGAAGGTTGAAGGTAAATGTAGATAAAAGCAAGGTGATGGGATGTACAAGGGGAGAGGATAGAACCGAGTTGGAAGTGAGTCTTAAAGAAGAGAGGCTGTAGGAAGTGGATAGCTTTAAGTATTTGGGGTCGCATGTGGCAGGAAAGGGAGGAGTGGAGGTGGAGGTAAATTGTAGACTGAAAGAAGCAAGTAAATGCTTTGGGGTGGGAGTTATAAATGCGATTCCTAACAACCTTTTTATCTCTAATGTAATTATAGAATTCTTTGGGATTCTCTTTATTCTATCTGTATGTTTTCCCTCTACTCTTACATGTATATATATATATATATATATATATATATATATATATATATATATAATATATATATATATATATATATATATATATATATATATATATACTTGAACTCGACGGATATTATCATGAATATTGTATTACAAATCTTTTGGTAGGGGTGTTTCAGCCGATTAGTATACTTCGTATTTGTAGCTTTAGCCAAAAGCTTCTTTTTATATTTAAGAAAATATGAGGGTGATATGAAAGGTGGTGGGGACGTGTTTATGGAGAGGGGTTGGAAAGAGTTAGATTAAGGAAAATAGGGCTTATTTGAATCCCCTCTATTCAAACGTTAGCTAACAGCCGAGGCAAATAGCTTAGCACTCATTAGAAAATGACGTATGAATTATGTGATCTATCATTCTGAAAGGATTCACTCTAGAATTGTTTATTCATTTAATATCGTCTGGACTCAGCAGAACAAAATCGAAAAATGCACGTTGCCCTGTTGAAGTCCGTATGAAGCGGGATTGCATACCGTATATTAAGTCAGGGTGGGGATACTTAGGAAAGGGATTTTATTTTTCATTCGGGAAGGGAATTTGATATCCAGATGAAAGAATTTGTGTAATGATAGCTCACGTAAAAGTAACAAAGAAAGAAAAAATGGAAGGAAAAAATGTTTGGTGTTGGTCTTACTAAATTCTATCAAATTCGTTACTGGCCTCAAGAAGTTGAGATATTATTTCAATTTGTTTCAGAAAAAGTTCATCAGTTGAGTCAAATAGCCTACCGTTGGTCAGAACATAACCTTCCATACACCCAAGGATCTAAAATCGATGGGTGCCGCAGTTGGGAGGGTGACTTGGGCGTAGATAGCTGATAATTAATCCTTTATAGCAGTAGTTCTTAACCCCTGGGTCTCGACCCAAATTTGGGTCGCCAAGCCATTTTATTGGGTCACTAAGGGTTTGCAGAAAATAATTATTTTCCCACTACAAATATATTATAATTGTATACTGTAATAATTAAAATACATGATGCCTAGTTTTAGGATTCTAAGCAGACCATGATTAAATAATTTTGTTTCAGTAACCCGCTTTTAATAGCATAATCATATTACTTATAAAGACAATTCATATATCTATGTAGGCTTGGGTCGCGATGCTTGATTTGTGCAAAATTTTGGGTCGCTGCCAAAAAAGGTTAAGAACCACTGCTTTATAGGATGCATGTAGGTCGGTGGGAGGGTAAGAAAATGGCGAAGTCTGTTGCTAGGAAGGTAGGATGCTCGGTAGTCCCAATGAGTAGGTGAATGGTCCGTGTTCATTCCTTGACTGTACAGATCCTCTGAACGACGCCAAAGAGTCCGTTTACATCTTTACCTAACAGTATTAGAAGTTCATAATCTCTAATGCTGTCCGGTAAGATGTGATCAGAGCTCGTGTCTAGATGTGGAGGTCATATGTGATGACCGATGACTGAAGCTTCAGGGTTCAGTTGGTGACCGTTGGATGGACGTTTGGTGACTGCTGGGTAGTAGCTTGGTCACTGTTTCATAACCTTGTTCGAGTGACCTTTCCGTTGTCGTTAGAAGCAACTGGTTATCTGTAATGAAAGCTTTGAATAACCCAAGTCCCGCGCAGAAAAAGGTTTGGTAATGCTTCCAGGAAAAACTCAATACACTTCAGGAACATATTTTTATTGATACATACATACATATACCAAGGCTTTTTTCCCCCTTACAAGGGGGGTAGCCAAAAAGAAAAAGGCATAAAATCATTCCCACCCATTCCATCCCTGAAAAAAAAAAAAAAAAAATCCGAAGGGATTTTTATTAATATACCGTATAATTACTGTCCCGTGGATACATGACAACTATCTACAGTCAACTGAGAGACAAGTACACAACTTGAGGTTGTTTCTTCTCTAAACTGATTAATGTGGTAATTGGAAACATATCAAGGGAGTTAAAGCAGGTCCCCTGGAATGGGTGAGAGATTTGTAAAGGATATGAAGTCAAAATAAAGGGAAATAACTCAAGGAGTTCCACAGGGATAATTATTGTCAAAGGAAAGTAACATAATGGATGGAATAAAGTTTCACTAAATTATATATTAACAGACAATGTTAAGACCATAAAGAGATTAAAACACGATGGATATTGTATATTGCTGGAGGAGGATGTAGACAGAATTTATGATTCAATCAAAAGGTGGAAAATAAACTGTAATTAAAAGATGCAATACATTGGATATGGGTAAATACGAAGAGGGTAAAGCGCGCGCGCGCACACACACACACACACACACACACACACACCTCCCTCTTCTTCACCTTCTAATAATCTTCATACTGCTTTTTCCTCCTCCTCCTCCTCTTTCTCCTGAGACTCTTCCTTTTCTAACATCTTTGTATCATCTTTGTTTTTCCTCCACGTACATCTTCACTCTTCTCAGTGGCACTTCGCCCTTCTCCCTTTGCGTATCCTTTCCTCTTTGACTTCCTTCCTCCTTCCATTCTCTCTTCTCCTTTTCCTCTCAATTCGTGCTGTTTCTCTGACAGGAAGATTCGATGTCTTTACTTCTTACCGTAAGGAATCGATTAATTTAAGTTGAATGCGTTCTGGTATTTATCGCTTGGACTTAGATTTGATGTACTCTCTCACTTTCTTCACAAGCCTTCTTCTCCGTGACTGTCATCAAGCCCCTTGCTTATGAACCTCTGTCCAACTCAACTGAATACACAACTGTCTCCTGAGTCTCCTTACCTTCTTCTTGCTATTTCGATTTCATTTCTAATCTCCCTCTTATGTTACGCTGATGGCACAATCGGAAGCGTACTAGTTTCGGATTCGCTTAGTCGTGGGTTCGAATCCCGCACTTCTCTCCGATTCCTAACAGTGACTCTTACCTGCCGTAACTGTCAAAGCGCATAGGGCAAAGGTGATGGCTTCGGCCGTAGTTACGTGCCTCATGGCGTAGACTATTCACCTCCATCACTTACTGACAACACACACCCTAACACACATTACCCCCTTCCACCACCCCGCCTCCCCCCCCACAGCAACAGTAATCATAGTGATGATTTGCAAAACCTCTCGCACATTTCTTTCTCGTCTCTCTGTCTCCCTCCTTCGCTTATTCTCCTCTCCATTTTACTTCCTTTCTTGCCCTTACTGTTGTCTCAATAGGTGCAGAGCACAGGATGTGTGCTGAAACATATAAATAGCATAATTACACTTACGATCGATCGTCTACCTCTTCAAAACGTTGTTGCACTTTATCAATTTTTGTATCGGCGGATCCTGAATATCCTCCTCAACTGAATAAAATCGCCTGACGGCATAATATTGAACAAAACACTACATCAGTATGTGAAAGGGCTATCACACTGGGCTTTCACGGGACAGTTGAGAGTTCGTTTGAGTAAAAACGACTTCGGTTAAGATATTTAATTTTTCAACTCTTAAATATCAAATTATCTTTCCGACATATATAGCAAAGTTGAGTGATGAACTGAAAGATCGTAAACTTATACGAATGTTAGTCATACTGTTGAAATGTTCTTGAAGAAATCTAGATTTGTGTAAGCAAAGTCATATTCTAGTTGTTCAAATGGAGTTTGGATATTGGATATGGGAGGAAAAATAACCGTCTATTAACTCCTTAAGATCCTGAGTGTTGAATCGAAATGCACGACGCCATCTTAAGACAATTTGTAACTTAGATCTTCAGTAGTGTCGGGCACAGCCTAGCTATGGTACATCATATAAACACTGGTAGCTAGTCTTCATGCTGTAGTTTCAGTGTGTTCAGTGTATTTACGTAAATCTGATTTGGGTAGGCACCTGTGCACATTCTACTTGCTCTATCATCATCCAGTTCATTTTATTATTTGTTTAGGTTCTATCATATTAAGTACTTATATTTTGAATCTGACAAACATTTTTTTTTGAAACAAGGATTGGGGAAATAACAGGAAGACTGCAGGGTGATTTTGGCTTGTAGATCTAATCGTAAGAGATGTGTATATCGAAAGCGTGATCATATGCCCGTCTTAAAGCATGGCTGTAGAGTTATTTAACACGTAATCCTTAAATACATTCATCCAGCGTATAGTCTTTGAGCATTATGGAAACAGTCAAACTTATGCTATGGTGTTAAAGTCGACGCGCAGCATGGATCATGCAGCATGGCGTTTCAGGAGGTAGCATGGGAGCAGTACAGACAAAGATTGTGTGGTGAATTAATCACTGTCGTAGCATAACTAAGAACACCAATCCTTAACAATCAGCATGAATGCATCACATGCTATGATCGTAGCATACGTTCTGCAAGGTGCATGATGGGTGCAGCATAAGAAAGGCATGTATCGTTAAAGACTGCAATTGATGGACCTCAGCCAAATGCAACAGGTTCTCTCCTCTTCCTCCCACCTCCCCTTTCCGTATATCTCCTCCCACATCCTCCCTTCCAAGTTCATCCTGAACCGGCTACTGGGTGTGTGCATAGAGCTTGTACGTGTGTACATCTGTGTACAGTATGTGCACTTATGTGAGCTTCCCCCGCTACTTTTGGTGTACAACTTGAGCGTGTATATAGAATGTGTACATATGTACAAAGGCGGATGTACCACAGCAAGAGGTACGTGTACTTTTTCTTGTTGCCCATTTTTCATATTTTGTCTAATACCATGCTATTCATTTCATATCGATGACACTACTCTGAACAAAAGATGATAAAAGTGTGTGTGTGTGTGTGTGTGTGTGTGTGTGTGTGTGTGTTGCTTTACACGTCTGGTAGACTCACTTGCTTCAGTCATATTGGCTGATCAAACTTTTTACCCTGAAACACTGCACGTTCTATTTTTCATGGTGAACGAACGCTGGGCTTCTATATTTGGTAGCCGAATTAGAGCCTGCGGTTAACTATGCCTCAATGTCCCAGATTGAGGTCGTCTACTCATTAGTAAAACTCCTGAGTGACAATGATACCCCGCAACAGTCTATAAGGTGTACCAGGTCAGCAAATACACCAGGTCATGGAAGCTCGAAGCTCACATTTTTCCGTCTGGATAAATAAATATTCATTTGGGTCTGTACAGAGGGTGAGTGGTATTAGTCTCATTAGTTCGCTTTCTTCTCCTCCGAATGATCATCACTATTATTCTCCTCCTCTTCTTTCTTCTATCCTCCTTCACACGCTTACTCTTTTTTATCCTGTTAATTATTTATCTTTGTCTTCTCTATCGTTCCACCATTTTTTTCGCTCCTTTTGCTACGCCATGTTTTCTTACTCCAACCCCAACTCCACCTACTCCCTTCTTCTTTCCTGCTCCACTTCCCCTCCACCAACCTGTCCTTCGCAGTATCCTCTCCACCTCTCCTAACTACCTCTCTTCTCCTCATCCTTCCTCCGTCTTTGTCATAAACCTGATCCCCCCACCTCTTTGTGGTCATTACCTCCCTCATTCACCTCTCGCTATCGCCTCTCTACTCCACCTCTCTTGTCCCATTTCTCTCTTCACGTAGTTCCTCCACCTACACGTCTTCACCCCATCCACCCTGAGCTCCACATATCCACCCCGGCCTTCCTCCACTTGCTCCCTCCCCAGGGGTGGAAGAGCTAATTGCTGCCCGAGTCTAATTGACGGAACAGCTCACGGTGATTAGTAAAGAGGAAAAAAAAAAAAAAAAAAAAAAAAAAAAAAAGTATTTTGGGGGAAGTCCGCTGGAGGTGACTGAAGACCAGAATCTTACTGTGAAGTCGACTGAATATCATAACTCGAGAAAAAGAATCAGTCAATTAGCCAGTCAGTCAGCGAACCAGAGGTAACTTCGCTTTTTGGGATTCGGTTATTACCGTCTCCGCTACCGAAGAGATAAAATAAAATAGTATGACGGCAGCCAGGATAGAAATAAAATAACACAATACGGAGCGACTTGCAGACTCCCAGGTCTGATTCCACTGACAGAAAATGGGATTTCCGAAGTCTCAGGAGCCACGCTGACATTCTTGAGAGTTTTTCCTCATTCTTCCTTTCAGGTACTTCCCCTGAGTAAAGATCATTATATAATTTCTGTCCCAACAAGAAGATCACCAAGGAAAGAAGTCTCGCAAGGAATAATCGTTTGTCGCTTCATGGCCGGTAAAAAAAAAAAAAAAAAAAATCATCATGGCCGGTACATCATCCTTCACTCTGATGGAGACGGCTCCAACAGACAATAATAGAAAACGGGAACAGAAATCCAACAGGATCCAAACACCGCATCACCTTAATTGTTTAGTAATTATCGATCTATTGTAAATTTAATCAATTAAATAATTAGGATCTGAAATGATAAATAATTGATCCATAAGCTTAACTCGATGGTAAAACAGGTCTAATGAACAAAGCGATTCCAGTTGATAAGCGTCACACTTGATGTTGGAGGTGGAGGGGGACCTATGCACGTTAGTGATGGTCAATCAAAGATAACCCCATCACGAGAGGGCCAATTACTGGTCGCAAGTTGCGTGTTCAGGGCTCCCGTTGACGATGTACAGTTAAGTATAAGGTCGCGATTGACAGGCTAAGTTGATGGACGAACTATCTTAGACAGAATACTGTCTACAATGTAATCACAGCACTGAAAGGAGCTACACTTGAGATATGTATTAATGCCCATCATCACTTCAGCTCGTTCGTTTCCATGACAACACCTGGGCCTATGACGCGCTTTTTAGAGTATCACTCCAGATATGAAGATCTGTTATAAATTGTCGTATACCGCGCAGTAAGGGGAAGATAACGTGATAAATCAACGTATTAAACCCATCTTCATCAATATACTGACTACGATAAGTATCTTTCGAGATGGCGAAAGGCGATTTCATTCATCAGGGGGAAACTGCTAATGGTTTGATGTATCAAATTCAGATTCATCCGATAAACACGCCATGTCTCCGGCTTTCATCGACATTGGTGGGTCGAGGTTGGTGGTGGGTGCTGCTGCTGCTGCTGCTGCCAGGAAGAGGAAAAGATTTGGCAGCCGGCTGGGTCTTTCAACCGTCAACTAAGATGCGGGTTATGTGTGTGTGTGTGTGTGTGTGTGTGTGTGTGTGTGTGTGTGTGTGTGTGTGTGTGTAAGATTCACCACGGTATTGGATCACGTGTTGGACTCATGATCGACAGCTATTTCCCTCCCGGAAGAGATCTCAGAGCTCATATATGACCGATCTATAGGTGATACGGTGATCTTACACGAACACATACCCCCAGCTCCCCACCTACGAGAGTTGGAGTAACGACTCGCAGAGCAGCGATACTGAAATTATTTCAGCCCTGGGTGGGATTCGAACACGGACCTCCGTAGTGGCAGTCGGGAACTCTACCAACCGCGCCAACGAGTCGTGTATTGTGTGTGTGTGTGTGTGTGTGTGTGTGTGTGTGTGTGTGTGTGTGTGTGTGTGTGTGTGTGTGTGTGTGTGTGTGTGTGTGTGCGGGTGTGTGTGTGTGTGTGTTTGTGGACAATCTTTCACCGTTCAACCATATGTTTAACCAATCATAGGGGCTTCATGTTCCTTGACCTTCAAACTCTATACCCATACTCGCCATATGGCACCAAAAGAACTCATTCTATCAACGAGGTGAGAACACCAGTGAGGAAGAACCTTAAAGCAAGTCTCTACATTGTCAAACGACTTGCAAACTTAGCATAGAAAGACGCTCCCGTCGCTACTAAAGAACGAAAGAAAACAACAACAACAACAACTCAAATGGGCAGTAAGGAATGCAGACGGACTTCGTGATGTCTGGATTCAGTAAGCGTTGGTTGGCTGTCTCCTTTGTGTTGTGCGCATGCGCTCACACCCTGTCCGTTGTGCTGGTCTCGGTTCTAAAGGGTAGCTTCTGCCTTGAGCCTCACATGATGGGCTACCTAGGTGTCATATGGATAAGATGGTATGTGAATGCTTGTGACCTTTCTGGATGTATTAGGGGTAGGGTGTGTTTAAATTTGTTTATCAACTAAATGTTTAGTTGGAAGACTCTTATGTGGACACAAATCAGTCTTTCGCCAGACTCCGAGTACAAAATAACAAGAAACTGACTGAATATCGGCTACGGACTTGGAATAGGAGAGGTAACTTTCACAATACTGTTTGTAACGCTGACGTCGCAATACGAGCCTTGAAAATGTTCCATGGGAAAGATTGTGCCACGTGCCACGTGTGTTTGTCATGGCACAGGAGCTGATAGCAGTGCTGGTGACTGACCTCAGTGAAAGGTTCTTGTTTTTGTTTGCCTAGCCGGGCGGTTAGTTACCTGAGTATACGTGCGAGTTGACGACGGGGGATGGTTAGGATAACTTCCAGAACATTCATTTTGTACGTCCCGCATAGTATAATGGCAGCGTCCTTGCTTTAATATTAAGATTTCTATCAGAAATTGTCATAGCCGCCGTCTAATTTTTTTTTTACATTAATCATATTTTATCATCACACACCCATAGATAAAGAAAATAAAGAAAACAGTCATCCCATAAAAAGTTAAATAGATAAGTAGATAGAGAAATCTGGTGTAGTCTCTATGGCTATAGCGTATTTCATGAAAAAACTAATAATTAGCAACCTCTCCCATAGCTATCTTAATTTGTATTTTCTCCTTGCAAATAAAAATATTATTTTGTTTTTCTAAGGACTAGAAATCGTTGAGAAATGCCAAAATATTTTCTCCACTTTTATCAGATTTCAAATATAATATTATTTTAACTAAAATAAGCTAAACTCTTCTAAACTTTTATTCATAAGAATGTCGACATTTTGGAAACCCAGGAGTGGCAAGGTACGTCACACAAAGGCGACTTCAGTGAGCTGCTCACTCACCTCCGTGCACTCACGAACCAACGAACACACGCAAACACATAAACGCACAAAATCACACACACAAACGCTTTTTATATGCATAAACATGTGCTTCTATGTACTGTACATACATATGCGTACATGTTCATAGTCGTTTAGACCAAGTATGTTTGTCTTGACTTTGTTCTAAGAGAGTGGTGTTGATTGAGATGAAACTTTCAGGACACGTTAATCACTACTTAATAATTATTCTTAGAAGAAAGGGACCTATAGAAAAATATATAATCGTCGAAAGTAGTCGTGGTTATTTTGTTATACATTCTTTGATATTGCTTTGTCATCCCTGGAAGAATTCAACCGTAGACTTATCGTCACATCTGTACAAAATCACATGGTATATTAGCTAGCGTGTCTAGTATTGATATACATTATCTAAATTTACTGAAAGCAAGCGCTTGAATCTAGAAAAAAACATTCACATGGAGCCTAAAATGGGACCCAAAAATCAGAATCAGTAAGTGTGGTTTGATATACAAAGAGATAGATATGAAAAGGGGGAACAATAAATAAAATAAATAAAACCCATGATCTAAATGACTATATAATCAACACAGAAAGCCGTTTTCCTGATTACTAAACCTAGAAATGTTTTAGTTGCACTGACAAAAATATAGGGAAAGTATTACTAAATAGACACTTCTTGTCTGCCCGATATATTAAAAAAAAATCTGAAAAAAACGTATATATAACTCTAACCTGGGAAGCCCAAATGACACTATAAGAAATTATACCTGCAAGAATTGTCATTATGAGGGTTTGAACAGAGAAAATCAACACTGAGGAAGAAACGATAATAGTCACTATGTATATTATATCAAACAATTAAAATAATTAATTAGAATGCCAGATATGTATATTAAGATGATAGCATGGTGTATGAAGAAATGCAAATATCAACCTAGAAAATACATTGATGGATAAAACAATTGAAAGCAACAAATATGGTTATAAACAAATGTAACAAAGGGCTAAGTCAAATAGGTATTTCAACCGCAAAATAATTTACAATATATATATATATATATATATATATATATATATATATATATATATATATATATATACATATATACATACATACATATATATACCTGATCACTAGCATAAATGATGAGGAAAGGAGAGAGGGATGGAAGAAGCAAGTTTTTATCCACAATAACATTTGGCGACATTGCAACGCATGCGCGCAGTCACAAGCACACACACATACGCACAAGAGCGCACACACACACACAAACACACACACACACACACACGCAAGTACGCAATACGCACTCACGCACACACACATACATGTTAACGCACACACACACCTCACATATAAACACACACATACATAAACGCAAACACACACATACATCAGCACGATATTTTCCGAACTCCTGAACATGATTTTGTTAAATATCCGTTGTTGAATTTCCCTTCCGCCAAAACCTCATCCAAATTTACGCCAAGTTCAAGGTTGAATTCAAGTTCACAAACTGTGTCAAAGTTAGAGCCCAGATACCTGGGTCCTTGGTCATTATTTTTACAAATAATGAACGTAACTTGTGGAATACTTTTCTGTCTAGCACCATCGACGTCAACGGCGTACAAATGCATCGGCAACATGGAGTAAATGTGTTTCACTCGCTTTGACATTGGTGTCGGGACGTCAATTAAGAGCGGCGTATTCATTTCTTCATCTCTTCCTCATACTTTAGTCAACTATCCCTCTCCTCTTCCACCTCTCCACCCTTCCTTCCTACGTGGAGCCTTGCAACTTACTCAATCACGGATAAGAAAATAAATGAATGAAAATGAATGAATAATATTAAGTGTGAAATCGAAAACAAACGCTCATTACTAATAAGACGAACAGATAGAAAATAAGAAAAATTAATGACTAGAAAAATTCGAATTACGTGTTTTTCGTAACCATTGTGGCAACGACGATATTTTTAATGTATTACTCCCTTGTCAATATGACACTGGTAATTTTTCATAACTGTATGAAGGAGAATGACAAAATTCACTGGGAGTCGTTCGTAGCTCACCTCACTGAAATGGAAACGAATGTTTATGGATCATTA
>NC_134782.1:63491053-63496053 GCF_046742065.1 Oratosquilla oratoria | reverse complement strand
GCTGATAACCACACAGATACGGCTACTTGTCCCTGAGCTTACTATATAATATATGATAATTGGAGAGGCACGCCTGGATGGCCGGTGGAGGTTTTGTCCCTAGTGCGGACGAGTAGGAATAACCCTTGGCCCTTGATGTCGTCCCTCTCTTCTCGAAGAAAACGCGGGAAGACAAGCATCGACGGTGGTAGGGTTGGCACGTCTGTTCATTCGTATCTCAGCCACGTTCTACTTGCTATCTGGTCATCCCGATGCCGCGTGCGTGCAACGCTGTCTGTGCCTATCTCTATGCGTCTTTTTTCTTTATATATGTGGAGGAGAGGCACGTAATTTCACATATTTACTTACGCGAATGAATTCATAACCGTAGCCATGTGTGTGTGTGCGTAAACTAGGAAGTGACTTGATACAGGTCTTTAAGATTTCACAGGGAACTGACAACATCAAAGGTGACAACATTTTCACTCCGAGTGAGAATTAGACAAGAAATGGTGGTTTCAAACCGTCAGGAAATATATTTAATTTGGAAGTGGGTAGAAACAACTTCGGCAACCGTGTAGTTAATGAATGGAATAAACTTACTGCAGAGGCAGTGCAATGTAGTTCAGTTCGAAGCTTTAAGATTCGTATAGATAAAAAAAAAAAAAGCAAGATGCTGTACTGCCTGCCATTTATTTTATATCATTTGTTTGTTATTATTTGTCGATTTATTTATTATTAGGTTACTTATCATTATTTATCTGTCCATTTATTATTATCTACTATTTACCTGTTTCTTTATTATTCAACTTTACCTAATTATTTTTATTTTTTATTTTCATTTTCTTATTATTATTCATATCGTTACTATTTTATCTATCTATTCATCATTATTATTTTTTTCGTATCCTGCCTAGTTATGGGCCAAAAGGTCTCCTGTCGGCATGCTCTTTATCTGTAATCCTTTTGTAATGTATTTGTGCGTAATCACTCTGATTGAATGTCATGGGACTGCGGTAACCTCGATTTTCTTATAAGCTTAGCTCGTACTGCAAATTACTTTGAATTCTGAGCTTCTGTGTGTGGCATTCCCAGACCATAAGATGAGTAATACTAACTTAGAGCAGACATTGAGTATATATGACGTGCTATATTTGACGGTGACGTTTATCACATTTCTTAACAGCTGGTTTGCATCATCACCATACTCAGAGAAAGTAGCAGACACTTGGCGTCCGAATCAGCGTGTATGTGTGTGTGTGTAATAATAATAATAATAATAATAATAATAATAATAATAATAATAATAATAATAATAATAATAATAATAATAATAATAATAATGATAATAATAATGATAATAATAATGATAATAATAATAATAATGATAATAATAATGATAATAATAATAATGATAATGATAATAAAGTACGGTTTATTGGGTGTAGCAGCATTACTGCTGAAACTATACAGCCTATAGAATGATAAAATAATGAAATATAACAGTGTAAAGATGTTGTTACAAGCATAAAAAACAGTAAGCTAAGGAATAGCCGTGTTGTTATTGTTACTGTTGTTATTTTATTGTTGTTGATTAACTTCACAAACGTAGGTTGGGACTCTTCTTATACCGGTCGGTGCTCTGATCGGCTGTGTGTGTGTGTGTGTGTGTGTGTGTGTGTGTGTGTGTATGTGTGTGTTTACCTTGGTCTTTCACCTTGGTCTTTGGATCACGTGTTGGACTCGTGATCGACAGCTATTTCCCTCCCGGAAGAGAGCTCAGAGCTCATATGACCGATCTATGGGTAATGCTATGACCTTTCACACACACACACACACACACACCCAACTCCCCGCCCACGAGAGTCAGAGTAACGACCCGAAGCGCAGCGATACCCAAACAATTTCGGCCCTGGGCAGGATTCGAACCAGGTACTGCGAGCACCCCCGTACTTCGCGGTCCAGCGCTCTACCAACCGCGCCACCGTGTGTGTGTGTGTGTGTGTGTGTGTGTGTGTGTGTGTGTGTGTGTGTGTGTGTGTGTGCTTACCTAGTTGTATTTTACGGGAAGGGCAGCTATGCTTCATATCTCGTTTTATCTAGACTGTTTTTAAATTCGTTTATCCTTTTTAGTACACACCACATTCTCATCCAACTTGTTCCAAACGTCTATTACCCTGTGGGGAAAGCTGTTCTTTTTTAGGTCTCTTCTATAACTGTCTTTCTTGATTTTCTCTCCGTGTCCTCTTGTATCTCTACTATCCTATGTTATTAGATCCTCGTGTGTGTGTGTGTGTGTGTGTGTGTGTGTGTGTGTGTGTGTGTGTGTGTGTGTGTGTGTGTGTGTGTGTGTGTGTGTGTGTGTGTGTGTGTGTGTGTGTGTGTGTGTGTGTGTGCGCGCGCGCGCGTGGGGGTTGTTCCTAGATTAGAAAACGTAATACTGTATTCCACCTATTGTGAGAACTCGCCCTCGCCACCCACGCACATCGTGTCACCAACCATCGCAGGAAGTCTTCCCGAAGAGAAGAACATATTCGAAGAGGCCTCTGTCCAACAGAACTCATCTGGATGTGGTCCTGGTGGAGAAACTTCGGAAAGAATCAAATTACTTTTGCCAGTCTTCACAATCCATCAACATACACCATCTCTCCCAGAGTTGAATGTCTGTAGCGGATCCAAGGCATCTCTACCAAAGTCCAATCTTTCCATACCATTTGTTTATATAGAGTTGACATCCAGAGACTAGCTCCATCTACTTCCTTCTATTGCGTTATGGCAGAGAAATAGACCCTTATTCACACGAAAACAGACACCTTTTCCTGTCCATCTCCAACTCTTTTATTTTCCATATTGCCTTCATCTCCCCTTCTTCCTATCACTTCTTTGTCCCTTTTTTATTTATCTATTTTATCTACACACATCTCCTTACCCTCCCCTTCCCTCCCACCCACAAATCTACCCCTCTTTTCTCCTGTCCGTCACTATCTTCTATCTATTCTCCTGTCCTCTCCATCCCTTTTCTTCCTTTCATTTTATTCTTTTCCTTCCTTCCTATATCACGCTTTTGCTTCTTTCTCTTCCTGTACTCATTCTCCTCATCCTTTCCTTTACCCTCTCTTTCATTTTTCTTCCCCTTTCTCCCCCTATTTTCTCTTTGCGCATCTGCCTAGTGTAGGCCTTATGGTCTCTTGCAGTCTCCTTCATTCTTATGTTCTTATGCTTTTACTTTTTTCCGTTTTCTTTTCATGCACTCTCTTCCTTACCCCTCCTTCCCTCTTCTATTCTCATCTCTTTTCTTCTCTTTTTTCCCTCTCTCCCACTCTCTTTATCCTAACCCTCCTCTCCTATTTTTGCTACCTTCTCCTCTCCTCCCCTATTCTTCCCTCCGCCTTTTCTTCTCCTTCCTTTCTATTCCTTCCCTTCCTCTTTCCTTTCCCTTCCCTTCTCACCCTCCCTTTCCACTTCCCCCTCCTCCACAAACAGAGCATCCCCAGCTCATGTTTTCTCAGAGTTGCCAAGATCTACTCAGAAGGTGAGGAAGGACGGTTGGAGGGAAGGCGCAGAGGGCTGGCTTGCTTTTCGAACACATTAACAGACAGAGGCAGACAGACGGAGACAAATAGACAGATAGAGGCAGTCACAGAATGAGAGACAGGCAGACAACTGGAGAGTCAGAAAGAGATACAGTGACAGATAGACGGGAAATGGTGAGGAAATACGACGAACAGAAACAAATGGACAAGACATCTGAAAAAAGCAAAGGCTTATGATTTTGTGTGTGTGTGTGTGTGTGTGTGTGTGTGTGTGTGTGTGTGTGTGTGTGTGTGTGTGTGTGTGTGTGTGTGTGTGTGTGTGTGTGCGTGTCAGGTGCCAAAGTGCATGAATGCCATAGAGGAGTCATGACTGCTGATGCTGTTACGGAGGGTAGCGAGCCATCAATGATTGTCGAGAATGGGTTGCTTCGATCCAAATTCCAATTTCTATAGTAGGTTTCCAATTTAGATATTTAGTCTAACCAAGTTACGAAGCATTTCAAAAGTTTCTGTAACATTTTTTTTTTTTAAGTGATACGCGCAGATATCCGGACTTTGGATCGTTACATTGTCGTGGTTCGAAAAAGACCGACAGAAATGACGACATGACGACATGACGTTTCACCAAATGGTTCAAAGACCTCCGAAGTAGCGTTAGTTTCACGGGGCAAGTTCAAGCGCAAGTCAAGCATGCAAGTTACTTGCCGTGTGTAAAAACCTGGTTGACAAAGAAAAATGGACAGATTGCTAAATTCTTTTGTCAAGCAGATGTTTACACACGGCAATTAATTTGTAGCAAGTAACTTGCACGCTTCACTTGCCTCTCAACTTGCTCCGTGTAAACGAGGCTTTAGAGTAAATAAAAGGAAGTTGATTAGACCCTCTCCTAATGGAAAGGAAGGGTGAAAATAGGATTATACCTTCCTTGCCTTTCACGCAAAGAAAAAATAACAAAAAGACTAAAATAAAATTGATCTTCTTAAACAGATCATTCGAATTACTTTTGTGAGCTTCGAATCTACTCAAGGCAACTGAGAATCTTTTCTATTCGTCTTCTTTCCACACAAACACCTTTACTGTCTAAATTTGCATTCTTCTTGTCTTCTCTCCCGCCATCTTCTAATCATTATTATCTTAGTTTTCCATATCTTTCAGAATCCATTTCAGCTTTCCATATCTCTCAGCATCTTTACCTCAACTCTTTCCGTTTTCTTATTTTTCAAAGAAATCATCCATGAGCCACTCTATCGATCCTTTAAACTTGATCTACACAAGTATACTGTAATCCAAACTTACCTCCTTTGTTCGTCATTACTTTGTCAAAATATCGACATATGTGACAGAAAAAAAAAAAAAATGGAATATCTGTCCAGTAAAAGCTTGCCCGTTTTCAAATATTTTACCCATTTTTCTTCAAACTTTCTTCGTGAATCTAGTCAGAAGTTACAAGGATATTTTCTATAATTCTACTTGTGAACAGATGCTCAC
>NC_134782.1:63473553-63486053 GCF_046742065.1 Oratosquilla oratoria | reverse complement strand
GGAAGTGGTAGAGGTGGAGACGTTTAATTGAAGAAGAAGAGAAACGACATCAACAACAGCCGCATTTGTATCTTGTATTGCCCTAAATACCCTGTCAGGATACACCTCTCTTCTTCTCTCTCTGTCTCCCTCCGTCTTCCTCTCTTTCCTTACACAGTTATATGATTCACCATGGTCTTGGATCACGTGCTGGTCTCGTGATTGAAAAGTATTACCCTCTCGGATGAGAACTCAGAGCTAATATATTCTGCCGCGGCTTCTTACACATACACTTGCATGTGATTCACCATGGTCTTGGATCACGTGTTGGACTCGTGATCGACAGTTATTAACCTCAGAGCTCGTATGACCGATCTATGGGTAATACTGTGACCTTACACGCACACACACACACCCAACTCCCCGCTCACGAGAGTTGGAGTAAGACCCCGCAGCGCAGCGATACTGAAATTATTCCAGCCATGGGCAGGATTCGATCCCTGACCGCCGTAGTGGCAGCCGGGAACTCTTAGCACTGCGCCACGAGGTGTGTGTGTGTGTGTGTGTGTGTGTGTGTGTGTGTGTGTGTGTGTGTGTGTGTGTGTGTGTGTGTTTCCGGGTGCGCGTTTTTGTGTGTTTGTGTGTTTGAGCGAGTTTTGAGTGTGTGAATGTGTTTGCGTACATGTATGATTACGTATGTCTGCGTGTCTTTGCTCCCCCGTGTGTGTGTGTGTGTGTGTGTGTGTGTGTGTGTGTGTGTGTGTGTGTGTGTGTGTTTGTCTGTTTGTATGTGTGTGTAATATAACGCTATTCGACGGTGATGCTGTTCATAGTAACACCTGGCAAGCCTGTTCCCTATGTGGCACTAATTGCAATATAATTGTCTTACCACAGTAACCATCTTAAACAAAAATAAAGCGAATATTATACTGAACAGCGGCAAGAAATACAAAGAAATTCAAGAAAAACAAATCAAAACTCTTCACTAACGCACTGCTATCTAAAACGATTTTAAAAACTTAAGGCAATGGAAGATTTGTGTTATCAATATTATCTATATGCATAAAATTGTTGACTTTGTTGCTCACATTTACTCATATGAACTCCATTTGGGAGTTGACTTCTTCAAGTCAACTCCCAACGCGACCTACTTGCAATGAGAGGGAAGTATTAATCATTCTCATATTGTGTTTCTCCTCAAAGTTAACGGCCATAACGTCTCTGCCGTTTCTCGGGTCTATTCTAAACTTCTTAATACACGATTCACGCGGCAAGTTGTTCTTTCTTTTGTATCAAATATCAAATTCTCAGATAACCAATATGTTTCTGTTTTCCCATGGTCCATTGTATGATTACTGTCACTAAATAAATATTCAGGTTCGTAGTCTGAATTCTATAAAGCTGATAAAAATATTTTCAGTGTAAAAATTACATAAGCTTATGAAAATGAACGCTTCTCTTAATAAACTGGTGAATTTCAGGATGTAAATAGCTCTTTTCTGATTAACGACAAATCGTACTACATTGTATTTTCCAATCTTATTTATCATAATTTTACTAACATTACTATATTTACTTTAGTATTC
The DNA here is from genome assembly GCF_046742065.1 of Oratosquilla oratoria. Taxonomy (NCBI): domain Eukaryota; kingdom Metazoa; phylum Arthropoda; class Malacostraca; order Stomatopoda; family Squillidae; genus Oratosquilla; species Oratosquilla oratoria. The sequence continues at coordinate 63,484,488 of NC_134782.1, read as the reverse complement.
AAAAGTTCCAGAGATATTGAAAAATACTTATCTTCCTTTTATTTAATCTAATTATTTATAATTCTTTATCGAATTTCAGTCTGCTCCTCTATTTGTTAGATAACTCCATATATATATATATATATATATATATATATATTATATATATATATATATTAATGCATTTTTACAAAAACTTGTAAATCTCAGGTCTTTTAATAAGCAAAATACCATTATCTACAGTATCAGTTGCTGCAGTGGTCTAAGAACGATTAATATTCTACACATTTCATGTCCCGTTATTTTCATCACACACACACACACACACAACACACACACACACACACACACACGCACACACACGTGTATATATATATATATATATATATATATATATATACATATATTTATATATATATATATATGTGTGTATGTGTGTGTGTGTGTGCGCGTATGCGTGCGTGTGCGTATGTGTGTGTGTGTGTGCGCGTATGCGTGCGTGCGTGTGTGTGTGTGAGTACGTGTGTGTATGTTGTGTGTAGGCATTCCTACACCAAAATCTCATTTAGATTACCGAACCGGAAATGGGTTCAGCCTGCAGATGAACACGTCATGCGGTTGATCACTTCATCATCGATAAGAGTTCATTTCATTTTTATAAAATCGTTACAGGAACGGACTGAGGACGACAATGACTTGCCTCTTGAGCATGACTTTCACCCTGCCTCGTATGACCTCATCAGGCGTTGCAGAAGCCTTCGACTTCACAGAAACTCTAATCACCCTTCGCCTTTGCGTTTTCTTCAGAGTCCTTCGCCCTGAATGTCCCAAAGGACGGAAGAAGAGATCATTATTGAATTACTGAGGTGGGATCGAGCGAGAGAATGTTTTTGTGAACCCATTAGGCACCTGAGTAGCACTTTTAGATTTTACAATACATTTTCTTCGTGTCACCTGTTCGGCACTGACACATCATGATAATTGTGGGGGACATTAGGCTATGGAAAGGGAAACTACGTATTCAGGAATGTACACTATTGTTGGTCTGCTCCGTGACCTTCTGAAAGGTCGGCCATGTCATGAAAGGTCCAGTTTGGGTGAGATCGCTTTAAGAAGGTATCAGACTGAGCTTCCACGGGCTTCACCAGCGCCGACGACCGTTAAGAATTCATTTGAATAAAAACGATTTAGGTTACAATATCTAATTTTTTAAAATCTCTAAATATCAAATTATCTTTCAGTCGAAGCTGAATGATGAACTATGTTAAACCTATATGAATGTTAGACATATTGCCGAAATGCTGTAAGCGAAGTCGGAGGAAATGTAGCCGTGATAATCCCTTTAATCATTGTCTTCATCGTTTCGACCAAGAATCCTTTTATACTGAACTCGTTGGTATTATTTGTGTTTTATTATTTGCTTGATTTTCATTTATCATTAGTTATCTGTCAATTTATCATTGTTTATTTTTTACCTGTTTGTTTATTATTCAACTATACCTATGCATTTATTTATTTCATTTATCATTTATATTATTATGATTTTCATTTATTTCTCTTTTATTTATCATTATTATGATTTATTGCCGTATCCGACCTAGTTATGGACCAAAAGGTCGGCAAGCTCCGCCTTTGTAATCTTTTGTTTGTCGACAAAAGAGTATCACCAGATTGATGAATATGGCACCCCTCTGGCCGTCCTCTGACAGTTTCATTCACTTTAATGAAAACCACCGCCAGCCAAGGATTCGAACTTATCTCGACTGATCTGTCGGGGTATCGGTGGTGGGTATCACGACGACCGTACGATACGAGCGTCAAAGAAAACCATCTTTTCGCTGATCTCCAAATCCCATCAACACCCTCACCTCCCTTTGGTACTCGAATCAGGTATAAGAACTTTATAAATTAAAGATATTTTTCATTCTAAATGTCACATAAGGAGAGCTGATAACCAGGAATTGATTCCCCCCCTCCTTACAGCCGGTGACATGAACAGGCACACACTGATGTAACACAGCCAACAGAACAACATTTCTTCCCTAAGAGATCTATGGGAGGCCTAAGGATCATTACCGTGAAGCTTTGGACTTCAAGTCTGCTAAGACGTTATCAAACTGGGATATTTTTTCTCCAACTTCTGATCAATCGACTGTACCACACACCTCCATAACCTTTCCCGCCATAAAATCATTGTGGCAAACTATTTTGTTTTCTCAACATTTTACATAGAATGTTATTTGATATGCTAAATGAATATATTTTCTTACAGGTTATCAGATTCTTTCTCAGAAACTGCGGGCTGCCTATTTGCCGTAACAGTCAGAGGAAAAATAGCCTACTGTGATAACGCCTTTGCACTCGAGGCAACAGTCGGATTCGTTATTCTGGGCAAGACAAGACGATTCTTCTTTGATATGAGAAGCCCTCGTTATCTGAGGGGAGGATCCACACTGACAATGACCTTTACATGTCTCACTCTTGTTAATGTTGGATAATGTTATTCTAGTGAGGGGAAGTCACTGTTGGGGAGAGGTTGGTACCCACAATGCATACTTGTTAAGAGAACAGGTACGACATTAGGCATTTCGACAGAGAACAAGGAAAAACAGAGGAAGGCGAACAATTGGACATTGTTATTAGATATCATTCTAAGGACAAGAGTGTCTACTGGAACTGGGGTGGGGTGGGGTGGGGTATTTAGGCTCGAAGTGAATCACAGCTCATCAAGAAACTCTGTACGTTACCTATAACACTAAAAACGAATCCGTATTGCAGAAAATGAAACATGCTGAATACATACAAAGGTACAAGGTGTTGTACTAAAACATCAAGACTCAAAGTTGGAAAAGGAGTTATTTGACACAATGTACTTGTAGTGGTATTGAAATTAGTCCTAATTAATTACTGTTCTTTCACTTACGACATTTTTTCTTTTTTTTCCTTTGTTGCTAGATATCAGTGGTTTGAAAAGATGAGGTTAAGTTGTGTTCGGTAGGCGCGTTCATGCGCAGTACCTGTATACAGGCATGCATATCATTGTTATGTAAAGAAACAACACGTAATGATCTACCCTAACACACATTACACACATATTCTAATCAATGCTGTGCACTGATATAATAAGGTCAGTTAGTGAGTCCCGATAATGAACTTATTTTATGTGGTGCATGGTGCGTACAGACTCAAGTTAGCATACATTTGAAATCAGCATTCAAAGACACTCATTACATGATGAAAAAGCTACTTCAGACTAGAATAGATATATCTTAGAAACAAACTTCTAAGACGAAATTAAATATAGAAGAGCATCTGGGTCAATGGTCTAGTAACTTTCAAACCTTATGCCGTTCGGAATCAAGGCACATCCCGCCTTGAAAAAACGATAAGACAAAATAGATAAAAATCGAGATAAGTTAAACATTTTAGCTGTACAAAAGAAATGGTTCCTTTTGGTGAGTATGATCTCTTAGCGACAACTAGAAATGAAACTATAAATCGTCATTGTCAGCAAAAGGGTCAAAAGTTACTGAGCCATACCTTCAGGCACTCACAAACCTTCCGCAGGAGTTTCAAAATCTTCCATGTTGATTGTCTCTTCTGTTCGCGGCACATCGGTCCTGAATCACCACTTTAGTAATAAAACTTTATCACAATCAGCTTTCTGTGCTAAGTCTCAGTATGTGGGGCATCCAACGAAGGACATAAACGTGGAGACTCTTCATATTCACAGCTTTGAACCATTAACACATTAAGTATAGTTTTATGGGCCATAATTTCTGTATTCATCGTCATGTATGGCCTGGATATTACATCTGAGAAGTGTTGATGCCCTAAATATCGTTCATAATGTGCCTTCGCATATTTAGCCTAAATCTGAGATTATGTAATTCTACCAGGACAAGTCCCTAAAAGCGCGCTTAAAATATGAAAACGAGCGTAACTTAATAAACTAATATAATGATTTATTACCAACTACATTCTTGATATGAAGAGCACATTTAATGCAAACTATCCAGCCTTGGCCCATTGTGTATTATTTTAAACAAAACAAATTTATTAGTTTTTCATTATCCAAAATAATTCATCGGCTAATCATATAATATGAAGATAAAACAGTGTTTACGTTATCTTAAATTTATACTACATTTCCGATATGATACATTCACTATTCGTAAAACGAGCAAATTTAAACTCTGGAGCTTTTGTACAAAAACTTAAATTTGCAGCTAACACATACTGTTAGGACATTTCGTTACAGCAGTAGCGTTGAAGTTGAATGAATATTGAATTGCATAAGGGTACCCCGTGAATAGTTGTAGACTCTTTATTTATCATGAACTGTGCTGTAGATCTAGCACAACTTAAGAATACGTCTGTTACAGAATATATACTGATAAGCCTTTATTAAACCTGATTATATATAAACAACAAGAAAAAACATTCGTAGACAAAACATTCAAGGCAAAAACACCTACCTAATGATGTCGACATTATCCCGGATGAAGTCGAGCGAAGACACGGAGCGTTTTGTTTCTCAGTCAGGTTGAGTGCCAAAGACTGACGGCGCATTCAATGGTACCGTTGTGATCTGCTGCATATACTGCCAGTTTGCACAGAACTGACGCAGTAGCCAGTTTTCAGATATGCAATACATACTATATTTTCACGGACAAATGCGTCAATATGTACAAAAATGCCTCGCCTCACACGTCGATGAACGACGAGATGGAGAAACTTGTAGAACGAAAGTATCTCAAAGACCCGAGGTAAGCTTACTTACGATATAGATCGCTTAACACAGACGTGACAGAACGTCGTCAGCGCTACAGGCAGATCGATCACACGCGTAGTCACACACACACAACAAAAAGGAGACCAAAGAAAAAGTACCTCTTCTCAATGGTTGGTTTTCAAATCGAACTACGCGCCACTGTCTCGGGAATGTTGGTGGCCATGGATGGGACGTAGTTCGTACTAATAGTTCTGGTAGTTCATCCATATAAATGAACACATGGCAACTCATCTTTTTGCGCTTTATGTGATGCCAGTACATTTGTGGAATGCTGTGTTCCTTTATATTACACTATTTGACGTGGTTTTTGGTCAAGATAGTTTTTTGGGTGGCTGTGCACGAAAATGCTGCTAAGTACGGAGCGACACGTTGAATAAAACTTTGTCTTGCCTTGGTCGCGCCGGGACTGCGAGCTAGCATACTGAACAGCGACGCGAGTCGAGGGAGGGAGGGAGTGGGAGAGTGAGAGGGAGGAAGGGAGAGAGGGAGGGAGACAGAGAGGGACAAGCAGAAAAAGAATGAAAGGAACCACCGAAGGAGGAAAAGGAAGAGGTGGAGGAGGGGAGGGAAGAAGAGGAAGAGAACGAGGAGAACTTGGAAGAGGAGGAAGAGAAATAGCAGGAAGAGGAGGAACGACAGTATTATGAATAGGACGACGACGACGGTGACGATAACGACGACGATGACGGCGACAACGACGACGACGACGACGATGATGATGATGATGATGATGATGATGATAAGGAGGAGGAAGACCAGGAGAAGGGTTTGGACATTATAAGCTATACAGGAGATGGAGGTGATTAAGGGGTAGGTGCAGGAGGTCTATAGGGAAGGAAATGATTGTCGCTTTCAGGACAAAATTCTGGAGTCTTCCGGAGAAAACCAGACGACTTAATCCCTCAACAAGGCGAACCCTTTACTAAGACAAGGATCAATTCAAACTCTGTTCAAATCGAGGCTTTCTTGGTTACGCTTTGCCATACCAAAATCAACATAGATCGAATATCTTTAGAAGCTTTGCCAAGGGATTCGAACCCTGACCTGTGTGTACATAATCGTACGCACAGGTCAGGGTTCGAATCCCTTGGCAGAGCTTCTAAAAATGTTCAATCTGTCTTTAACATACTCAACACAGATGGTCAATTTATTGAGAAGATGAAAGGAAGATGAAGGAAGATGGGAGAGGAGGGGGGGGAGGGTTGAAGGTGGTGATTCGTTTCGGTTGAGCAGGTCCGAAGGAGTAAGGAATTTGATCAATCAAGATCTTTTTTGATCAGGATTTGTCTATCAACCAAATAAAGTTGTTTGTTCTTGGCCAAAGAAAGAAAGGACAAATGTAGGCGACATATCCGTGTTGAAGAAGCTGATTAAAAAAAAACGTTGCAGAGAGTAGGGGTAAGGGAAGATTTGGGGAGGCATAGAGAAGAACAAGAGGAGTTAGGAAAGAAAATGCAAAGGAAGAGGAAGGAGAATGGGCTAGGAGAGGATGGACGGTGTGTTGCATTTGTTTTGTTCGTCATGTGTCCTTTATCATCACCAAGAGTCATCACCGTTCTTGAAAAATATGAATAACCACTTCGTCATCACAATCGGTTAGCGGTAAGTTAGGTGTTCTTCGTTTGAATTCACCTTCAGTTATGGCCGTACCCGAAGACATGCAGAGGGGAGGAACTTGATGTAAGGAGAAACCAGATTCTTGCAGAAGTGGAGGTAGGCTATGAAGTGTTCGTATGAAGAGGGGCGGAGGGAAGGGTCTGTCTTATGTCGAGGAACCTGACCCCAAAGGGCAACGCCCATGTACCTTCCTTACGGCTCCTAAACGTCTACGGGAGAGGCGATATTACAAAGCTGAATAGAATAGTCTGCAAGTATTCAGCACAGAACGAGGGAAGTATCTTGCAGCTCCTAAACTTCTACGGAAGAGGGGATCTTACACAACTGAACAAAATTGTCAGCAAGTATTTGTCTGAGAGGTAGAACAGGTCGTCGTCACGTTGGGTTCTTGTACTCCACCTGGTCGAAGAGGTTGGACACATTTCTTCGTGTTTGGTGCCCTGCGATCTTATTCATTTGAAGAGAAAATAATTTCGTTCGGATCATTCAGTCAAAGCCTTGATTTAGACCGGAAACGCACTTTATTAGTTTAGTCTCTCTCTCTCTCTCTCTCTCTCTCTTACTCTCTCTCTCTCTCTCTCTCTCTCTCTCTCTCTCTCTCTCTCTCTCTCTCTCTCTCTCTCTCTCTCCTTTTTTTAGGCTACCAACCTTAATCCATGCCCACGTTTCCCGTCACGTCCAATCTTACTCATCCATTTCTGAGCTGTGGGCATCTGTTCCACTACCACCGGGCACCCACATGCATCCGCACATTGACAAGGCTGTCTATACTTAGCCACACAAAGAAATCTCTCAGACACTCATACACCTACTCGCGCACTCAGTTACATATCTACTCCCATACTCACACCCACACGCCCTCACCATTAGCAACGCCCACACTCAATTATAGAAAGCTCTCAGAGTACGTTGGAAAAAAATTGATGTGATCTTTAGATGTTTTGTTCTGGTCCATAAAGGTAAAAAAAAAAAAAAAAAAAAAAAAAAAAGGATGTGCTACTCTATCAAAGGGTCAATAATTTCATGCCACACTACACGTTGCTGCTTCCACTGTGCAAATATGAAAAATAAATAAAGAGTTTGGAATAATTCTTATTCCAAATATTCTACATTACAGCAAAAGGCATTTCGTTATATTTATATGAACATACATAATCTTTATCAATAAATCTATATTTGGCTAGTAAAAACGGTAAAATTGTTAAGCATTGCAGCAGAATGTAGAGTAAATTCTGTACAATAAGTTTATCTATGAGACATGCAATGGAACTAGGAACGGGTGAAGATAACATGTGGCGTTCTCACGCGCAATCTTCTCAATACAATGGCATGACCACAAAGGGGAATCTATTAATCAAATCTTCATTTCACTTTAAGTCGACCCCCTACTTACAGCGAGTCGTCTGGGTTTAGAGACAACAAAATCTATATGAAGACCAACGGTTTGAAGTGGTTCATTCTAGACTGTGTCTTTCTATTCCGCACGCTTTTGTCGTGGCTTACAAAGGATTACAAAGGCGGAGCATGCCGACAGGAGACCTTTTGGTCCATATCTAGGTCGGATGCGAAAAAATCATAATAATGATAAATAAATGAATAAATAAATAAATAGATGAATAAATAGATAAATAAATATATAAATAAATAAATAAATAGATAAATAAGTAAATAAATAAATGAATAAATAAAAACTATAATAATGTAAATAATAAATGAAATATATAAATAAATGCATAGGTATAGTTAAATGATAAAGAAACAGGTAAATAGTAAATAATAATAAATTGACATATAACTAATAACAAATGAGAATCAAGCAAATGATAATTAACAAACAGACAAATAATAACAAAACAAATAAACAAATAATATAAAATAAATGATAGTCATTACAGCATCTTGCTTAGGTGTTTATCTAAATGATTCTTAACGCTCTCGATGTCTTATTAGCTGCTGAATATGAAACTAACACTCGTAGACGCTCAGATGTGGCCAAATTCGTTATCTTTCCTCTGTGTGCGTGGACAACATAGATAAGTCACCAGTAGCCACTGAAGATCAAACTAATATCTTGTAGTTACGAGTCAAGATCGATGCCCGGCGCGACTTAGTGGTCGAGTCGATAAAATAAATAATGAAACTTCAGTACGAATATATATGAAAACCCAGTGAAAGACGTGAAACGCGGATCTGTCCGTAGTCACGCGTGTCGTTTCAGATACTAAAGCTCATTTCATTTTATCGAGCTCATGGATAGTATTATTTTCGTTATTGGATATCCTCAGCCTGTCTAACACGGTGTGTCAATCTACAGATTTCAGGCAAAGAGCAAACGATTTTATTCACCTAGATCACTAGAATGAAATTCCATTTCATCCTTTGTTACCTTGGAAGTTTGAACAAAAGTTTTGTGTAACCGTCGTCTTTCTGATTAGGTGAACAGTCACCTACCTGGGACGATAACCTTCGGTCGTTGTTGTTGCTGCTGCTGTTGTCGTTATCGTTGTCCTTTGGTTCTTCTGTAAAGAGGAGAAGCGGTCTGTTAATCGCAAGTTCATCAAATCAGAAATTCGGTTTTAGAATAAAATATCCTAGCATGGTCAGACTATCCAAATTATTGTTAAGGTGGTGAAAAAAAAAAGAAAAATCCCGTGGAAGTATGTTTGTGTATGAAGAAGAAAGTCCTAGAGAAAGAACGGCGACAAGGTCAATCTTCACACTCCATGGTTTTTGTTTACGCCTTACAAGGGAGGTAGCCAAAGTAAGAAGGGAGATACTCCTACCCATTTTACTCCCACACATTCCACTCCCACTCCCCTCCTCCACCCTTTCCTCCCTCTCCTTTTAGCTTCTCATGGATGACGGGTCATCCACTGTCCTGAGTCAGAAGCAACGTACCAAGACATACCTTACTGTCTTACTCAATAAGACAGTAAGGTAAGAGAGAGTGAGAGAGAGAGAGAGAGAGAGAGAGAGAGAGAGAGAGAGAGAGAGAGAGAGAGAGAGAGAGAGAGAGAGAGAGAGAGAGAGAGAGAGAGAGAGAGAGAGAGAGAGAGAGAGAGAGAGAGAGAGAGAGAGAGAGAGGGAGAGAGAGAAGTAAAAATGGAAAAATGTAACACCGAAAAAGAAATGTACAAAATAACGGGACACACTTCACCCCCACGTGCGGAAAATTGGTCTACGTGCCCTTAGCAACAATGATGCCAACAGCTTCAGGAAGACGGACGCCAACAGCTGTGTGAGCTGCTGCAGTAGTAGCTGCAGCTCCAGCTGCAATGGTGGAAGAAAGTTGGCACAACGTATGCTCATTCCCCCTCCACATGGCAAATACAGCCGGAGTTCATGCGTTTGTATGTTTATTCAAATCTAAGTTCGTTGTCGATGCTAATGCGGAACTAAGATCCGAATCTTTTAAGTCAATTGGGTTTCTTGTCCCACTGTGAACTGAAAATGCGTCTCGATGTCTTGAGTACCAAGTGATTTCGGGGCAAGTACAGGGTACCGTTCGTATGACTTTGCATTAAACAAGCGATTGCTCTCTGAGACTCCGTCAAGGCCTGTTACCAAAATAATTCTTGAAGGCCACCTCCGGGTATATGGGGATGTAGGCCGCCTTCCTGATGTTAGTTCGATTTCGCAAGAGATAATACTGAGTGGAGACGACGGAAGAGATTCCTACAGAACTCGTGGCCGAAACCCGTTGACCGGTTTTACCAAGAGCTGTTCGAAGTGGTAAAGGAAGCCCATTGTCCATACTTAGAGAGAAAATGTCGGAAATAATGTCGGCTTACGATTCATGAAGATGATAATCATATGCCCGTGCATATATTTGTACGAGCACATGCGTGTATCTATTTATCTGTGGTACATACAATTACAGGATTTAATCTGCCTTGTAATATGCCCTCCTAACTTTTCGACATCAGTTTATCTTCATCGTTTCCTTGTGTGTGTGTGTGTGTGTGTGTGTGTGTGTGTGTGTGTGTGTGTGTGTGTGTGTGTGTGTGTGTGTGTGTGTGTGTGTGTGTATTTGTTCAAACTGCGTCTTTAAACTCATCTTTGCGGACCTGTGAGCATTTTTGTACACACGCTCCTGGTGAAGTGTAGCTGATTATGTTTATGTACACGAGAACACATGTATTTGCTGTAAGTGATTCATGTGCACCTTTTGCTGTATGTAAGTGATTCATGTACACCTGTCTGTGTACGGGTTTCCTTTTGTGTACATGAACGTGCCTACACGACCATGCGCCTACGCGCGAGCAACGCCTACACTGAATTGTTCGAATGTATACCTATTTGCAAACTAATTAGTTCCTTAGATACAAACTATCTATAGTTTTCTGGAAAGATACAGTCTTGCTTAAACCTTTGTTTGGTAAATTCTTGAAAGACGTGTTTATCATTTGTTTAAGAATACTGATTATTGTATTCCCCACCGAAAAAGGGTTATGATATATCAAGAATGTTGACGTATTTTACTGTAATCTTTTTACGTGAAAGAGAAAATACGTGTGTGTGTGTGCGTGTATGTGTGTGTATGT
>NC_134782.1:63461053-63468553 GCF_046742065.1 Oratosquilla oratoria | reverse complement strand
GAGAGAGAGAGAGAGAGAGAGAGAGAGAGAGAGAGAGAGAGAGAGAGAGAGAGAGAGAGAGAGAGAGAGAGAGAGAGAGAGAGAGAGAGAGAGAGAGAGAGAGAGAAAATGAAAGTAATTAAAGAAGAAAAAGAAGGACGGACATCCATACTAACAGAAGAAAAGGGACATGGTACAATGAATTTCGACTTTCTCAGATGGACGATGTGTGTGTGTGTGTGTGTGTGTGTGTGTGTGTGTGTGTGTGTGTGTGTGTGTGTGTGTGTGTGTGTGTGTGTGTGTGTGTGTGTGTGTGTGTGTGTGTGTGTGTGTGTGTGTGTGTGTGTGTGTGTGTGTGTGTGTGTGTGTGTGTGTGTGTGTGTGTGTGTGTGTGTGTGCGCGCGCTCGTGTCCAGATAACTACTGCTGAAGGTAATCCCGGTAGTTGGTTTCTTAGTCTCGAGGAAGAGGAGGAGGAGGAGGAGGAAGAGAAGGAAGGGAGTAATTCAATTCCTTAAGGAATCACATCTGTTTTAGGGACCAGATGAAACTTGTCTTGAGACCAAGATCTCTTCTTGGTGGAGGAATAGGAAGTGGATTAACAGGATGAAGTGGAGGAAAAGATGAGTATAAGCAAAAGAAATTGTGTCATCAGGAGGAGGAGGAGGAGGAGGAGGACAATAAGATAGAAGATAAGGAAGAAAGGAGGAAGAGAAAGGAGAAGGGGAAGAGGAGGAGGAGAGGAGGATGCGGAGAATGATAATTAGGTTGAAGAATGGGAAGAAGAGAATGGAAAGGAGGAGAGCATAAGAAAATAAGAATGAAGGAGACTGCAAGAGACCATAAGGCCTACACTAGGCAGTTCCATGTCCGTTACTACCTGTCATCCCCATCCATAAAGGAGGAGGGCAGTAACGAGATAGAAGACAATAAAGGTGAAAGAGAAGGAGGAGGAGGAGGAGGAGGAAGAGGAGGAGGAGGAGGAGGAGGAGGAGGAAGAAGACGAAAGGGAGGGGACTTCGCGTGAGTTGAAAGTGGTCTGAGTGTAAGCGTTCGATATCAGGTCTTCCTGCCACTAGTGCACAGTCAGTTAGCTCACTAGTAATTGACTTCCTAGTAAGCTAGATGACTATCAAGTCTGCCAGTTAGATAGTTAGGTGGTGTTTTGGACTGCAGAGGATATTCAATGTTGTTTATTTGTTTAACTCACCTCTGGCATTTTAATTAAAATTATTTATAGTACTGAAAGAAGAAGACTTTTCTGTCTGTTATGTAGTTAAGTGCAAATGAATACATAAGACAGTATACCTGTACACAAACTAGTTAGTAGACTTGATATTGATTAGACATTACTAATTATTTCTCTAGTTGAATCTAAAAACCTTTTGAGCAAGGTTTGATTTAATCGCTGACGAAATTGCTTCTACGTTCTACATTGAATCTACATCCTCACAGATTGAAGAAACTATTTCTTGTTTCGTTAATCTTCAGTGTCAAAATGTTTCCCAAACGAAAAATAGCCTTCCGAAGCTGACAGTCATTTAGGAAAGGGAACAAACTTTCTTCGGAATATATAATGATTCGAAGTTTTAAAATTCAACGGACGAGCATCTTATCACTACAGACTAGTCAGCAAGTTAGTCACTGAAGAACATGCAGATAGAAAGGTACACACTCTCAGTCAACTAGCCAATTGGCTCATCTGTACCCATTCTGTCAGCCAAGCAGTCAAAACATCTATTCCATTTGCTGACACGACCCAGAAAAAAAAAAAAAAAAAAAAAATACAGGTGGACAACTGCAAGTGTCTTAGATGAATGATGATCGCTTGGAGACGGTGGGAACGATTCAATGTCATACTCAATCTGCAAGATTTGGATAAATGCGATGGTACCTCGTGACAGAACGAATTACCCTGCCACCCTCCTCTTTGCCTGCCTGCCGGTCTTTGACCAACTATCGTTATATAAAACGTACAAGGCTCAAGAGGGAGATATCTAGGCCTTGAAGTTCCGCAGAATCCCCGGACATTGTTCTGTGTCCGGGAATTTTGGAGAGTTGGAGGTATTTGTCATATATCATTCTATTTGTACACAGAGCTTCTGTAACGGGTGGTAATTTTCTTAATATTATGGCTGCCGCTTTTCTCTCGCTGCTTGGGCGCAAAGAAAGGAATACATTTGTTTGGTTTAATCCTTTCCATAGTAGGTAGCACTATACCCTTTCCCCCTAAAAGAAATATGATAATAATAATAATGGTAATAATAATGATAATAATAATAATAATAATAATAATAATAATAATAATAATAATAATAATAATAATAATAATAATAATAATAATAATAATAATAATAATAATAATAATAATGATAATAATAATAATAATAATAATAATAATAATAATAATAATAATAATAATAATAATAATAATAATAATAATAATAATAATAATAATAATAATAATAATAATAATAATAATAATAATAATAATAATAATAATAATAATAATAATAATAATAATAATAATAATAATAATAATAATGATAATAATAATAATAATAATAATAATAATAATAATAATAATAATAATAATAATAATAATAATAATAATAACAATAATATGATAATAATATTAGTAATAATAATAATGATAATAATAATAGTAATAATAATAATAATAATAATAATAATAATAATAATAATAATAATAATAATAATAATAATAATAATAATAATAATAATAATAATAATAATAATAATAATAATAATAATAATAATAATAATAATGATAATATTAATAATGATAATAATGATAATAATAATAATGATAATAAAAAAGTTAATTCCTTTGTGTTTTCTTGGTACTCGGAATGCGAAGGGCATTTGACCATGTGATTCTAATACATATAAACAGAATTTCTAGTTCTTTCTATTCATGGAACTGTTGACTGTAGAGTGTGATTCTAGTTCGTTATATGAACTTGACTATTCAAGGAATTATTAGGTTTATATCAACTAGGGAGGTCGAATATCTCAAGTTAGTTTTAATATGTGGTTGAATAACCCCCTTCTCCAATTCGAAAAATAATGAAGATGGCTCGAATGTTTCGCTGATGTTTACATACATGAACGTGCCTAAGACTCAACGTGGTCTTGGACTACGTGCTGGACTCGTGGTCGATAGCTATTACCCACTCGGATGAGAGCTTGGAGATGATATAGCCCGAACAACACACACACACACACACACACACACACACACACACACACACACACACACACACACACACACACACACACACACACACACACACACACACACACACACACACACACACACACACACACACACACACACACACACACACACACACACACACACACACACACACACACACACGTTTCCTTGGTCAATGGGGACAGGAAACTCCATTCATTCGTGGGGATTTGTGTCCACGTGCGGACAAAATTTCCCCTCCCGTCTACTTCCTCTTTAGTTAGTGTTGGTTTGATTTGAACTCTCTACATGCTCAGGGTGAATATCGACCCTCAAACAGCTGTATAATCTCCCCATTAGAAAACACTAGAAACTTACTATAAGGAATACAACCCGATTACTGACTGTTTTAGTCTAATTCTGGACAAGTAGGATTTTTATACAATGCCTTTCAAAAGAAGTAAGTGGATTGTGTCTATGTGTATGTTTGCGTACGCCAGTGTGTGCGTGTGTGTGTGTGTGTGTGTGTGTGTGTGTGTGTGTGTGTGTGTGTGTGTGTGTGTGTGTGTGTGTGTGTGTGTGTGTGTGTGTGTGTGTGTGTGTGTGTGTGTGTGTGTGTGTGTGGTTGCAGGTATTTACCTATTTGTATTTACCTAAATGTATTTACCTAATTGTAGTTTACAGGAGAGAAGCTTGGCCCCGTCTCCCACTCTTCAACTTACCATACCTATCCTCAAATTCATGTGTGTGTGTGTGTGTGTGTGTGTGTGTGTGTGTGTGTGTGTGTGTGTGTGTGTGTGTGTGTGTGTGTGTGTGTGTGTGTGTGTGTGTGTGTGTGTGTGTGTGTGTGTGTGTGTGTGTGTGTGTGTGTGTGTGTGTGTGCGTGCGCGCGCGCGCCAACTCTGAACGTACGGCACCTTCTCCAGCCTGCCATCGATTATCGAAGCTCGTGTTGGAACATCGTCCCGTCACGCGTCATTGTATCGAGGTTGTGTCATTCTCTAGGCAGGCTTGCATGTGCACGCACGCACGCACACACACACACACACACACACACACACACACACACACACACACACACACACACACACACACACACACACACACACACACACACACACACACACACACACACACACACACACACACTCATGGAGAAGTGGTAAAGTTCTCGGCTGCCACTATGGCGGTCCGGGTTCGAATCCCGCCCAGGGATGAAATAATTTCAGTATCGCTGCGCTCCAGGTCGTTATTATTCCAACTCTTGTGGGCGGGGAGTTGGGTGTGTGTGTGCGTGTAAGGTCAAAGCATTACCCATAGATCGGTCATATATGAGCTCTGAGCTCTCTTCCGGGAGGGAAATAGCTGTCGATCACGAGCCCAACACGTGATCCAAGACCATGGCGAATCACACACACATACACACACGCGCGCGCGCATGCACGCACGCACACACACACACACACACACACACACACACACACACACACACACACACACACACACACACACACACACACACACACACACACACACACACACACACACACACACACACACATACACACACACACACACACACACACTAATACGCTTACACACGCACACACATACACACACACGTTCAGTTGCCTTAGTGAAAATGAATTGTGTGTAAAAAATATTAACACGGTATTTCACCGTTTTTTTCCCCGACAGCTTAAAGACGGGCATTTCATGCCACAGTCGCGTGGCTTTAAATGGAACTGAATTACATAATTTATATCATCGGTGTCGGTGATGTTAACTTCTACAACACGAAGTCTTGCCTCACACTCTCTCAAATCATTCGGTGCTGTCGACAACAAAGCTTAAGAATTGCGCTATCGTGGCACTATTAAGTAGACGATTTAGAATCATACCACCCTCCCCCCCCCAAAAAAAGAAGTTATAAGATAAAATCAAATAATAAATATAATAGGTAAATAAACAAGTAAATAAACGAATAAATGAAATTAAATAAGAATGAAAATAAGAATGAAATAGAATAGCACAAGAATTGAATTAAATCAAATACAGTACGGTTCATGCAGTAGTTCACTGTAAAAGATGCAAGGCTATTTGTACTAGATGAGTGGTAGGGTAGTGGATGACTGGTGTGTAGCTGATGGACTGTGGAGATGATAAGCCTACTCTTATGTAGTACTGTTATCTGTAGGGTTACATAAGACAAGATAATAATGTATTCTGCGGTGGTGATTTATATAGGGTGGGGTGATGTTCATTAGTTATGTTATGCATCTATTTATTAATGTGTTCATTTATTTTATTATTGTTTATTTATTTATTTATCTATTTATTTATTTATTTATTTATTCATTTACTTATCCATCTATCTATTGATTACGATCGTAGAAAAACAGGAGTCACAAAAATATCGTTCATCATAGGTTGTACTTCAGGAGAACGGTGAAATAAATTCAGAGGTCAAGGGTTCTCAACCTATAGTTTCATACCCCCCACGCTTATGCTTTGCTGTTTCTAAATCTATTTGAGATAACTTCAATACTGAATATAATCGTTAAGCATCCACTACCAACATTTCGGCTTGGGGTTTGTGGTCTGTTACTTGTGAGACTGTATATGGTTCCCTATTGGCCTATGACCTATAGATTGAGAACAAGTCCCTATTGTAAGACTTTATGGTTTCCTATTGGTCTATGACCCATAGATTGAGAACAAGTCCCTATTGTGAGACTTTATGGTTTTCCTATTGGTTCATGACCCACAGATAACAAATCACTATAGTAAGACTTCTTCATTGATCCATTACCCACAAATTGAGAACTAGTCCATATTATGAGACCTTATGGTTTCCTATTGATCCATGACCCACAAATTAAGAACAAATCCCTACCGATTTAAACTCTTGACCACCGAGCGAAGATTACCCCTTTCTTGTCCCTTCCCTGCCCTTTGCTCTTTGCCCACTTGACAACTGAAAGTACGTAGCAGAAGTGGAAAGAGATTTTTTTTAACTACTCTGACCGGAACCTTTGCTCAGGCCGAGATCTGCTCCACAGCTGTGCAAAGCCCTCGTGTGTCATTTGGTGGAGCAAAAACGGACAGTGGTTCCCCACAGTAGTGAAGGAGGTTGATGCAATTTCCTGTTCATATTGCAGTTACTGAATCTATCATCTTGTGATACAACTTTTTGGGTTCTAGCTGTTTGAAGCCATTCAGCTATGTGGCGTCTTAAATCACTGTGGGTTGTTTTTCCTTCGATTATTGGGAGCAGATTTGCAGCATGTCAGACGACATTCATGTGAATTGTCGAAAAAAGCAAAATAGTTTGCCAAGGTGATTTTACGGCTGAAAACTGTTCCGGAGGTGGACGATACCACCGGCTAATTAGAAGTTGAAGGAAAAATACCCCGGCGTGATAACACCTTCAGCGACGACCAGACGATCCTGGTCAACAAATTAACGTCCACGACAGAATTCGTAGGTTGTGATGAATCCCGTCAGTTAGATGGTTGGCGTGTTTTGTGAACTGGCGAGTAACGCCAAGCCAGAGGAACAGAGTGGAGATCAAGGACTATGGGGGAAGAGACAGAAAATGGAGGCGAGTAAGACGTATTCTGCCTTGGGTAACGATGGAGCAAAATGTGTTGGAGTTTTGACATGATGGCGTTGGTGCCCTGGCCACGTGCCAGCGACCCAGCTAGCCAAGGTGGCACTTGGCTAGTTATTTGGTGGTCATTGGCACCTCGCAAAGCAGGAAACCGCCTTGGTCTTCCCTCATACCACCCGCAAGCCACTTTTGCCTATTTTCTTTGCCCCTTCTCCACCTCTCTCTCTCTCTCTCTCTCTCTCTCTCTCTCTCTCTCTCTCTCTCTCTCTCTCTCTCTCTCTCTCTCTCTCTCTCTCTCTCGCCTCTCCTGCCATCAACCCTTTCCATTTCCCTTTCATTACTCTCCTCTCCTCTCCCCTCCTCTTTCCTCCCCTCCTCTTTCAGCCCCTCTTTTCTCCCCCCCCCCCCATACTACCCCCCTCCCCACCACCTCAATGTTTCCACATACTCCATGGGACCAAGCAGAGACACACATTTGCTGCCTTCAGCTTCCACACGGTTCGTTTTTATCATTTCTACTCCACCCTTCCATTCTCTCCCTAGCCTGAATTGTTCCTCCCACATCTTTATCTCTCTCTCTCTCTCTCCTCCGTCTCCTCCCTGTCCCCGCTTATTTCTTCTTTCTTCTCTTAGTCCATCCGTCCTTCACGACTTTCCTTGCACCAACACCAACCTCTTCCTCTCCCAAG
>NC_134782.1:63451053-63456053 GCF_046742065.1 Oratosquilla oratoria | reverse complement strand
TTGTTTATTTGTCTGTTTGTTTATTGTTAATTTGATCATTATTTATTACTATCTATCTATCCATTTATCATTATTTACTACTTACCCGTTTGTTTATTATTTAACTTTACCTATTTATTTATTTATTTTACTTATTATTATTTATATTATTATAATTTTGTTTATTTATCATTATCATTATTTTTTCCCATTTCGAGGCGAGAGAAAGAGAGAGAGAGAGAGAGAGAGAGAGAGAGAGAGAGAGAGAGAGAGAGAGAGAGAGAGAGAGAGAGAGAGAGAGAGAGAGAGAGAGAGAGAGAGAGAGAGAGAGAGAGAGAGACAGAGGGATAGACAGACAAATATACATAAATACAGGCGGACAGAGAGACAGGCATAAAGACGGGCAGACAGAGAGAGACAGACAGACAGAGGTGGGGCAGAAGAAGATTCAAGAGTCAGTGAGTACGAGAAAAGTGTTTGTTTGTTTGTTCGTGCGTGCGTGAGCGTGCGTGGCTGTGTGGGAGTGGCGCAGCAACAGCATCACGTATACTATAAAGGCAACCATTGCGGGCGAACTCTCAAACACCACACTAGCTTTTGGCACCATCGCCAGTTCAAGCAGGCCTCTCTCTCTCTCTCTCTCTCTCTCTCTCTCTCTCTCTCTCTCTCTCTCTCTCTCTCTCTCTCTCTCTCTCTCTCTCTCTCTCTCTCTCTCTCTCTCTCTCTCTCTCTCTCTCTCTCTCTCTCTCTCTCTCTCTCTCTCTCTCTCTCTCTCTCTCTCTCTCTCTCTCTCTCTCTCTCTCTCTCTCTCTCTCTCTCTCTCTCTCATACTCTCTCTCTCTCTCTCTCTCTCCTCCTCTCTCTCTCCTCCACTTCTCTCTCCCTCTCTCTCTCTCTCTCTCTCTCTCTCTCTCTCTCTCTCTCTCTCTCTCTCTCTCTCTCTCTCTCTCTCTCTCTCTCTCTCTCTCTCTCTCTCTTCTCCACTCCTCCGTTCTCTCTTCCTCTCAAGCTCTTTCTCCTCCTCCTCTTCCTCCTATTTGCACTATCCTCTTCTCTATCGCAGACTTTTGACCACTTTTCATCCTCTTCGTCACGTCTATATAGATCATCACCTCATCTCTCCACCCTCTCTCTCTCTCTCCTCTCTCCGTCTGCCAGCCTTGAATTCCTCCCAAGACGTTGAGTGTTAATGTTAAAAAGTTAAATATACCGACAACCAGTAGGAAGGGAACTACTAGACACTATCGGAACGTCAAACTTGCCGATGAAGTCAGAAGCAGAGAGAGATAAAATGTTTGCTCAGGGCACTGCCAGAAGGTGCATGACAAACATTCCTCAGGGAAATTGCACGTGGAAATATTCCCTAGGACTTGTGGAGATATTCCCTAGGACTTGTGGAAATATTCCCTAGGACTTGTGGAAATATTCCCTAGGACTTGTGGAAATATTCCCTAGGACTTGTATCTAACTGGACTATTACAGTTATACATGGTTTGTGAAGTGTACTATTCCTGCTAGAATAGTATTTAGATGCGAATATAACTAACGACTTGTGGACTTTTGATGTATCAGTCGTGCAATATACTATTTAAACGCTCTTAAGCAGGACACATTTGAGTGACTAATATTATCAATCCCATCGTAGTGTAGGGGCTTTTCTCAAGCGAATAAAATCGTTTGGTAATAGCCAATAACAAGTATTACAATATTCATTATAGTTGTTCATGTATTCAAGGTTGTCTTTGTGAAAATAATACTACCGTCTGTAATGTTTAGAACAGGAATGTGGGAGTATCATGCACATATTTGATCATATGCAGAGGGAGAGACACAGCAGTCGAAGCAATTACTAAACAATTCTGACCCGGAATATGGTGATTTTATTTACTGTTATAAAATCATACTGTCGTAGCAATCATAGTTGACATGATCGAGAATGGGAATTTATCAATCACAAATTCCCTGGCAACTCGCCTTGACACAAGGAAAATGTACACGCTACTTTTTATATGAGAGCTGCCATATGTTTCCATCGGCTGTAATTTGTCTCAACTTCTGTGGAGCCAACTGTACAGTGTCTCTGCGTGATGAGCAACAAACTTCTGACGGGAAGAGATTTTAAACCGAGTCAAAGTCGTGGAAAGAGCAACACTATTTTCTCCAGTCTGCAAGGAGAAAAAAAATCCTCCATATTTAAATATTTACGTGAACGTGCGTAACTAAATGAGGCATTTAGTGAAAAGAAAGCTTGAAAACAAAAGTTAAACGCCTTTACTACATTCGTTATTGCAGAAGTACTGTAGATCATAAACCTGAAAACCTACAATAAATAATTGAGACGAAAGGCGACTTTGGATGAAGGCTGGGTAACATTAGTTCCATTGATTTATTTTAACAGACGTGTAAGAATTGATAATTTCTCACTCTCAGTGTTCGGAAAATCTGTTGCGCGGGTAGAGAAACGCGGGTTGGGGCGAGAACGGTACATTCATGACGTTTCGACTACAAGTCTTCTTCAGAGTGAAGTACATACGTTGTCTGTCACTCTGAAGAAGACTTGTAGTCGAAACGTCAGGAATATAGTGTTCTCGCTGCCACCCACGTTTCTCTACCACCTTTTCCAAATAGCAGACTGTAGACTGTACTTCATATTGTCCTATTCAAACCTAGAAAAGCAGAACCAATTCTATCACTCGCGTTCGGAGAAGTTAAACGTTGATAAATAACTAAACAAATGGATAAGTAAAAAAAATAGACAAGTCAATGAAAAAATGAATAAATAAATAATAGATTTGCTAAACTTGTATTTCTCCGTGAAAGGTTCCAATGATATAAAACAGAATACCTTACTTCCGTTCTGGAACATCCGGGAGGCTACTAAAAGAACCCTAACGAGGAATACTGCGCACTGCAGTTTAGTTCCGCTCCCCATTGTAATATTCTGTAGACTTTTCTTGTTCCAGCTCATGAAAGAGAAATTTATTCACTTGACGGGAGCCCTCATAACATGATGTGGATTTCGATCATTTGGAATTAAGTAAGAATAAATAACCCTCATTTCCCCCACTCTCTCAGTGATTTGTACCACACCGATGTCTCAGGGAAACTTAGATTAATCGTGGAGAGGTCTGCTCTATCTGATCGTTCGACCTGGCACGTGGCAGGAAGGGGTGGAGCCTAAAGAGGAAGTTAAACATTGAATTATTCCAGACTTGCGTCATTGTTCACATTTTTGCAGCAGCTTTGTGTGTGGGATGACAGCTGTGTTTATAACGGTTGGATAGGATCAAGTCACGGCCATTGTATAAATGCATACAAACATACATGCATGCAAGCATAGAGATATTTACATGTTGCATGTATATATACGTACATACATACACATATGAATAATGTACATGTGTATATTTGCATAAATATTTTTATAGGCCTACATACATACTGTACACACGCACACATACATACCACATTGAACTTGTCATCTGAGAGGATAATAGCTATTAATCACAAGTCCTGCACATGATCTAAGTTGATCATATGCGCACAGACAAATGCACAGTTAAGGAGAAAACAAGTAAGTCCGTCACACACCCGCGATTCAAGTGAGTTCGTTTGAAAAGAAACGACTTAGGTTACAATATCTTATTTTTCGAATCTCCAAATGTCTAATCACCTTTGCGTTATATAATGAGAAGCTGAATGGCGAACCAAGATAAACTAAACCTATACGGATATTAGAAACATTGTTGGATTTTCCCAAAGGAAGTCTAGAGTGATGTAAACGAAGTCGTCTTCCAACTTTACAAATGGTTGATTATGAAACCGACGCTTAACGAATTTCTTCAGATGAGTAACAGTATTCAAACGTTGAGAGAAAGGTTTATTAATTTATTTATCTATATATTTATCTATCTATTCATCTACTTATTTAGTTACTATTTGATTATTTATTCTTATTTTTATTGGATGCGATTGCCTCTTGGATGAACCTATACTGGACATGAAATGCTGTTTGTCTCTCTTTCTACATCTCCATGTTTGTCATTTTACCAAACATTTCGGTGTATGTACATGTGTATATGTAGTTACAGCTGTGTACTCTAGCACATGTGTGTGCACATGTGAACTCACACTTGAACAGGTGTTACCTGTATTTTGGTACCGTTCAAAACCCGCAGGTTACACCTGCCTTGATTGTCTCGCCATTTTGTCCAAAATGTTTAGTCTATTGATTTTCTATATCAATAAATCTAATTATTTATTGAGTTAAGGATCACCTTGACAAAACTCTTATCGATTAGATTTTCATTATTTTTGTCATTGTGTTATTTTGGAAAAAAAAAGTGTTTTCACAAAATTTCATCGGTACATATGCTAAACTTCACAGATGGTCAAAACAAGTTCTATCAATCCATAATATCCTTCTCGCGTGTCGTAAACATGAGAAAATCGCTGGAACAGTGAGCAAATAATTTCCATTAAAACTACAGACTCATCTATTTCATCGAGGACATAATTTATTTTTCTTTCTTTCTTCTCTACAATTTCGGTTTACGAGTAATGGTGCAGAAGCTGTAAGAAAATTTCCACCTCATCTCCATTTTCCCGTCCCCAAAATATCTTTAAACAACTCCAGTTCTTCTAAGTTGTTTTAGTTTTGTTTCAATATGCATTGTTTCTACCTTTTCCCATTGTAATATTTGTTTATATTTATTATGATATGATTCTCCTTGCACATATTTTGGAAAGATGCTATCAGATTCTCCTCTTTGTCTTACAGTGCCTTTCGACTGTTTAAATTCGTTTGTTCTCAAGTGAAACAATATCCATGAACTACATCACTGTGCTCAAGGGATTAACATATCGTCGTCTGGAAACATTGTGTAATTCACTTTCCTCCGATTCTTTCGTTCTCTCTTTTGGTTTCAGTAGACATCCCTACTGATAAACAAATAAAGAAAAATGCATGACAGCTGCACTTGTCACAGAAAGCATAGTTAAAAATATAAATGTGGCTGTGG
>NC_134782.1:63436053-63448553 GCF_046742065.1 Oratosquilla oratoria | reverse complement strand
AAGATGAGGAGGAAGGAACAAGAAGAGAAATAAGAAGATAAAAAAGAAGAAGAAAGAAAAAAAGAGAAGTAATAGTAGAGGAAGAAAAAGAAAAATATTATGAAGAAGGAGGAGGAGGAGAAGAAGAAGCACAATATGATGATGAAGGAGGAGGAGGAGGAAGAGGAAGAGGAGGTGAAGGATAGGAGTAAAAGGAGAAAGAGAAGGAAGAGAATGAGGAGATGGAAAATTGTAGTATTTTCCCGCTATCATCTCCTTTCTTCCCCTCCGCATCATCATTCTCTTCCTCCTATTTCTCTTCCACTTTCAGCCTTTTCTTCCCCCTTCCTCTCCTTCTTTACATACCTCTATTCCTCTTCCACTCTCTCTCTTCTACTCCTTCCTCTCCTTTTCCACTCTTTCTCCTTTTCCTTTCCCCCTCCTCCTTTCTCAATTCTCTCTTCCTCCCTTTTCTCTTCCCTACTCTTGTCCGACTGTTCCACATTTTCCTTCTTCTCCTTCTTCATTTGCTTTCTCTCTTTTGTCTTACTTTTTCTCTCTCGCTTCACTTTTTAAAGAGGAGGGAGAGGAAGGGGCCCAGGAATTGTGTTTGGTGAAGGGTAATACCCTTTTCGAGGATGCTGAAATAAAAATATATTTGAAGAAATGCTGACGGGTTGAACAGAAGAGTGACGACCTGACGTCATGACGAACTTGTCTTGATTGGCAGAGGCGACATGCCACAACAGTAACCAGGAGTCACTGGGCTGAGGAAGCTGGCTGTAAATAGTGGAGGCAGAAGGGATGATATTGTAATGGAAGCGAGGTAAATGACGTCAGCAAAAAAAACGTCATCACAACGGCGTTCCTTCTTGGAAACTGTCTTAAACCTTTCATAAACGTAGCATCCCCTTAAATGAAAGAAAAAGATATCTAGGATAAGTGAGAATGATATCTAGAGTGCGCGCGTCATCACAACAAAGAAATACAGGTATGCGGAAAAACATTAACCAGGGTCAGTAGGAGTGGCCAAGAAGTAGGAAGAGGTATCAGACGACGACGAAGAGGAAAAGAAAGGGAGGGAAGTTCGATATAGCAGGAAGGCATGAAGAGGACGAAGGTAGGAGTGCGGGTTGCCTGCTCTGGTACAGGCAAGCCTCCTTATACGGTTCGAATCCTCATGGAGAATCCTCCACCTGCCTTGTAAGGTGCCGAGGTGTCGGGCGAGAGCTTGGAGGGAGGGAGGAAGGGAGTGAGGGAGGAGGAGAGGGAGGGAATGGAGGAGCGAGCGAAGGGAGGTAGGAAGAACGGCAAGGAGTGAATAACGGAGAGTGTAAGGGAATAATGGACAGACGAAGTGGGAATAAGGAAGTACGAGGGAATGGGATGGAAGAATTTAGGTTGGGCAGAGTCGGTCGTTGCTGAGTGGGAGCAAGTGAAAGGTGGATGTGGGAGTAGGTATTATTCATCTCTAATTTATTATCTAATCCTAATTCACCCCTCCACACCCATCCATCTACGTTCCTTTCCGTTACACCTCTTCCATAACCTTTTACCTCCATCTTCCCTCCCTCATTTTCTCTCTTCCGTTCTTCTTCCACCTACTCCTCCTCCTCTACCTCTCCGTCCCCTTCCAACGCCCTGTATTCTCCGTCTAGACGCCTCCCTCCCTCAAACTCACATCCCCCAAATGGTATGAGTCAGCCGAGAGGGAGCAGTGGGAGTAGAGGACGGGGATGGGGGAGGATGAAGAGGTAAGGAGGGAGGAAAGGGGGAGTTGTAAGAGGCATATGTATCTACGCGTGGGAGTAGAATATGGAGGGGACGGAGGTAGAAGAGAAGGTCAAGTGTGGGAGTGAGGGAGCGAGGGAGGGAGAGTAGAGAGGGACTGATTTGTGTGTGGGAGTTGGGATCTTTTGGAGTCTTATACTGATCTGCCTAAACATGTCGATTCTTTCTGTCCTATCCACATTTATTCTTCTCTCCCCTTTTCCTGTATTTCCTCCCCTACTAACTTCCCCCACTCCCTCTCTCCTGCCGTTTCTTCCCTCTACTCTTCGTCTCCTGCATTAATTTTCTTCGGCACTCTCTCCATTGTCTTCCGTATACCCCCGTGGCGTATCCCGTGTCCCTTCTTCACCACCTGACTCGCCTCCTCTCCTCTTTCCATTCCTCATTCTCAGCTCATATTATCCCATTTCAAACATATCCTTTACAAATGCGCCTTAGCATCCTCGACACGATACTGTCACTACGGATGGAAGCGTTGGTTTATTACTGATGAAATACTATCCCCTTTCTCTATCTTCTCTCCCCATCCCCTTTCCTTTCCGCCGCCCACCAGTCTCTTGTCTCCAGTGTGAATCTCGTTCGGATCTAAATTCATTACTTATACCAAACCGACGCAGCCGGGCATGGAGCAGATTTCAACACGAAATTAGTATTTTCGTATAGAAGGGAGATGGACTGCCGTTTTCTAGATAGTGTCTTTGTCTAACACTAGAAAAAAATCAGGAACAAGAGTTTGAATTCCGTACTACGCACTACGCAATGGACTCAATCTGAAATAATTTGGTGTATTTCACACAAATTTTTTATTGTGTTTTTTCTTTCTTTCTTTAACGATCTTAGAGATAACACATCCAGTATAACAACGTAACGTATGCATAATGGGACACATCATAACAGACATAGCAGATCTCGCTTATTTATGTAAGCTGAGGAAATAATAAAACGCAATGAATATGGCATCTCTTCACTTAGCGCCCGTGACGTAACAGGCTGACCTTCACTTTGAATGGCTGAAATCAAAGGCGTGGCGCTGCTCGTTACACTCTGATTGGTCACTTTCGTCCCACAGATTGTAGCGGAATCTTTTTCCCTGCTCGAACTTGTAGACCACACATCTTTTTACAAACCGCAAATCTGTCTGCATTGTGTTTTTTATTTTACATTCGGTATACGTAGTTCTTTCTGCCATCCTATAGGTATAGAGTGAAAACAGTGATATATGATATTATACAATTTACTCAGGGGTAATTATCAGAGACGCTTTATTAGTACGACGTTACGCTCTTTACAGCTTCTTCAAGTACATAGTCGTAATACACGTAACTCACTCTCTTCTCCCGTTCCCCAAGTTCTTCTTCTTTGATCTCAGTCATGTGTATTACGACTATGTACTGGAAAAAGCTGAAACAAGCCACTTTCATGCACACGCTTATATTTGTTTTTCCCTAAGGAGAGCATTCGAGAAAAACAAGAACAACTGACACAAAACTGGATCACACGAACATAGAATGAATAAATCAATAGACAATTGAATAAATGAGTAAATGAATTAGTCTTTCATATATAAGTAAATGGATAACATGTAACCATATTAATACAAAATAAATAAAGGAAAATGCCTGGGATGTGCGAAATGGAAGTGAATGTAAGACAATGACACAAGAACGCAAAGCCTTTGTCGTCATTTATGAACATTAAAATGATCGACTCTTCTCTCTTCTACGCTGCAGTAGATACTTTTGACACCGACAGTAGAGTTGAAGACACAATTCTAAATTTAATTCTAATTTCAATGATAATAATAATAATAACAACAACAATAATGATAATAATAATAAAAAGTCACCGTGATGGCAATTGACCGTCGTACACAGGCGAGGCCCTTGAACGCACACAAACGTACACTGAGTAGGGATGCACACAGTTTCATGTAAGTATTCTTACACACACACACACACACACACAAAGAAATACCCAACCCTCTTCGAAAATAATAATAAAAAAGCGAAAATTCCTTGTCAGATTTTTCTTATCAAACTGAAGAAAATAATCTTGACTATCATTCTACAGATACAATTATCTCTTATTACTACTTCTTCATGAGCGAATAGGCAAGCCAGCTTTGCGGGGGCTTCATATAAACATCATCACTTCAGCCAATAACCAAATTGTTTTGAGTCCCGTGATCGGTTTCAGCCAATCACAGTGCTTTCCTTTGTAAAGAAAACGAAATCGAACGGTCGCCAACTTAGTTTTGAATTGGTTTGTGCCGCGTGTGGGTGCTTACTTTGAAGATTTGTGTGTTTTTTTGTGTGTGTGAAAACTAGAGCTCCTATTGTTTTGAAAAGAACCACGGTGTCTTTCCCAAATATAATTTTGTGCCAATCGTGTGATGTTTTATAGTATTTTGTTCTGTCAATGATGGAAATGGGTTCGAGGTATGCAAAGGGTATGGTACGCAGCCCACGACTCAAATTAAACTTTTTTCCTTATGTTCAGTCTCTGCATAACGGAGGCATAATTATTTTATTAATCTTTAGACGCATATCGTGGGTGCAATCTTCAGGTGTATACCACTTGCTTCCCAAAACCGATTTCTTCCATCACTGATTTTGTAAATGAATCCTCAAGAACAAGATTCACCTGCGCTCCCCAAACTGCTTGACAATTCCCTTCACACAGTACCTAAAGTAAGTTCTAAGTGGTTTCCCAGACTCTTTGCTGCAAACTAACTACGTAACCCAGAGCGAGGTTACGTCAATTTGGGGCTACAATGTAACAGATGGACAACTACTGTGATTCCAGCTTTGGTCCTGTAGATAGCCCAGGTAGTGGGGACCGCCGAGAAGTTAGGTTAGGTCACGTAGCCCAGTCAGTAGCGTAATCGGCAACCCAAAATCCCCAGTCAACCCGCCCAACTTTTTCCTTTATATATGTATATATATATATATATATACATATATGTGTGTGTTTGTGTGTGTGTGTGTGTGTGTGTGTGTGCATGCGTGTATTAGGTCAGCATTACCCATAGAACGGTCAGTATTTGAACTTTGATTTAAGATAATTGTGACATACAGATGATTAAATATATAAAAAACTGATTTTATTTGATTATTTAATTTATTTGTCTATTCATTTATTTCTTTATCAGACAAGTACAACACAAAAGTTACAAATGAAGAAATGAATGGTTTAGTTCTGATCTGAAGAAAGTCTTTCACACGGCACCACACAAACGACTTATTGTATAAACTGGAGAACAAAAGAGGACTTTTGAGTAAACTTCTTAGAATGAACGAAATACTTCCTGAAAGAATGATCTATGTAAGCAGCATTAAAATATAGGATGTTTGGACGGCGGGAGCTGACTATCAGAGTCCCAAAACAAAATATGCATATGTAAGTAATGAATCACCATTTCAGGAGTTCTGTGTTTTGTTCATTGAGGCTAAGCCTGAGTGGTGTATTGTATGTCCGGGTGCGAATGTCCTCATGCCGGATGCTGCCAGACAGTAGGCAAGAACCATTAGTTTAATAAAACCACCCCGTGATATCCGGAATCTTATATAACAAGCACAATATCCCTCTGGTTAAAATATAACCATAACCTTTCGAGTCTAATAACCCATAAGGGAGACTTTGCTGTAGCCCAACAAGCTTCGACGTCAGCGCCGGGTAGTGTGACATCGTCCTTACGGGGGTACTTGTTTGCTTCTTTGCTAAGCTGATGTTCCTTTGTTCCTTCACATGAGAAGAGTTTTTATACAGCTGAGGACTCGGATCGACCAAGTCTTCCTTCAGGGACACAATCTCTCCCCTCCGCCTTAATAATATCTCATGTTCAAAGCCGGAACTAATTATATAAATGTATCAAGTCACCGTATACATGGGTGCAGTACGCCTGAATCACAGTGTGTGTGTGTGTGTGTGTGTGTGTGTGTGTGTGTGTGTGTGTGTGTGTGTGTGTGTGTGTGTGTGTGATTCACCATGGTCTTGGACCACGTGTTGGACTCATGATCAACAGCTATTTCCTTCTCGGAAGAGAGCTCAGAGCTCATACCGGTATATGGCCGCTCTATGGGTAATGCTGTGACCTTACACGTACACACACACACACACACACACACACACACACACACACACACACACACACACACACACACACACACACACACACACACACACACACACACACACACACACACACACCAACTCCTCGCCCACGAGAGTTGGAATAACACCTCGCAGCGCAGCGATACTGAAATTATTTCAGCCCTGGGCGGGATTCAAACCCGGACCTCCGTAGTGGCAACCCGGAACTCTAACCACTGCGCCACGAGGTGTGTGTGTGTATGTGTGTATTTGCCTAGTTGTAGTCTGTGGGTTGGAGCAATGCTCATGGAATCCCGCCTCTTTTCCTATATTTATCAAACGCTCCTTTAATGGTTTTCGTTTCTGGAACCATCAGATGCTTTTTATTCATATATTTATTTAGTTATTCATTCATCTATTTATTTATCTATTTATTTATTTATTTATTATCTATTTAATTATTGACAGAGTATCTTATTCTATTTCTATTTCTTATCAATTTTGGTGTTGTTTTTCTTTATTGTTTCTAAATCCAAGCTCACTGTGGACCGAAAAGTCTTTTGTCGACATTGAAGCATTTTTAATCAACAGAGTCATCACACACTTCGACTCAAGTAAATCGCCTCATGTTACTCAGAATAAAATATGTAAAGTACACCACTGGGTTGAATGAAAGATGTTCAAAACAAATGCTGGTTTGTCACAGACGCGATTTGAGGAGCGGAATAGAAGGATGGAGGGGAAGGCGCGGGGTGGGGGGGAAGGTGGAAGGAAAAATTGAGGTAGGTGGGGAATCGAGTGAGACGGGGAGGGGGGAGAGGGAGGGAGGGGGGAGAGAGAGGGAGGGAGGGAGAGAGTACTGGATAATGGTATCACACGGGAAGTTTGACTAACTAATGATGTTATCATACTAGGCTATTTCCCCTCCAACTTCCGATTAACCTACAAATTCCAGAATCTTTACCGCCGTAAAAAAATATTGTAAGCTATTTTGCTTTCTCGATAATCTACATAGAATGTCATTTGATATGCTGGAGAAACTTTATTTTCCTCCAGAAAGCTCCGGGCTGAAAAGCAGCTCAAAATGTCGGAGGAAAATTAGCCCAGTGTGATAACGCTTTAGGAGTTGGTAACATGTCGTCATCAAGTTGGCCATTTCCGTCAACTCGTGGTAACACAACCGTTGGTAAAATCAGTGTAGCAATAAATAAATAAATAAATAAATAAATAAATAAATAAATAAATAAATAAATAAATAAATAAATAAATAAAAAATCACGTGTATAATTGGTTCTTGTTACTGATAATTACGAAGTAGGTAAATAAAACAGACTTACTAAGGAAAAACAACTGCAGTTGCTCTTACAGGATCGTTGTCATTGTTATTATGTATATTCTTACAATAATGTTTTGGAATTTTCCTTTTAAAATCGGCAAACTTGTAGTCCCATGTATACTAAAACACCTAGATATGCTCATAGTCCTTATGTCCCCGCCTACATATCAATAGATCAGTGGTTCCTAATCTTTTTTGGCTTGATGCACCCTTGCCAAGCCTTTCAGAAGTCTCCGGCACCCCTATTAGAAAATCTGAATCCTAGTTTGTCAATATTTTGTTGATTCAACATCAGTGTAACAAAATTTTGTCCCTGGATAATATGAAAATATTCATTTTTACACTGATGGTGCTTTAATGAATAAAAATGGATGACAGAGTTGGTAATACGAAAATTATTTTTGACTTGAATTATGGCGGCAACCTCAGTTGATCTCACGGCATTCTTTGGGGCCGCGGCACACCGGTTGGGAACCATTGCAATAGATAATAAAATGAGCTTCCGTAGCAAAACAATCCATTCAAATAATAATTCACCAGCGAACAATATTGTTATGAATAGAAAACGTATTGTTTAGTACATTCTTATTTACTCATTTCGAACCAAAATTACATTTATAAACATTTATTACAAACGCAAAGGCTTTCAAATGACTGTTTACACCAATCGACAATATCCAACATTCAGTAAGGAGTGGTGTCCGCAAGGTGGGGACATTCGATCGACAATGTTTGAGTTATTTCCCAGAATTTACCGGACAAAGTCGATTTGGTCGAATTTATTGACGGGGAGGCTTCGTGCGACAACAGCAGCTGCGCAAGCTTGCAGACGAGTGTGCAGTTGTTCCATTAAGTATTCCATTCATTTCAGAACATTTCGTTCACGAAAGTGGATAAGTACCACTGTTAGTCACTTTTTAAAGTGATGATTGTATATGAACGTATGTATGAATGATGTATGAATGTATGTATATATGTACAGTATGTATATATACGTGTATGAGACACCTTCCAACCCTGGTAAAAATTCTCAACTAGACTATATTGATCCACTTTGTATCCAACATTAGCCATTACAAGATATTTCTATAACGATACTCTGAAGTCGTGTTCCGGCCATTTTGTGAGCCACTGTGAAGTTCGCCTCAGAATTAAGTTATGAAAATGTGAGAAGAAGCAGCGAGAGGACAAAGCAAATACGAAATGGGATTAATAGGAGTGATATTGGGAACCATCTTGAACAAAATATCTCTTTTTAAAAGACGAGTAA
Organism: Oratosquilla oratoria; assembly: GCF_046742065.1. NCBI lineage: Eukaryota > Metazoa > Arthropoda > Malacostraca > Stomatopoda > Squillidae > Oratosquilla > Oratosquilla oratoria. Next base: position 63,440,085 of record NC_134782.1, on the reverse strand, counting down.
AACACACACACACACACACACACACACACACACACACACACACACACACACACACACACACACACACACACACACACACACACACACACACACACACTCGACGGCGCAGTGGTAGCGTTCGCAACCGCTGCTACAGCGGTTCGAGTTCAAATCCCGTCTAGGGCTGAAATAATTTCAGTATCGCTGCGCTGCGGGTCGTTACTCCAACTCTCGTGGGCGGGGAGTTGGGTGTGTGTGTGCGTGTAGGGTTACAGCATTACCCATAGATCGGTCATATATGAGCTCTGAGCTCTCTTCCGGAAGGGAAATAGCTGTCGATCACATGTCCAACACGTGATCCAAGACCAGGGTGAATCTTACACACACACACACACACACACACACACACACACACACACACACACACACACACACACACACACACACACATGCACTGCTTCGTGACAATGTAAGTTCCAGACGTCACGCGAGGAGTGGGTGGGGAGTGAGGTAGATGGGGGGGCGAAGGGGGGGTAAGATTGTGAAACACATTTAACATGACAATTACGTCACTGTTCCCGTCACCCTTACGTCATTGCGTCACCGTCATCATCACTGTCTTGTTTGACGTACGGAGTGTTGTCGATATCGTAACACAGAAATAATTCACATTGGTGTCGCATCCTCCATTACCATCCTTCGTGTTTATTACGAGGCGTCGATTAAATAGCGATTTCCTATAATATAACAAGTCTTTCTTTCACAAAAAGTATCACGATAAAAAATGCTCAAATGCTTCATCACGGAGACATCTGTGACAGGTTTTGTTCTTGTTGATTGTGAGTGGGTAGCTACCGCGTTTAATCAATTAATGTATTAAGACTGTTGAAATCAACTTTTTGTACACGATAACAAATGCGATGATTTCGGCTGATGATGTAGTGTCATAAGAATTTATCCAGCCGATGGGCATATACACTGTGATCTCAGTGTCGTCTTTGCCGTGTTGGTCTTACGTTATGACGTCATGTCGTCAGAATGGGTACACTGTCGTTCAACAGATGACAAATGCCCTATAGTCTACGTCATTTTGACCAAGATCTTGATATTAAGTCATGTTCTTGAAGAATTTTGGAAGCGTTTATACTCCTCTTTTGGGGGGCTACGTAACAATGCATAGCTGTAGACTTACCTGGTTCAGATAATTTGAAAAATTTCCAATTCTATATACATTTCCTGTCATGTTTAAACACTATCTCTGGACCCCCTTTCCCTTCCGACTGACCCCTCTAAGCCCTGTAGTATGAAAGGTGGTTGGACTGCAATCCTACCGTCGAAGTAATTAATTACTAGACTCGAAAAGTTCCCACCGCACCACCAAGGTGATCTGACTGACCAACCCCTTGCGAGGCTCCTTCTTAGACGACCTGCGCGCGCTCTCCCCCCGACACCGAACCTGAGGGCCGAAGCCGGCGCCAAGCGTGAGTCTGACTGGCGCCAACAGTGCAGGTAAAACCCGGCATGGACGTTCAACATGCAAGAGTTGACCCACCTCCCCCCCGTCCCCCCTGCCCCCCTTCTCTCCTTCCCTCCCCAGTCCAGATCCAGAAACAGAAAGTTCTGTCACGGCGCACTTTATAGATTTTCTCGAGGCAAATAATCCTTCTGTTTTATTCTTGCCAATTTAGAGGTGGACTACTGGTTAATGGACTCCCCCTAAAATGGGAAGTCCCCTTTCAGATACTTGATGAAAATCGTGTGGAATTTGCGTCAACACTTATTAAGTGCAATACTGTGGTAATGAAGGTAATTAGGAATTACATATTTTCTATTACTCTCCAATTTTTTATACAGACATCCGTCATATCTCCCACCTGGCATCAATGTCAACGTCACAGATCAATTTTGATAGTTTTTACTGACAATATGGTATTTCGGTGGTTTTACTAACAACTGTCACCTTTTCAGTATATCAGTTAACCTTACAGTCAGTAGGCAACTGTTTGTGTCATTTACTGACATGATTTTGTCAGTATTTACTTGTTGATAACTGATAATCATCTACGACATACGTAACAAACATGGCCAAATTTAAAAGCAGTATTTGGATCAGATCAAACAAATGGACAAAAGATAAATGTAGGAATAATATACAAATAAAAAAGACATTATCAATGATACGCGAAAGCCTGTTGTTTCAAAACTGTCTTTTACAAAGGTGACATGGTGACAAAAGATTTCAGTTTTTCTGACACAAATTACGCTACATTGAAACGTGGCAGTGTAGATAGATAGCTGTTTGGTAAATTATCTGTGAAGCTCACTTTGTGTAATTTGTTGAAGATCCCAGATGTCACTAACAGCGAAAATATAATCTATATAAAATGAAAACACTGGAATTTAATACCAGATTCTGATGTAGTAAAAAAAAAGTTCAAAACTTGTCTTACTGGACTAAAGCCTGGGAGAAAATATTAAGACAAAATAGTAATAGAATGTACGCAGCATTTAAAAAACACTTACCAAGATGATTCGTACACAACATAAGAAAACGTATCCTAATCGGTCTTGTCCAAAATGGCTTTATAGGAAAAAGTCAAGAAAGTACCACGAAAAAATACTAGAAATCAACGGTTCTGAATCCTATGAATAAGAGAATTCTTGAAAAAAAAGCAACGATTCAAAACAATAATCGATTATGATCTCAAAATAATCCCAAACAACTCTGCAGTAATATTGAAAATAAAAAGTTTATCGAAGAATTATATTGGTTGGTCTACTAAATTCTGTCTACGATCAACATTAGGATTCAAATAAAAGTATGCGTGACATCTTTAGAAGTAGTTTAGTTTCGTATTCATAAGCGAAACGCCTTAAACTGGAGTTTCATCTCTGTCACGTGATATCCCGTGTTGAATCGAGAGGAAAATTACTTCCGTAAATATCACCAAATATGATTGGGCAATGTATTGAAAAGCTGAACATTAACTTAACATTATGGCCTGGCGGTTAGCATCTTAGAATACCAAAGAAATTAAAAAGTAGAGTAGTTTTTTTTATCAGAAATGACAAGACAATGGACGTTAATTAATGTCTCTCAATCTCAAAAAAAAAGAAAAAAAAAGATGAACTATACTTCAAATGTATTAAGATTTGTGGAAACGTTTCCAAGAGATGCCAATATCCATCACTTAGGAAAGAACTATCTAATGAATAACAACTAACAAGGTTTCAGAGGTAAACATATTTGTGCGACTAACCCACCAAAAATTTATGTCATTGCAAAAATGCATACCGTGACGTGGGTGGAAAATTTTGGAGAGGGGAGGGGAGGGGAAGGGAGGGGAGGAGGAAAGTTTGAAGACCCGGAACACTCGATAGATGCTCCATCCCAGGAAAGCCTCAAGTTTGTAGCAACTAATGATATGAATGATATAGGAAATATTTAGCCTTCACAAGAAAGGTTTTGGCGATGATATAGTAATAGAAAGTACTTTGCCTTTCATCACAGTTGTTGTCATATGTATCTTATTCTGGCTCTATCCAGGAAATTTTATTCAAATCAAAAAATCCACCAAAGTGTACAACAAAATTAACTCCTACCGACCTACCCCGATAGTAACATAATCTCCTTCATTCTTAATATCATCAGATATTGTTATTTAAGTGTAGGTTCCTTCTCGGTTAAAGTATAAGGAAAAGAAAATTCTCCCTCACCCCTTTGCCCACTTCTACTCCGTTACGTGTACCTACCAAACAAATCTGAGAGTAACCTAACACTTGCTGACCGCTCTCGAGCCAACTAAACACTTACAGGTTGCTCACTCTCAAGCCAGCCAAGCGTTCACTGAGATTTAACTCTTTCTAAGTAAGGTCATATGATTCTCATGCAGTTTACCAACACACACACACACACGCACACACACACACACACACACACACACACACACACACACACACACACACACACACACACACACACACACACACACACACACACACACACACACACACACACACACACACACACACACACACGGTGGCGCGGTTGGT
>NC_134782.1:63423553-63426053 GCF_046742065.1 Oratosquilla oratoria | reverse complement strand
CCCTGTTAAAAACTAATCAAATCGCTTGCGGAAAGAATATTTACAAATTATGTCCTCTTTACGAAGAGCAGGGAGAGTAATTGTGAAGAATATACTTTCCATGTCATAAATAGTATTTCTTACGAATGTGTTTTTCAGTAATGGCCAGCCAATTTGAAAGAGAAAGAAAGAGAAAAAGCTAGAGAGAGAGAGAAAGAGAGAGAGAGAGAGAGAGAGAGAGAGAGAGAGAGAGAGAGAGAGAGAGAGAGAGAGAGAGAGAGAGGGTGGGTTGAGCGGAGATGGCGGTTCTGAGGCAAATACGGGCAAAGATTATGATAACGATACAGGCTGAACCAATCCATCCCAAACAAGGATCCGCATAAGTCCTGTAGCCAGATGCTCGGGAGCCGTCAAGTATATTTGCAGGATAACCACATCTTGTCAAAGCCTCACAGAGCAATAACAGCACTGACTGTTGTGTCAGGGTATTTGGAAAACGCTAGAACAGCTGCACTTGGCTCTTATTTATTCCCATGCTTGCGTCAGGCTTGGTGTGGTGGAACTTCCGTGCATGGTATATATGTACACGCACGCGCCCATACGCTCGTATACATGCACGCATGCACACACACACACACACACACACACACACACACACACACACACACACACACACACACACACACACACACACACACACACACACACAATTTATTTTGTACACTTGCACATGTACATACCCATGCGCGCGATTGTCAGCATAGTCGGCGACGTAATCGTCGCGTGCACGTGAAGTTACGTGCTCAGAGCCTCCTCCTCCCCCACGTTGAAACTGCCACGTGACTGGGATGTAGCAGCGGGCACCCGGAGGCGTGAGGAGTGGCCGGGGCAGCGCGGCGCGGCACCGCGAGTGGCATCCTTGCTTTGCTTTGCCTTGATTGTTCTGCCTTGTCTTGCCTGGCCCGCTTTGCCTCACCCTGCCTGCTTGCCTGGCCCGCTTTGCCTCTGCCTGAGCCTTACGTCATTCTGCCAAAGCGTCTTCCTATCGACTTTGTTCCTCGGAGTGACATCCACCCAGGAAGGCTGAATATCACTATGCACTGCATGACTCGCCCCTATTGATCAATATCGGGAACTCCCTGCAATCGAACCAAGTCCTTAGGCACTAGATACAAGAATTCTGCCAGACATGTCTTTGAGATAAGGTTCATTTCTGTTTCTTATCTAGAGAGAACCTGATAAAGGGGGTCTCCATTAGTGATGTGGTGATTGGCCCAATTCTGGGACGTCTCTTTGGTCTTCCATGGTTTCTTCAGGGCTTTGACTAAGTCAAAAAATATTTCCAGAACAAAACAAATAATGCCGGTTTTTCACAATGAATAAAAACTGCTAAGGCCTGAATATTTTTCACAGATTAGAGAGTTAAAAATTGCATTGAATAACCAAGGCTCAAAGGCTACTTTAATGATTTCGATCTAGCCAACGTTAGATGATTATATTTGGCTCAATGAAAACGATTTTTTTTTAAACTATCAGGGTCCTGAGTCCGCCCTAAGGAAAAAAGATCGCCTTTGAGCAACACCAGACTATTTCCTTCAGTTTCGAAAAGACCACTGAGCATTTAAGGTGGGATGAGTTGAGAGTACCCTACTGATAACCTGTCGGCGACTTTTCGATGAAGAAAGTGAACGAGGAAAACTCGTCGAAAACCTATAGCCCGCGGCCGGGCATGACGGCGCATTTGACTTCATCATTTCGGCGACTTAGTTTACGTGAGGCTCGGGACCAGCCGGGGTTCACTCTCTCGATTGAATGATTTCAATGACCGCCAGCAAGAATTAATATAGCGACGCCATTTTGGATAAATTGATCAAAATAACTTTTAACCTCTTGCTGCGCATCGACAGGGCTCCCCTCAGTAAAACCAACTAACTGAATAAATAAGTAAATGAATAAATAGACAAATAAATAAAGTATCAGACAAAAAAAAAGTAACAATAATAAAGGAGAGGTCTAGAATTGATAAACGATTCTGCCGTCGTCGCTGTTACTCTCGTTTCACTTAGTCATCACACCTAACTTCACGGTCTTCTGACCCACTGGTCTCGAGTCAGAGCAAGAGAAACAAGGAGTTCATCTTCCCTGTCCACCTCTTTCCGCATAACATTTTGTGTACGAAAGCAAAGCCAGGGAGAAAGGAAGTTTCCCGTCGTTGTGGAGAATCCTCTTCAGATCCGAAGACTTCTCCTATCACCAATTTCTCCTCAGTCCAACTAAACAGACGTAACGGGACAAATCGTGAAAAAGAAACAGAGGAAGAAGAAGAAGAAAAGGAAGAAGAGGAAGAGGAAGAAGAAGAAGAAGAGGAAGAAGAGGAAGAAGAGGAAGAAGAGGATGAAGAAGAGGAAGAAGAAGAAGAAGAAGAAGAAGAAGAAGAAAAAGAAGAAGGACATCTACAGAGAATTTTGTGATGGCAAACCTCTTCTCTTCTTCTTAAGGTGAGAGGCTTTCAGCGTGAGAA
>NC_134782.1:63398553-63418553 GCF_046742065.1 Oratosquilla oratoria | reverse complement strand
GTCGACCTCTATGCACGATCTGGAGGTAAAAATCTTAGGAAGAAGAGGAAGAGGAAGAGGCGAAGGAGAAGGAGTAGAGGTATATGCATGCTCACATTATGATCATCCTACTCGCAAGTGATTGGAATTATGCAATATTAGGACCAGTAATAATAGGAATTAACTTGTGTAAAATGAAATTAGGACGCCCGGATGATTATAAGCGATGAGTAACAGAGGGGGTAAAGAATTTTGGGACTGTGCCCTACACAGTCATTGATATTGCGCAATATTCCGTATTGTACAATTTTATTGACAGTATAGGGATGGTATTGAGGAATTATACAATATATTGAAGATATCAAATATACAGGCTAAAGACGTGCACTTCTTCAATAATATTGTACAATACGGAATAGTGCGCGATGATATTGATCGTGTAGAGACCGTTTTACGATCCAGCAAATCAATAATTCTGAATTATGATTGGACAGCGAAGTGACGTGACTAGTTAGCGGGATGGGGGTGGGGGTGGGACACTGCAGAGGTACGAGAAGCGGACGAGTGAGTCGAGGGATAAAAAAAAAAAAAAAAAAAAAAAAAAAAAATCCCAGCTACACAACTCAGCTTCTTGGGGGAAAGATCCATCGATGTGGCACTAAAACTGGATCCAGTGTTTCTTTAGATCAATGAATTGTGACTCTTTTTTCATGAGTCATTGAAATATTAGGGACCATACCTTCGGAAGGATAGAGGGCAATTTGTAGATTACCTTGGTATTAGTGGGAGGGCGAAAGAGATGAAAGATTGACTGACAAAACCTAAAAGCTATAAGGATGTCGTGACATCAGTGTGGTCATCTTGTCTCCTTCTTCCATCTTTGATGTTCCCGTTGTATGAAAGACTATAGAAATACATCACTACTACGCCAAGGGTTGGGGATGAAGAATCACTGACTTGGTCATATTAATATACATTTTCACTACTGATTTACCCGTGTTAATTTTTTTTCTAAGTTATCACGACTTGTGATGACATTAGCCACAGCAAAAATCTTACCGAAACAGGCGATGGAAGTCTGTGTGTGTGTGTGTGTGTGTGTGTGTGTGTGTGTGTGTGTGTGTGTGTGTGTGTGTGTGTGTGTGTGTGTGTGTGTGTGTGTGTGTGTGTGTGTGTGTGTGTGTGTTTCACCATGGACTTGGATCACATACTGGACAGATCGACAGCTAATATCCTCCTTAACGAGAGCTCAGAGACCAATGACTGTGAAACTTGTACACACACAGAGTCCCAAGGGGGCAAATTACGGCTTGCTGAGTTTGAATCTTTCAAGTCCTTATCAGTATTCAATCTCGGACCAACTGCGTGAGAAATTAAATGTTAGCCACTACACTAGCAAGCCATGTGTTTGTCCGTATATACACAGAAACAGGCGTACATACAGACACTTAAACACACACACACACACACACACACACACACACACACACACACACACACACACACACACACACACACACACACACAGCATTACCCATAGATCGGTCATACGAGCTCTGAGCTCTCTTACGAGAGGGAAATAGCTGTCGATCACGAGCCCAGCACGTAATCCAAAAGACCAAGGTAGCACACATGCACGCCTCTTGACTATTGTGATTCTGTACCAAAATCGAACCGCACGCCTTGAGCAAAAGCCTTTCCACTAATACCCCAAGCCATTACTGTCATCCTTAAAGGGATGGGTGCGTTGTATGCAAGCCCACAGCTTTATTCAGTAGTCGGGCTACAAGATTTCTGTGTTTTTATCTAGGAGATTAATGTCAATCGCTACTCCAGCATGTGATCAATGATCGTGCTGAATCATCCACTGACACGAATTAACATACACACACGCATATGTATATATATATATATATATATATATATATATATATATATATATATATATATATATATATATATATGTATTTATATATATATGTATATATATATATATATACACACTTTTATCGACCGCAATGCACTTTAATTCTAAGCCATCTAGGCGCATGAAGAAATTGAAACGTGATATGTCCGAGGACTCGAACTCATGATAAAAATGTATCTCTAATCACTGGGACCCATTCAGTGCTGTGCATATATATATATATATATATATAATATATATATATATATATATATATATATATATATATATATATATATATATTATATATATATATATGCAGGGTGGGAGTAGAGGTCGAGTCAATGGAGATACCTGTCACCCATCAGAGCTCATTCATCGCCCCGTCACATTTGAGCACCTCGTGGATGAGTGGTTAGCCCTGCTTCCTGCCACATTGTTCGGGTCAAAGATAATACAGCAGAGTCTATCGATTATGTAAATTATTTGTTTTACGAGTATGCTAGAAATACAGTATATACACATTGACAAAATTTGGGAGTACAACCTACATCGACAAAATGTATATTTTCAAAAATAGCGTGGTAGCCCCGGTCAGTACACTTTGCAGCCATCTGAACTTGCCTTATCATGTCCATAAATAATTGAGTGACGGATGGAACAAAGAATTGCACAATTCAGTTTGCAGACGATACCAAGATCATGGAGATAGTAAAAGACGATTTTGAATTGCTCTAAAAATATATATAGTACGACTGAAAGCAAAGTGAAAAAAGAAATAGTAAAATAAAATATTAAACGCGAAAAGTGAGTAAAAGTACGAAAGTGACATCGTTGATTTATTCGAAGAAAAAAAAAATGTGACAAACGAGGACCTGCCTGTGTTATTCATGGTTAATATATCATTTGAAAATTATGCCAACAATATTGTTTGGGAGAAATATTAGGTATTAGCATGAACGAAATCATACCCTAACTGATGTATGAAATACTATGGTCCGAACACAAAACTGACACAAAAATATTAAAATAATACAAAGATAAACAACTGAATTGGTTCCCAATCTAACAAACAGACCGAATAAACAAATATTAGGAAAAAAGAAAATATAGATCAGCCATCATTAGAAGAAAGAAGAGGGAGGAGCGACATAATTGTATTTAGATCATTGAAACGAATGGTCAAAATTTATAGAAAACTTTGTAATGAATGTGTGTATGTGTTTGTTTGTTTGTTTGTTTGTGTGTGTATGTGTTTGTTTGTGTGTGTGTGTGTGTGTGTGTGTGTGTATGTGTGTGTGTGTGTGTATGTGTGTGTGTGTGTGTATTCTTGTTTACGAAATATGAAATTGTGGCATATACAGGCGACCCTAATATAATTGTGCAATATGGTGCAGCTTAAGCGGCGGTGATCATACCCCGGAGTGTAAGTCAACGGTGGCAGCGTTGGCCATTGTGGGTACCTGGTGAGAGTCCCCACTGCTTCTGAAGAGGTCCCCGGGCAAGTTTAGGGAGCCTAAAGTCCTTGGAACACAACCGGCAAGAGAGCGTCACATACCACCTACGGGCGGAGACCATAACTGTACCAGATCCCTACAGTGAAGTCAGGTATCAACTACCATCACGCATCGAACGTGAAGGAATATATCATGAGGGTTGGACGAGGGGGACTCGCATGCTTGCGTGCGTTGATGCAGGTCTGTTTGCGTGCAGTCAAGGTGGCGTGCATGGTTGTGAAGGGCATGCATGGGAAGGCGCGCGGGTGAGGTATCACAGGCACCCGATAGTCCGCCCTGGTCGCGGGTCCGACTGGGTCCCGACTCGTTGGAGCCCGGCTACCCGTCCATCCAGATAGCTTGTCTGCACTTGGTTATTCAAACACCTCGCCGTGAACCCCTCCCCTCACGGAGAAATACTCTACCTCATACCGTATACCTCAACTGCAGTTTCCTTCAGCTGTTATGAGCGCCACTCTTCGCGTGGAGATTGGTATTTGGTTCTCGTGGGGACAAGTGACTGGGTTTGCAGTCAGGAAGGTTGAGTGCGGCTAGCCGCCTTACACGCCTATCAGGGACAGACTCTGGTGGGCGGGTTCAAGGCTATGTGGTCTTGAGTTGCTGTAGGGTCACTTTTGTTACTGTGTGGCTACTTATACGATCAAGGTTACGTTGTCAACAGCGGAGTTATCTTTCAAGACAACAGAGGGAAATGAAGTGACGTACAAGTTAAATGCCAGTTTGTGCAAGCAATTTTCGAGGTTGAGATTTCGGAATATGCGGACCTGAAGGATATTTTCCAGGTCTCTTCGAATGGTAGGAATTTGTGTGTGCGACGGTGTACGAAAGCGGTGACAGGCAGGCTAATGGTTCCAATATGATATAGATATGATGGTACAATACTATATCTACAATATGAACTTTCCCGCTTAAACTGAACCACAGTGTTTGTTGTGATGGAGGAGGAAGGGGAAGAAAAGGAGGAGAAATATGAAGAAGGAAGAGGGATTGGAGGGCGAGGATGAGGGGTAGAAGTATGAGGAGGAGGACAAGTAAGCAGGTAAGGATGATGGGGGAGTGTATTTAGTTGGTGATGGTACGAGGATGAAAAACGAAGGAAATTGTAAAATGTAACATATGAGGAGGAGAAAATAGGTTAGGGTGCAAGAGTTGGGATTAAGAGGTAAAGAGGAAGGGAGGGAGTGGGGAGAAGGAGAGGTGAAGGCAAGGAGAGGAGGAGGGACTGGCGGCAGAAGAGGTGTGGTGGTGGGTAGGTAGGAAGGGGGGGACAAGGTATGGGCGAGGCAGCGATCTGGGCGGTGACTATGGACACGTCCGGGCCGGGCGGGTGGGGAGCAGGGTGGGGTCGGGTGGGGGAGCAGACGAGGAGGTGAGGGACGGAGGGAGGTCGACGACGAGGAGGAGGAGGAGGATTGGAAGAAACGAGTGTCCGGATGGATAAGCACACGCTCTGGGAGAGCGAGAGCACTGGGCACCCGTATGTGGAGGCGTTCAGAGTGCACGAGTGTAAAGCATTGCCGTGCGTTGCCGAGGAATCCTGAGTAGGATAGTTCGAGGCAGTAGGTGAAGGATGGAATTCAGAGGGTTAAAGGTGGGAGGAGGTGGACAGGGAGGGGAAGGAGGTAAGAGAAGGAAGGTAAATCGGGAGGGGGAGAAAAGGACAAGCAGGTAGAGGGAAGGGAATGTGAATACTCAGGGGAAATGTAAATGAATTCAGCATAGTGGATATGGGTTGATTTTAATATAACAGTCAAATGGTTAACCAAACAGGTTCTATGAGTTGTGTAAGAGCTAGAAACACACACACACACAGAGAGAGAGAGAGAGAGCAAGACCAAGAACGAAGGGAGGACTAGGGTGGGGGGAACCAGCGTGGGATTAGAGTTGGGATGGGAGGAGGGATGAGAGAAATGGCGAATAGGATATAATCAACACGGGTAAACGAATCGATTTATTACAGTAATGCGATCAGCATACTAAACAAAAGGACTCAAGGCAAACGAAGAGAAAACAAAGTTAATCAAAGCAAACGACAGCAAGGCTGCGGTAGTGACGACGACGGCGGCAGGACGGGGCGGAGTTAGACAGAGGCAGAAGCAAGGATGGGGCGGGGCGGAGGCGTGCGGATTGGGCACAATTGAAGAGGACAAACAAGTGAAGTTTTGTGTACGTAGGACAAATGAGAGAGCGTGCCTGTGTGTTTGTCTGTGTGTGTGTGTGTGTGTGTGTGTGTGTGTGTGTGTGTGTGTGTGTGTGTGTGTGTGTGTGTGTGTTTGTATGTGTTTGTGTATGTATGCATGTGTGTGTGTGTGTGTTTGTACGTGTTTGTGTGTGTGTGTGTGTGTGTGTGTGTGTGTATGTGTGTGTGTTTGCACACATGTATGTACCAGTAAGGTTTGTGTGTACATTGGCACGCATCTGTATTTATGTATTTCTACCTTCCCTCCTTCCCTCTCTCTCTACCCGTGTGGTGTGTGTGTGTGTGTGTGTGTGTGTGTGTGTGTGTGTGTGTGTGTGTGTGCGTGTGTGTGCATGCGTGCGTGCGTTCGTGTGTGTTTGTGTGTGTGTGTGTATTCGCCCAGATCTATAACCTAAGTATTATGATACTGAAAAACACTAAGCATATTGTCTCCTTTTCTTCAGCAGTTCAACTTGCACCCTAATGTTTACTTTTTGATATTTGATTACTCTGGGGGGTAGATGAACTTTCCAATGACTCTATGTCCACAACCCTGATGTACGCTAGAAAATAAACACATGATATATTCAATTTGCCGATGATTTCTCTCCAATTATTTTGCCTCCATGCCTTGACATCATGGATAAATGATAGGCGTCTTATATATATATATATATATATAAATATATATATATATATATATATATATATATATATATATATATATATATATATGTGTATATATACGTGCGTGCAAGGAGTGCGTGCGTGAATATGTATGTACAATATATGTATGTGTGTGTGTGTGTGTGTGTGTGTGTGTGTGTGTGTGTGTGTGTGTGTGTGTGTGTGTGTGTGTGTGTGTGTGTGTGTGTGTGTGTGTGTGTGTTTTTGTGTGCTTTTTTATGCTTGGTGAGAGTGGCTACGTGGTTGAGTACAATTGGACTGAAGTTGGTACAGCGCGTGCGCTGGTTCGGATAGCACGAGTGCACTGACTAGAACAGACCGAAGGGCGGTGTAGTCTGCCGAAACACTTACTTCTCTCCACAGGTTCCATCCACACGGATCTGCAGAGTCTTGCGTGCGTTGGAGGCCGTCTCTGGATGCACTGAAGAGCGGAGATGGGTGCACTGATTTCCCTACTGACAGGAACATCCAGTTTGTGCGCAGGGTCGTTAATAGGTTCACTGGCTTGGCTTATGCGTGGATGACGACAAGTTTCACGTAGAAACGACAGGTGGGTGCACTGTGTATGTGGGGGAGGGGGGGGAACGAGGGCGACGAGTACGTATACACTAAGTAATGAAATGGGGGGGCAAGGGGTGCACTGGGTGAAGAGTGACGGCGAATAGGGTGCACTAGGTATAAGACTTCATAGGCTGGTGATGATGGTGCACTGTGTAGAAGTTCGTATTACTAGTGAATATGGTGCTCTCACTGAACAGTTCATAGACAGACTGATGAAGATGGTGCACTTAGTAGGAGTTCACAGACTGGTGCACTATGAGAACAAAAGTTACCGAGGATCACTGTGGCTGAAGAAGTTACGTCAGAAGGCGGCAGGAGGCAACAGGATGTCCCTTGGAGGCAGCAGTAGGAGGCAGGGAACGGATAGAAGGAAGGAAGTGGAAGGAGAGGGCAGCACGTCCGAGGGTAGCGCAGCAGAGAAAGAACTGCCGGGCGGAGGTCGAGTGCCTACCGTGTTGCCGGCCTCACGGCCGGGGCTGAAGTGCGACCGGCGCGTCCTCCTTGAGTGCTGCGTGCCGTGGCACTGCGGTGGAGGCGGTTGGGGCGGAAGGGGTGGTGGTGGTGGTGGTGGGGGTGACGAAGGTGGTGATGGTGGAAGGGGTGGACAGGCAGGAGAAGCAGCAAGAGGAAAAGATAGCAATGGGAGGTCTGAAGAGGAGTGAAGAACTGGAGAAGAGGGGGTGGTGGTGATTAAGAGGAAGAGGAAGAAGAGGTAGAGGAGGAGGAGGAGAAGGAGGAAGAAGAGGTAGAGGAGGAGGAGGAGGAAGAGGAGGAGGAGGAGGAGGAGGAGGACATGGACAAGGGAGGAAAAGGAACCACGGCAATGTGTCCGAGGTGACGGTCGACGCGGGAGTGACTGAACAGAACAGAGGTTTCGCTCTCTCACCTGACGCCCAGCCACCGCCGCCGCCGCCGCCACCGCCGCCGCCACCGCCGCCGCCACCGCCGCCGCCGCCGCCGGAGCTGCTGCTGCTGCTGCTGCTCAAGCCGCTCGCTCTTGTGGTGAAACTGCCACACACCTCCGGCGGCCAGGGAGTCATGAAGCCAGGCAGCCCCGTGCAACACCTTGGTAGCCTCTCTATCAGCCGGCGTCAGGAAGTCGCGTAATCCATGCAGACCACGGTTTCTGACGATCTCCAGGAACTGTCGTGGTGGCAGGGAACTGTGCTGGGTCGGGGGTAAGGGAGGAGGGAGGAAAGAAGGTTTAAGAAGGACGGAAGGTCTTGGGGTAGGACAAGCGAAGGAAGGAAGGAAGGAAGGAAGGAAGGAAGGGACGAACGAACGAACGAACGAAGGTCAAACTTCGGCATAAGCGGCACCTTCGCTGATGTAGCTTGCCTTATGGAGTGTAAAGCGAACTACTCAGGAAGGATACTGTAGGCAGCCCACGCCGTCACCACGTCCTCCTCCTCCTCCTCCTCCTCCTCTTCCTCCTCTTCCTCCTCTTCGTCCTCCTGGTCCAGTCGAGGTCGACATACTGTAGGCGAGCAGTCACCACCGCTCACAAAGTATGTTTGCCCGCCCAGTGATGCTATTGAGAGGTCTACGTGAACAGCCTGACGAAGATTTGGGTGGCACCTGCTTCTTGCATGACAGCAAAATGGGGAGAGAGAGAGAGAGAGCGAGAGAGAGGGAGAGAGAAAGAGAGAGGAAGAGAGAGAGAGAGAGAGAGAGAGAGAGAGAGAGAGAGCAATTAAGATAAAGATAGGTATAGTGATGGAAAGAGAGAGTGAGTGAGAGAGAGAGAGAGAGAGAGAGAGAGAGAGAGAGAGAGAGAGAGAGAGAGAGAGAGAGAGAGAGAGAGAGAGAGGGATAGGGGTGGACGAGAGAGAGGAGGGTGCATGTGCAAGGCCTCGGGTAAGGGTGCAGGGGATGGGGAGGGGAGGGGACGGGTTTAGAAGAGTGAGGGGATGGGGGATGGAAGTGAAGGGTGGGGGAGGGAGGGAGGGAGGGGGGGAGGGAGGGAGGGGGGGGATGTGGGGTTGCAGGTGAGATGGCAACCCGCTCGTCGTGTGGCCTTACAAGGCGGGCCGCCGTCGCCATCTTGCGAGTTTGGGGCTTCTCCCTACCTCCCTCCCTCCCTCCCTCCCTCCTTACCCCCTCCCTCCTTCCTCCTCCTCCACTCCCACCTCCTCCTCACATGACATTTCGCTCTATGATTATTGGATAACCAATCGTCGTGGGGGTCCGTTGACATTCCAGACGGAACCGGGAGGCTGGAAATATTCATGCTCAGTCCAAAGAGCCTTCGGTGGCCCTCGCGGCCGCACATGGGCCACCCTGAACCAGGGACGGGCGGCGGAGGCAGCTCCCAAGCAGGCCACCACGTGCGCCCCCCCCTTTTCCCCCTCCCTCCCTCCCTCCCTCCCTCTCGCATATACAGGGCGTGCTGTCTGCCCCCCCCTCCACCCCCCCCTCACTGCCTCATCCTTATCCCCTTATCCATTCCTTTACTCCTCCTTGTCCACTCCTTTTCCTCTGTCTCCTGTTTTCACCTAACCTTTCCTATCGCCCTTGTTCTCTTCCAGCTGTCCTTCTCTATCCTTCTCATCTGTCCTCCATCTCTTCCATATCCTTGATGCTCTCTTCTCTTTGTTTTATATTTCTTCCTTTCCCTTTCTTCTCCTGTCCATTGTGGATGCTCTACCACCGTATTCTTCCCACACTTCCTCCTGACCTCACAATCGTTCTCCTTCTCTCTCCCCTTTCCTTCTTTCTTTTCCTCTTTCTTCTCCTCTTCTTTCTCTTCCTTTCCTATTACATATCCATCACTCCTCTTCTCTTAGCTATATTTTCCCTCTTCTTCCTCTCTTACCTCCACAGTCCTATCCTCCCTTTTCCACCCCCACTTTCTTCCTTTCCTTTTCTTTCTTCTCGCCTCCTCTCTTCCCTCCTTTGCGGTCCTCTCTTCCTCTTCTCCTCCTCCTCCTTTGTTCTTCCCTTGTATCCTCCCACCCTACGCCTCCACTTCAATCCCTTCCCTTCCCTCAATTTTTCTTACCCACTCTCTATCTCTATTCTGTTTCTTCCCTTATTTACCTCGCTTTCGTTCCTTCCTTCCCCTCTCTTCCTCCTGGCTTCTCTTCCTCCTTCTGCCCTTCTACTCATCTACCCTTTTCTCACTAAATTTCCTCATCCTCTCCAGACGTTGCCTCTCGTACCCTCCTCTCCTCTTTTCTCCTCTCTTCTCCTCATCTCGCGGCCTCTCAACTCCCACCGTCCCTCCCTCCTCCCCCTCCCCCCACTCCATTCAGGTCTCCACATTCACCCACTCACTCCCATTCAGTAAACACATCCCATATTCCCACTCACTACCTCTTCTCTCTCCAACTCATTTAATCCTTCCGTACCATTCTCCGTCAACACCTTCCCTTTTCTCGAACCTTCCCACGTCCCTCTGCATCTCCTCCCATCTCTCCCATTTTCTTCACCCTTCTCTCCATCGTGTCTCTTTGTTCTCTTTATCTCCATCTCCATCTCCCAACCAATTTATCTCCCTCCCCCCACTCTCTCCACTGTGTCTCTCTGTTTTCTCTCTTGCCTTTCTCTCTTCTTCTATCTCATCCGTACCTTTTCTCAATCCAGATTTCTCACGCTTCGTAAACTAACCTCTTTCCCACTCCAATTTACCTACCTCCCACTCCCTCCCACTCCCTCCCACTCCCTCCCACTCCCTCCCACTCCCTCCCACTCCCTCCCACTCCCTCCCACTCCCTTCCTATACCTGTCACCTAAACACTACATCTAGCTCTTCCATCCTCTCGCATTTCTCTTTCCTTCCTTTTTTTCCTCCTCCTCCTTATCCTTCCTCTTTTTTTGTTCTAATGTCTTTCTGAAGTCGAACGAGGGCAGATAGAAATGCCCTCCATTGTTTTGGGTTCACAATTTTCATTTAATAAATTTGATCTAAGGGATGACCTATCGAAGTTTGGTGTGACCATATATAACTCTGTAAGCAAATATATATTTTCTTAACTCTCCTCTGTTCTTTTCACTCGGATTTTTGTTATTTTACAAATATATCCAGGAAGCTCGATGGCTGAGCGGGTTAGGGCGCCGTTCCTTGCGGCGAAGGTCAAGGGAATGGCGGATCGAACCCTGCCACCGGCGAAGTTGAACCAAGGACACGGTTAATTAAATTCCACGCAACAAAGTCCTCTGTAAGGGGCATCGTCCTAGCCTTCCGTTGGGAGGAGTATGTGACGTTAAACCAAATCAAATCATCATTATACTCCACGACTTCTCCCTACTCCGCTTCAACCATCGTCACCTCACATTCCTGATCACTCACGGGCCCTCTAATCTCTCCCACCATCAACATTCCAATCTCATTTCCTACATACGGTTCGGTAGGTTTCTGCCATTTGTATTAAAGAATATCTACCCTGCTTCATTTCACACCCTCTCTCTCCTTCCTCACTCTTCTCTTTTATTTTATTTTGCCTCTTCTCTCTTCTCTCTTCCCCTTCCTTATCTCCGTCCCTTCTCTCACTTTTTTCATCCTTCCCACCTTAATTCTCCCCATTCTCGTCCTGTTTTATTCCCTTCCGTATTTTGACGTTTCCTCTCTGTGCCACAACTTCCCTGCAACCTCCTTTCATACATGAAAATCCTTTCGATGTCTTTCTTCCTTTTCCATCATCATTTCTGGAACTTTTCTCTTTCTCCATTCTCTCACCAGTCACCAGACTCAAAGTGGGCAAAGTCTCCCAGCGTCTCCGACCTCTACGAATCTTCTCCAAGGGCCTCGAGTCCGGAAGTCTTTTGATTTCTTGTAAATTTCTCCCTATTTCTCTACCTTTTCTTAGTCTTCTCATTAATTTTCTCTTTTTCTTCCCTTTATCCCACTCTTCCTCTTCCTCCTCCTTCCTCCATCCCTCCTCCCTCCTCTATACCTCCGTCTTCCCCATATCTGGGGCTATGATCCTCCCTTCTCCTTCTCTCTCATTCTCTCTTCTACTTTCTCTCATTTTCCTCCATAGATATCATTCTTCCCGTTTTTCCCCAAATATTTCAGTATTGTTCCTGAAAAAGGAGAAATGGAGGGGAAGGAGGAGGAGGAGGAGGGGAGGAAGAGGAGAAGGAAGGCGAAGAAGCAAAAGAAAGGGAAAAGAAAGTGTAGAATGAGATGATGACGAAAAGGAAAAAGGGGAGGAAGAGGAGGAAGAGGAGGAGAATAGGAGGAAGGGGGTGAAAGTAAAATAGAAATGGTGGAGGAGAGACAGATAATGAGGAAAAGGAGAAAGAGAGGTGGATGAAGAGGAGGGGGGGAACGACAGGATGAGGAAAGGGAGAAGGAAGAGGGAGAGAAGACAAAGGAGATAGTACACAAAAAAGGAGCGAGAAAATGAGGAGGATGAGGAGGTAGATGGAGTAGGAAGTGATAGAGAGGAGAAATGGCAGGATAGGGGAAGGAAGAAAAGGTTATTCTCTCTCTCTCTCTCTCTCTCTCTCTCTCTCTCTCTCTCTCTCTCTCTCTCTCTCTCTCTCTCTCTCTCTCTCTCTCTCTCAGCTCTCTCTCTCTCTCTCTCTCTCTCTCTCTCTCTCTCTCTCTCTCTCTCTCTCTCTCTCTCTCTCTCTCTCTCTCTCTCTCTCTCTCTCTCTCTCTCTCTCTCTCTCTCTCTCTCTCTCTCTCTCTCTCTCTCTCTCTCTCTCTCTCTCTCTCTCTCTCTCTCTCTCTCTCTCTCTCTCTCTCAGCTCTCTCTCTCTCTCTCTCTCTCTCTCTCTCTCTCTCTCTCTCTCTCTCTCTCTCTCTCTCTCTCTCTCTCTCTCTCTTTCTCTCTCTCCTCTCTCTCTCTCAGCTCTCAGCTCTCTCTCTCTCTCTCTCTCTCTCTCTCTCTCTCTCTCTCTCTCTCTCTCTCTCTCTCTCTCTCTCTCTCTCTCTCTCTCTCTCTCTCTCTCTCTCTCTGTCTCTCTCAGCTCTCTATTCCCGACCTCTGAAATAGCGATTCCGGAGTCATCTTTGAGCAGAAATTGCTACAACATTATCGGCGAACTTCGGAATCTTTCTGTATCATTGGCCAGAAATCTTGTCTGCCTTTGCAAAATACTTCGTACGGAGAGCCTGCTACACGAAATGATACTATACAAATCTGCTTTCTGATCGAAAACTTACGGATTTTCCGATATTTTTTTCTTTTATCATTCCCCGATTGTACTTTGAACTTTCCTCATAAATTCGTGGGTCTGGGTTCATCTTATACTCGTTTCTTTAAGACCCAGGCATTTCTTTTTGTACATCATACTCCATTGTGTTGAAAGCATAGAAGTTCGACGAATTCTCAGATTTCACGATTATCGACAGGGTATTGTACAGTATTCGATTTTTCTTCACTTGAACTTTCTAGAACCAGAAATCACCATCTCTAGATTCCAGAGTGTATTAACTTCATGGTCCCTTTGCTATGTTCTATGATTTTAGTTGTTTATTCTATTTGCTGTCAGATAATTTTATCCAGTTGAGGGTAACTCCCTTCGTGATGTAAAGAGTTTTAGTTCACAAACTTATGGGCATACGAATGAAGGCCTACTTTATCAGTTTCAAAGATAAGAAATCTAACATCAAAGTATTAGTATTACCATTTATATTTTATTTTATGTATCATTAGTAACGTGTTTTAGGATAAGAAAACGTAGTGGCATCATACTTATGCATGTAGATTTGAGTACTTTTAGAATAATGTTGAATAATGACCCGAAGGTTTCGAGTTACGAACATCGAATGTTTCGAGTTACGAGCGTCGATCGCTTCGAGTTACGAACGGCCGTTCGGAACGTAACTCGTTCGCATGTTGAAGAGTTTCTGTAAATCAAACGATTAAATGGGGGGTAAACTTAAAGAACCCTAACTGGACTGAAAGCACTATTCTTCAGTGTGAACAGAATCGCATTGACCTATGTCTGTGCCAGCACTGGCGAATGCTATTTAGCATTAGAAAATGGAATTTTACCCGATGTTCTAGTTAAGTGTATTTGGCTTATCAGCTTATCTGCAAAGCCTGCCAATATTTTTCGTAACTATAATTAACAAAGTTAATAGAATTCTTCTTTCTAATAGTAGAAAGGGATCGTTAGGTCTGACGAAAAGGTTTAAAAGCACGGGCTTGAGAAATCGCTGGTTGTAACTATGTTACACAAGTTAAGCAAGGTATTTAAAGAACTGTTAGGAGGCGTTCTGCCCCGTCTTAGGACAAGTAGATCACACATAAGGATGGAGCGGACTAAAAGAGACCATAAGACCTGCATTAGGCAGTTCCATGTCCCTTGCCATCTGTCAACCCTATCCATAAAGTTCCTTCTCTTCTCTTAAAAAAACCAATAGTTTCAACGCTCACTACATGGTTACTAAGCCTCGATTCCATTCGTTAACCATTCTATTGTTAAACCAGTTCCCGCCTATTTCTTTCACTATTCTGAAAAGGTTTAGCTGATTTGTGTCGCGATCAAACATTAGTGCAGTATTCTTGGAAGTGAGGAAAGCAGACAGGTTCGCTGGGGTCAACGAATGATCTTGGTGGGATCGACCATGGAGAAAGACCCCTCGAAGTCAGGTCTGAACGTCTTTTGCTGAATAAATTCAGCTGACGACAACAAAAACTTGGTCTGTAAAGGAAGTCACTGTAACAAAAGGGATTAAGTAGATTTGTGGTAAAATGTTTTAGCAGTTTAGAGAAATAGTGGTTGGTTCGATTCAGCCTAGCAAACTTCCCCTATTAGGAACCTGGGACGGTTACAGAGGACTTTGTAGCGTGGAATCTAATGAGTCATGCCCTTGGTCCAACTCGCTAGCGCCAAGGCCGTCACCTCGACCTCCGCCGCAAGTAGTGACGCTCTAATTCGCTCGACCAGTGAAAGCATAAAAGATCATGAGCACTTCTTGTTTATGTCTTTACGCGTTTCTTTTTGGAGAGATGCGTTGAAAAGGAGCAAAAAGGCTTTGCGTTATGAGGTAGATTATAGAAACAAGGGCCTTCTTTGTGGATGGGGTTTAGTGAGGTTGGATCCTGTTCTTTGTCGAAGACGTGTTGCAGAGACGAATAAGATAGCCCGAGGTTTACCAGAATAATGAAAATACGAAAAGGGTTTAATTGGGACGAGACTTTTGGCCAGGGAGTTTAACCACGTTAATTAAACCGCTCGTAATTATGATATCTTGTAGTTATAACTATGGGCAATTATCGATACAGAGTTGATTTATAAACAAAATGTTTGGGTCTAACAGATATGAAATCTATGGAGTATGACAGAGTTGAAGGTCTATTAGGAAGATCTCCCCATCACCTCATATTCTCTACATCACATTAGTGTTTCTCCATGTCTTTTCTTCGGGTGTTTTAATAATGCCCCAGAGGAGTTACTAACATCAAAAATATGGTTATGAGATGCAAGAAGTGTCTCTATTAAGTCTCGTCAAGTTTTGGGTTATGTAGACTATTTTAGCGTATCTCTGCTGAAGACGAATTACACGAAAGCGCTTTGGAAATTTGTGTTTCTTTTTCCCTTAGTGGTAACCAACAAATTAAGGACTTTCATTCATGCTTGGTTCCTGCTCTTTCCACTGGTGAACTTGGACATTCTAGAACCCAGGTTATCTTTTCTTTTTTACAAGCTATCTTGCTTTAAGACTTTTTTTTCTTCTTCTTTGGCTCCGTGACATTGTATTTCATGAACAATTCTATGTCATTTCCGTGTCCCACTTTTTTTCCCATAACCAGCCGGAGCGTTAGCTTTGAAAAAGAAAGAAAGAAAGAAAAAGTAAACAATAGCTTGCCAAGGTCAGGAGGTTTATCCTCCTCTAAGAATAGGTAATTGGTCTTGAGATCAAGTAGACAAGAAACAAAATAACATCTATCTATCTAATCTATCTATCTACCTACCTACCTATCTATCTATCTATCTATCTATCTACCTATTTATCTATCTATCTCTCTGTCTATCTATCTACCTACCTACCTACCTATCTATCTATCTATCTATCTATCTATCGACCTGCCTATTTATCGATCTATCTATCTATCTACCTATCTACCTACTATCTATCTACCTACTTGCCTACCTATCTACCTACCTACACACTTACCTATTTACCTACTTGCCTACCTTTCTACCTACCTACCTACCTACCTACCTACCTATCTATCTATCTATCTATCTATCTATCTATCTATCTATCTATCTATCTATCTATCTATCTCTCTCTCTCTCTCTCTCTCTCTCTCTCTCTCTCTCTCTCTCTCTCTCTCTCTCTCTCTCTATCTATCTATCTATCTATCTATCTATCTATCTATCTATATACCATGGGCTTCTTTCCCCTTACAAGGGGGGTAGCCAACTCAAAGACATGCACCCTCTTCCACCCATTCCACTTCCATCCACCACAATTGCTTAAATTTTATCTTACCTTCTCGTAGTTAAAAAAAAATCAAAATAAATTAATTGTTAACTTAGCGACAAGAAACTTTAATGGAAATCATATTCTCTAATATCTGATGCAGGTGAACTTTACCTTTTTCATGCATAGAAATGGTGTAGATTTGATATATCTTTATTTGAAAAACATATGTTGTACTGAACGAGAGACTATTATATTTGCATCTCAAGGCAGAAGATATCCAAGTGGATTAGAGACTGGACAATCGCTAACAACCAAGAGTAACATGTTCATACTGGGTCACTTCTCGTCAAATGCTGTGAATTCTCATAGATAAAGAAGACCTTACAACATTCTAGACTTCCCTAAGAACATGTCAACAGTGTGTCTAACAAAGGATTACAAAGGATTACAAAGGCGGAGCATGCCGACAGGAGACCTTTTGATCCATATCTAGGTCGGATGCGAAAAAAAGATCATAATAATAATAAGTTAATAAATAAAAACTAAAATGATGTAAATAACAAACAAAATACATAAATAAATGCATAGGTATAGTTAAATAATAAACAAACAGGTAAATAGTAAATAATAATAATATAACATATGACTAATAATAAATGAAAATCAGACAGACAAATGACAACAAAACATTCGCATAGGTTTAATTTTTCTTAGTTCGTCCTTCAGATTCTCATTGTATAACGCAAAGATAATTTGACATTCAGAGGTTCGAAAAATAAAAGATCATACCCGAAGTCGTTTTAACTCAAACGAACTTAAAACAGTTGACGAGAATTTGCGTAGTGTGAAGCGGCTGTTATTGTGTTTTGGCATGAAAGCTGCTATTTGTGAAGTTCCTCAGAGTTCACATTCTTAGGCCGTTTCTACTGTATGCAATACGAATACGAATGGTCTAAACCACGAACTGAAATATTCTGTATCTAGATTTACTAATGACACAAAATTGTGTGGTATAGGAAATAATTACCCACATGATCTGGCTATCTGGCTATCAATAAACATTTATACATGAAGCAATGATCTGAAAACCATATCCCCAGCGTATGTAATGTAGCGAATAGGCATGTAAATAATCATAGTATTCACTGGAAAACTCGTTTTAATGTATTTAAATTGAAATAGTGAGTATGACTCTTGATAACTATTTCTATTTTTCTAAACACTAAAATTTTCTTTTACAGAACATACATACATATACCAAAGGTTTTCCCCCTTACAAGGAAGGTAGCCAAAAAAAAAGGGGGGGGGGGCATATAATCCACTCCCATCCATTCCATCCCCACACATTCCACTCCCATTCATCCCCGTCCCTCCCTCTTATCTTGGCTCCTCCTGGATGACGGGTCATCCCTGTATCTCGCCCACTGCCCTGGGTCAGAAGCAGTGTTGCAAGGCACAGCACATCCACAGCAAAGCCACTTCCTTTAATCGGCGAAATCCCTTCTACGTCCCCTCATGCAGAAAAAGAGAAGACTGAAATTCCTTCGGGCTGCGTCAAATTATTTTCCACACATATTCCCTCAAACCCCCACCCATCCCTCACCCACTCCCTTTCATGCATCACAGCATCATCCATACACAACCGTTCTCCATTCACCCCTATCTTCTGTCTTCTCCCGTCCTTCCTCAACAGACATTCCCCTCTTTCCCCATGTCCCTTTTACCACATCCATCCATCTCATCCTTGGTCGCCCCCTCATGTACACTCCTACCACCTCTGCCTCCCACACCTCCTTTACAAATCTTTCTTCACTCATTCTTTCCATGTGTCCAAACCATCCCATTACTCTTACATCAATGCTATCTCCCAACTCCCTTTCCACCTCTGTTCTCTTCCATACACCCTCGTTTCTCACTTTATCCAGCCTAGTAACCACTATCATACTTCTCAGGCACCTCATCTAAAAAACATTCAAACTCCTCTCTTCCTCTTTTATGTTCCATGTTTCTGACCCATACTGTGCTGTCAGCACAATCACTCGTCTATACAATCTCCTCTCGGCATCCATTCGAAAATGTCTATTTATCATTACAGTTTTTAATCCCCGAAGGCATTTACTCGCTTCTCTCAATCTACATTCTACCTCTACCTCTACTCTCTTTCCCGCCACATTCACACCCAAGTATCTAAAACTATCCACTTCCTCCAGTCTCTCTCCCTTAATACTCACCTCCAGTCTGCTGCCACTTTCTCCCCTCGTACATCTCATCACCTTACTTTTACCCACATTTATCGTCAACTTCCTTCATTCGCACACCTTCCCAAAGTCTGTCACTAACTTCTTCAGTCCTTCCTCTGATCCTGTCACAAGCGCAGTGTCGTTAGCAGACAACAACTGGCTTATTTCCCACTTTTCTCCATTTTCTTTAACCATTTCCAATCCCCGACCCATCATCCTTACGTTTACCTCTCGCACCACTCCATTCATGTGTAAATTGAACAGCCAGGGCGACATAACACATCCCTGAAGAAGTCCCACCTTTACCTCAAGCCACTCACTCTCTCCATTTCTGATTCTAACACAGGCTGTACTACTCTCGTAAAAACTCTTGACTGCTCTTAACAGCTTTCCTCATATCCCATATATATGGAATACCCCCCACATTGATTTCCTGTCTACCCTGTCATAAGACTTTTCCAAATCCATAAAGGCCCAAAAAACATCCTTACCTTAGTTTTCTCACATATCTGTCTTACCACAAAAATCTGATCCACATAACCCCTACGTGCCCTAAACCTACACTGTTCCTCACCAATTACTCCCCCTGTTCCTCTCCTAATTCTCTCAATCAAGACCTTCCCATAAACCTTCCCAACTGCATTTAACAAGCTGATCCCTCTGAAACTACTACAGCCACACTTGTCCCCTTTTCCCTTGTAAGGTGGAACTATACAGGCACTCCTCCAGTCCTGCGGCACTCTACTCTCTCTTAAACAAACATTAAATAACTTCATCAGCCAGTCCACCATCACTGTACCTCTTTTTTTAGACATTCTTCATGACACCCATCCAACCCAGGTGCCTTCCCTGCTTTCACCATCTTAACAACTGCCTTCACCTCATCTTTCCTTATTTTTCCTCTTTTTTCCTCACTCATCACTGTCATTTTCTTAGCGCTTCCCACTGCAACTACCTTTCCCTCCCTATCCTCCTTCACATTTAGCAACTCCCTAAAATACTTAGCCCCTTTTTCTCTTACTGCCGTCTCTTCCATTATCATCTCTCCATCTGCACCTTTTACCTTTTCTACTCTATTTGTTCGCCTCCTCTTCCTCTCTTAATTTCTTTCCAAAACATCTTTTTATTACTTTCAAAATTTTCTGTCATACTCTTACCCCATTTCACATCTGCTGTCCTCATTGCCTTCTTTATCTTATACTTTACTTCCCTTCTCTTTTCTTTGTATCTTTCATATGATTCTCTCGTCCTATTTTGTAACCAATCTGGGAATTCTCTTCTCTTCTACAACCTTCTTTGTTTCTTCATCCCACCACTCACTACCCTTCCTTCTATTTCCTCCCGTCCTCCTTGTTCCATATACCATTTTTTGTACAGAACATACAAATGAATTTAGGACTAAAAATCGAAATATTACCTGTGCATATTTTGTCAACCCACATTTTGAATTTTGAGTGTAATTATTAATAACTATTTTCAATCTTCTAGACACCGACATTTTGTTGTACTGAAAATACACATGATTTTAGGACTTGAAATCGAAGTGTTACATATAAATCGTTTGTCAATCCATATTTTGAATATACTGCGCTCCTAC